>NC_137896.1:119450216-119594760 GCF_963455335.1 Martes martes
CTGTTCCTCCTCCTCAGTGTAGTTATGTTATTCAATTGTAAAAAAGTGAGGTTCATCTGATGGCTTACATTATTATTCCTGAAAAGTCAACAGCTGATACCCTCTGTTTATATAATGTGGTCTTTCTTTCCTCCAGCTTCTCGTAAGATTTCTCTTAGTAACTGGTTTTCAGCAACTGGATTAGGATGTGCCTTGGTGTGACTCTTTGTTTATACTATCTAGGTTCACTATGTCTAAGGGATTACAGCTTTCATCATATCCGGAAATTTTTCAGCTATTATTTCTTCAAATACTTTGGCAACTGCAGCCCCTCCTGAATTCCAAATGCAAATGTCTTAGACTATCTGATAATGTCCCACACATCACCGAAAGGCTCTCTTTTTTTCCCCCAGCCTTTTTCCCCTTGTGCTTCATTTTGGACAGTTTCTATTGCCCTATCACTGATCTTTTCTTCTGCATATCTAATCTGCTAATCTAATCCACAGACTGGATTTTTCATTTCAGAAACTGTATTTTTCAATTCTAGAAGTTCCAGTGGGTCTGTTTTACATTTTACTATTTTTTTTCCTGTTCATGCTTTCCTTTAACTGTTTCAACATATCTCTGTCTTTTAAATCTATCATCTCTGTCATTTCTGGGTCCATTTCCATCAATTGATTTTTCTCCTGGTTAAAGATTACATTTTCTTTTTTCTTCATATGTCTAATAATTTCAGATTAGGTGCTGAGTATCTTATTTATTTTGTTAATGTATAAACTTTTCATTTTTTTATTTTTTTAAAGATTTTACTTATTTAAGAGAGCGAGCATGAGCAGGGGCAGAGGCAAGCAGAAGCAGGCTCCCGGCTGAGCAGGGACCCAGATGCAGACTCAACCCCAGGACTCTGGGATCAATACCTGAGCCAAAGGCAGACGCTTAACTGAATGAGCCACCGAGACATCCCTAATATATAAATTTCTTAAATGCTGAGTTTTGTTTAGATGGGCAACTAAATTAGTAGATAATCAGCTTAAACCTTTGGAGAGCTGCTTTTGAGCACAACTGTTGTTGTTTTTAAGATTTTATTTATTTATTTGAGAGTGAGTGAGACAGTGAGAGAGAACCCTCAAGCAGGGCGAGGAGCAGAGGGAGAAGCAGACTCACCACCGAGCAAGGAGTCCAACGTGGGATCAATCCTGGATCTCCAGGATCATGACCTGCCCAAAGGAAAACCCTTAACTGACTGAGCCACCCAGGAGCGTTTCAGTACAGTTTTAAGGTGGGGCGAGAGCAGCCTTTGCTCCAGAATTACTTTAGCCCTACTCCTAATGAGTGCCATTTCTGGGGTCTCCCCCAAATGGCCCTCATAGTCAGTAAGATCTCTCTATTCAGGGTGGTCGGAACTCGAATGTCTCCCAACCCCTTTTAACTCTCAATACTTCTACCAGCTATCTGTTAGCTGCTCTTCCCCTAACAGTTATTTTCTGCCCATCCCATGGAGTCCCACACATCTTAGTACACAGGCAAAGATTCAAAGGGACTCCTTTCTGGATCTTACTGTCTATATATCCCCATCTTCTTTATTTTTTATTTTTACAAGAAAATTTTTTAAGTAGGCACCACACTCAAAGTGTGGCTTGAACCCATGACCCTGAGATCAAGAGTTGCATACTCTACGACTGAGCCTGCCAGGCGCCCCCATAACTCCATCTTCTATGATAAACAATCCTGCAAATTCCAGCCTCTCCAGTCTCTCTCTACTCTGATTTCTATCTCCTTGGCCCAACAAGACCGCCTTTCCCTGCTTAGATCCTGCACTGGAATCTAGTTTCAGACAGAAAGCCAGGGTGATCGCTGGGTTCAATTTCTTTGTTTTCCTTTTCTTAAGGATTGCAGTTCTGCCCCAGCTGTTACCAAATATTTAAAAGCAGTTGTTTCTTATGTTTTGTCCAGCTTTCTAGCAGTTTATAGCCAGAAGGTTAGTCTGGTATCTTTTACTCTGTAATGTCCAGAAATGGAAGTTCTCAACAGCTTTATTGTCTTTTAAAGATTAAGTAATCCTTCATCTTTTGGGGAATGTTTCAATTCATTCGAGGACGTAATGAAAATCATGGATCCTTTGCCCATTCCTTACACCAAACTGGATATACACAAAATCTGGAGCACAATTTCAGGGACTTCACAGCCTTGGCCCAAGTGCCCCACCTTCTATAGTTCCAGAGGGTTGTGGTTTACAGTATTAGTGCACTATCATTCTCTCAAAGCTTTAGAGCCAATTTTTGTTCACTAAAAATGTGCTAAGGCTACAATTAAAGTAGGTGAACCAAGGAAGATTTTTTTTTAATCAAAGAAGACGCTTTATTTTTTTTTTTTAAGATTTTATTTATTTAGGGGCGCCTGGGTGGCTCAGTAGGTTAAAGCCTCTGCCTACGGCTCATGTCGTGATCCCAGGGTCCTGGGATTGAGCCCCACATCACGCTCTCTGCTCGGCAAGGAGCCTGCTTCCCTCTCTCTCTGCCTGCCTCTCTGCCTACTTGTGATCTCTATGTCAAATAAATAAATAAAATCTTAAAAAATTATATTTTACTTATTTATTTGACAGAGAGAGACACAGCGAGAGAGGGAACACAGGCAGGGGGAGCGGGAGAGGAAGAAGCAGACTTCCCGCCAAGCACGGAGCCCGAAGCAGGGCTCGATCCCAGGGGGATCACAACCAGAGCCGAAGGCAGACACTTAACAAATGAGCCACCCAGGCGCCCCAAAAGACGACACTTTTTAAAAAGTATAATTCAAAGTTCAGAAATAATACAGCTATTATTGTTTCTTCATGTGTGACAGATAATATTTCTCACATATCTTCATGATGATATGCTGGCAGTTTGATATTACAGACTGAAAAAACAAAACTGAAGTAACCTGGATTTTGTACCTAATTAGTTTTCTTTTGTTATATAATTTTTTTTTGGAAGATTTTATTCGTTTACTTGACAGAGACAGAGCACAAGCACGCAGAGTGGCAGGCAGAGGGAGAGGGAGAAGCAGGCTCTCCACTAAGCAGGAAAGCCAATGTAGGGCCCGATGCCAGGACCCTGAGATCATGACCTGGGCAGAAGGCAGCTGCTTAACCGACTGAGCCCCCCAGGCGTTCCCTGTTATATAATTATTAAAAAGGAAAAAAAAAATTTTTTACTATGATCTAGCCACCACCACCACCACCAACACTGATACTGAATTATAAATATATACAGTTCATATACATATTCATTCTTCATTAACTGCTGTTAAAAAAATGGCATTCTCTTAGGTTACCAGTTCTACAGTAGCAAGCCAACCCTGTCAGGCCAGATGGATGTGAATAAATACACCTCAGAATTCACCCTAATGCTATATATTCAGCTCTAACTACCTGCTGATTTAAGTAATGGAAGAAAGTTGAAAAAGACAAAAAGGTAAATAGAATACCATAATAAGAGTGCTTGGTATTTAATTATCAAAACTCAGCTGATCAGAATGTAAGGGTTTATTTCTGGACTCTCAATGCTATTCCACTGATCTGTAATGCTTACCTTTATGCTAGAACCACACTGTCTTCATTACTGCAGGTTTGCTCTAAGTTGATATCAGGTAGTGTGTCTCCCAACATTGTGCTTTGTTTTCAAGATTATTTTGGCTATTCTGGGTCCTCTGCATTTTTCTCTGACTCTTAGCCACCAGTCAACTTCTGCAACCATCCTGCTAGTATTCTGACAGGAACTGCTGAATCTGTAGACTAATTTGGATAGTACTGTCACCTTAATATTATTTTCTGATCCATGAACAATGGGTATCTTTCCATTTATTTAGATCTTCTTTAGTTTCTTTCAAGAGAGTTTTCAGTGTACAAGTCTTATACTTCTATTAAATTTGTTCCTAAATGATGATTCTTTTTCATGCTAGTATAAATAGAATGCCTTAAATCCCTTTTTAGATGTTTCATCACTAATGTATGGAGATACATTCAATTTCTGTATATCGTTCTTGTATTCTATTTAGACTTTCAAAAAGCAAAGAAGCTATTTTAAAGTACCTGTACACTGTACTACATCAAAATTATATTACAAATAACAAAAGTCATTCTAACAAAAAATAACTTCATCTAACAAAAGCAGCTGACATTGCAAAGTAGTATATAAGAAGCCCAAGAACTACCAAATCTATAGGTATAAGTCAGGATGAAGAAAAAGTCTTACTTGTTATGCACTAATTTTAGAGACACTCCCCTAATTCATTAATATTCTCAGAAGTAATATAGTTAAGACAACTGGAAAATCTAATAAATTCCATAATACCAGTTAACAGAGCATAAAATTAAAGAGAAGGAACATCTCAAAAGAGAAAATTAACGTATTTGTCTATGTACAAAAGATATGTCCTCTTAATTCACTCTGCTAGAATAAGTTATATCTTATTTGAAAATTTAAAATTTTCTTTAATAAATATGTATAAACACATACATATATACACACACACACACACATATATGTATGGGTTTTCTTTATTTAAAGATTTTAAGTACACTCTACACCCAATGTGGGGCTCGAACTCACAATCTAGAGATCAAGAGTCACATGGTCTACTAACTGGGCCAGTCAGGCACCCCTAATATCTATATTTATAATATCCATGTAGCATTTTAAGTATTATCTAGCATTTTGCCTTTTACCACCTACCCAATTTGGCAAAATGAAAAATAACCAATTTACACGTGTATCTTATAAGATTTTTGAAAAATCAAAAGCTCTGAAAAAGTAAAACACAACCACACTCACTCTTAATTATTTTGAATTCAAAATTAGTACAGCAGAAATTAATGAGCTTTGTTGCTTTGTTTCACATAAGCCATAAGATTTATTTCATTGGAGTCATATAGTTTCAAACGTAGTTTTAAATTTGGCATGTGTAGTTAATTCCTCAAGTCCCTAATGAATTTCCTTCATTCCCTTTATTCCTAAGCTCTTTATATTTATATGCTCCTTTGATACTTTTCTTAAAAAGGAGAGACTTTGTCATGTCAAACCACTGAGCAAGTAAATTCTGTGATAAAACACTATTTTGCTGCTTTTGCTGTCACTTCCACTACTGAAAACTTTGGAGGTACCTTCCAGAAGTTGTTCTTCAGAACATGGCAGTATCTTATTCTCTTAAATAGGTACCACAGTATCAAAAGTAACCCTGCCTCAAATATCTATCTTGATCCCTACACAAAGCTACTCCAATCGTATTTTCATGATCTATTATGTTATAAACTACACCTCAACGAGCAAATACAAGTATGGTGTTGACAGGGAATTAAGAAAGGCTGTATATAGCAATGATTAAGAATATGCAGATAAACATGGTCTTCTGGCTCTACCACATACTAGCTATGTTGCATTGGGTGAAACTTTAACCTCTCCAGACCTCTTCTTGTTGCCTCCCCACCTACAGAAGGAATTACATCTACAAGATGTCATAAGGAAGAGATAAGATCATGTGCAGAAAGCCTAGGAGGTACAAACAAGCTTTCAATTAAGCTATTCTTAAGGTGGTCCTGAATGCTATTCTAACTACTTAATTTCAGGGTTATCCCAGTCTAACGCTTTGCCACTACTGAGTTAACCTGTCTATCCTCTTTTTGGCCTGGCCTTATCTTATTCTTCTGACACATGTCCTTGATCCAGCCCAAACTGTATCCCAGGCAGCAGCATGACCCTTAGGGTAGTAACTCTTCTCAACTTTCCCAGAACTTGCTCACTTACCTCCTAACCCTTGCTTAAATTTCCACCTTCAGTCCTTTTTTGTATATATTTAAAACTTCGCACACACTGAAAGTTTTTCTGGATCATTATAAAATGAGTTCATGTATGATCTCCAAAAGCCACCAAATCTTCATAATCTAGGACTTGATTAACAGTTTCAAATTTATTAATGAATAATGCTGATCTCCACATAGTATCATGACAACTTGTCACTTGGCCATTATACTTTCACATCAGAATAATACTTCGCAATGGTATTTGTTTAAAACGTTTTAATAGGGGCGCCTGGGTGGCTCGGTGGGTTAAAGCCTCTGCCTTCAGCTCCGGTCATGATTCCAGGGTCCTGGGATCGAGCCCCACATGGGGCTCTCTGCTCAGTGGGGAGCCTGCTTCCCTTCCTCTCTCTCTGCCTGCCTCTCTGCATACTTGTAATCTCTGTCAAATAAATAAATAAAAATCTTTTAAAAAAAAAAATAAATAAAAAACAAAACGTTTTGGGGCGCCTGGGTGGCTCAGTGGGTTAAAGCCTCTGCCTTTCGCCTGGGTCATGATCCCAGGATCCTGGGATCGAGTCCCGCATCGGGCTCTCTGCTCAGCAGGGAGTCTGCCTCCCCTTCTCTCTCTGCCTGCCTCTCTGTATACTTGTGATCTCTGTCTATCAAATGAATAAATAAAATCTTTAAAAAAAAAAAAAAAAAAAAAAAAAAAAACGTTTTAATAAAACATTACCACTTTAAATTCCTGCTAATTTACTTGACTATCTCCTCTCTTCCCCTCTTACTTTCAAGCTGAGGTTTTAATATTTTGTTTCTTTTTTGGTCAAAAGAAAGAAAGAAAGAGAGGGAGGGAGGAAAAAAAAAAAACAAATCTGAGGTGCCTGAGTGACACAATAAGTTAGGTGTCCAACTCTGGGTTTCAGCTAGGGTGGAGATCTCAAGGTCAAGAAATCAAGCCCCATGTCAGGCTCTGTGCTCAGTGGGAAGTCTGTTTAAGTTTCTCCCTCTGCCTCTCCCTCTGCCCCTCCCCACCCCCACTCTCATGCACGCATGTGCACTTTCCCTCTCTCTCAAATAAATCAATCTTAAAAAAAAAAAGCCTTTAAACAGCCTCTTCCCAAGCTTATTTATAACAGAGACAAAACATCTGCTTAATAAACAAGTTAAATCTGCACTGAACCATTTAGGACACCAGTAAGTCAAAGCACAAACCCATTTCATTCCACAGAGAAGTGGGTGAGGAGGATCTTCAAATGCGATCAGGCAATAAATTACTTAATGGAGGAAATGAGGACCATTTTCCCCCACTGGAAAATGAAGGACAGTTCTTTTTTCTTTCGGCACTAAAGAATTTAGGAGACGCTTGTTAAAAAAGGAAAAAAGGAGGGGAAAAAAGGAGATCCTAATAAAATTTGAGTATAATATTCCCTAATTTCTTAACAATATTCCAACCTTCAATTACTTCATCTAGACATTTTCTTCAATTCTCCAGGAAGCCTGTACTCTCATACTGTTGTATCTAGCTGCTCTAAAATTTACAACCAGACTGCTCTCCTCAAGAGCTCCAAATTAAGCTCAGTCCCTACTCTAAACAAATGAGAAAAGAACACCATTTCCTTTTCCCCCAAATTCTTATCCCTCTCTGAGGTCCTTGGCTTTTGTTACTGTTTTTTGTTTTGTTTTAATAAACATTTATACAGTACTTACTATGTGCAAGACATGTTCTAAGCATTTTACAAACATTAACTCTGGGTTTTGGGGATGAGAAAATCAAAGGCACATGGAGGCTAAGTAATTTACCTAAAGGTACATGGCTACTAAGCGGCAAGACTGGCATTTCAACTTCATCAGTTTGACTCCAAAGTCCATGGCTCTTAACTATGAAACCTACCTTTTCTAAACTTAAAAAACAAAACAAAAACAATAACAAAAAAGCCCTGTAACTTACAGAATGCTCACGCAAGAAATTAGAGCATTTATCCACAGATGCCGGATGAGAAAGAAAAAGGTGAAAAGATTTAAAGGAAGGGGCAAGGGAGTTCTCAGAACCCAAAGTAATATTACCAGTGGTACCACAGCCTTTCCCTTTACTATTTCCTTTACTATTCCCTTCTAAAGGTCCTACTATTCCCTACTATGCCCTTCTAAAGTAGTGCGTTATTTTGCACATCATTTAAGTCACTATTCTTCCAAATCTCAATGTAATGCTGCTTCTTTTTCTGCCAAAGGCCTTACTGCTGGTACATTGCTATTTCCCCATATATAGGACTCTATAAATCATCTCTTCAACTGTGCTAATAACTATAAATACAATCCGTATAAACCACCTGGTACAGTTCCTGGCACATAGTTAGCCTAAGTGTTAGATCATAATTACTTTTATAATAAACAGAAAACTAAGGTCAAGAGATTATATCATTTGCTTATTTTAAAAAAATTATTGCCAGGGGCACCTGGATGACTCAGTGGGTTAAGCCTCTGCCTTCGGCTCAGGTCATGATCTCAGGGTCCTGGGATCAAGCCCTGCATCGGGCTCTCTGCTCAGAGGGCAGCCTGCTTCCCCTCTCTCTGTCTGCCTCTCTGTCTACTTGTGATCTCTCTCTCTCTGTCAAATAAATAAATAAAATCTTTTAAAAAAAATTATCGTCAAAGCTAGTTTTCAGTCTCCAATACAAGGTGCCATCTACTACCTACACTTCCAAAAGATTACTACAGTACAGAACAAAGAAACAAAGTATTCCAGCTTATAGTCTCTGGGACTCCTTTAAAAATCCAATGATTCAGGGTATCTGGGTGGCTCACTTGGTTAAGTGTCTGACTTTGGCTTAGGTTATGATCTCAGAGTCAGCAGGGAGTCTGCTTCTCCCTCTCCCTTTGCTCCTCCCCCTGCTCATGCTCACTTGTGCACACTCTCTCCCCCAAATAAAGTAAACTCTTTAAAAAGTATAAAATAAAAACTAAAATTACAGTGATTCATTCAATCCTTCAATGCTCAATCACCCCATCCACAACCTTCCCCAAGTGCTCTTTCTTCTACTTTTTGTGCTATAAAATGATGATGGAAGGCACAAATCTAGTAAGTTCAAACACATTTCTAATTCACAATTGGTTTACATCAACCTCCCATTAGGGCTGCCTGACTGGCTTAGTCAGTAAAGCATGCAACTCTTGATCTCCAGGTTTTACGTTTGAGCCTCATGCTGGGTGTAGAGATTACTTAAAAACAAAATCTTACAACAAAACCTCCCACTAACTGGTTATCTCCATTATCTTTCACTGCAAACCTAGAAAAAATAAAGAATTGTTTTTCCACTTGAAGGGTCCTAGACTGCTAAAAACAAAGCATTCTACTCATAAATGTTTAAAATTAATTCTATTCCTAAATCAAAGAGAAATTAACAATTGCTTTAACAATATAGAAAGCATTAATTCCAGATAGCCTGAAAGGAGTACCCTCATCTGCCCTTTATATTTCCTGAAAAACCCCACCTTCAATCTACGCAACCTATTGCACTAAATGCTTCTACTTAGTGATTCCATAGCCCCCCCTAAAGTCTTCCTTATCTATACTCCCAAGTCACAAGTTTGCAAAAAGAAATAAAAGTTATAACAACATGAAAATACTAGTAAATAGATATTGGCACCAATCCCCCACCTGTCACATGGACATTGTTAGAATGTCTCTTATCAGATGGTCCAATAACACAGTGTAAACTTAACTACAAAGAGACTGTGAATGCAATGAAAAATGTTAGACTAGAACTAACTGTTAAGCCACTGACAAATGAGGAATGGAGTTAACAGATGAACAGAAATAGTTAAGGATGACAGCACAAGTGGACTTAAAATTATATGAAAAGGACGAAAAGTGGGGTGCCTGGGTGGCTCAGTGGGTTAAAGCCTCTGCCTTCGGCTCGGGTCATGATCCCAGGGTCCTGGGATCGAGCCCCGCATCGGGCTCTCTGCTCCATGGAGAGCCTGCTTTCTCCTCTCTCTCTGCCTGCCTCTCTGCCTACTTGTGATCTCTGTCTGTCAAATAAATAAATAAAATCTTTAAAAAAAAAAAAAGAAAAAGAAAAGGACGAAAAGAGTCCCTTAAGAAAACAGGTTAAGACTTTAAATGTGTGTGTGTGTGTGTGTGTGTGTGTATGTTTTAAGACTTTATTTATTTATTTGACAGAGAGAGAGAGACACAGCGAGAAAGGGAATACAAGCAGGGGGAGTGGGAGACAGAGAAGCAGGCTTCCCGCCGAGCAGGGAGCTTGATGTGGGGCTTGATCCCAGAACCCTGGGGTCATGACCTGAGCCGAAGGGAGAAGTTTTAACAGCTGAGCCACACAGAGACCCCTAAACATATTTTTAATAACTTTAATGTTCATAATATAAAAGGCAAAAGATTAAAGATCTTACTTACACAATTTTGTCCAAAAAGGCATGCCCAACCCTTCCAACAATAAATTCTTTCTCTCGGTGCTAAACAGTAACCAAGAATTAAAATTATAATCCAATTTTGTCAAACACAAGATAAAACAAACTTGCTTTCATAAGTTTTAATTTCATTTCTCAAGTTACCAATATTCTGGTTTTCCATTGTTTGCTAGGAAGATTTGTTTACTGTTCTGCATGGACTCCTTTTAAGTAACTTTTCTCAGTAACCATTGTTTCATAAATTATTTTAATCATTTCACTTTTCATTTTATGTCAGTTTCCTGTACTAGATTATAAACACAATTAGGAGGGATTGTAGAAGCAATGAAAGAGGTACACCACTAGCTCTCAAACTTTTTGTTCTAAGGACTCCTTTATGCCTCTAAAATTACTGAGGATCCCAAAAGTCTTTAGTTTATGTAGGTTACGTCAATTTATATTTACCATACTAGAAATTAAAACTAAGAAAACCTTTAACTATCAATAAATTTTAAAATAATAAACCCAGGGACGGCTGGGTGGCTCAGTCAGTTAAGCGTCTGCCTTCAGGTCATGATCTCAGACTCCTGGGATCAAGCCCCACACAGGCCTCCCTGCTCAGCTAGAACCCCACTTCTCCCCCTGCTTGTGAGCACGCGCTCTCTCGCTCTCACCCTCTCTCTGGCAAATGAATAAAAATCTTAAAAAAAAAAAACAACAACAACCCATAAATAAGTTTTTATGAAAATAACCCTGTTTTCTAAAAACAAAAGTAAACTTGGTGAGCCGAGTGGCATGAATTACAGTTTTGTAACTTTAATGTCCAGCTTAATGGGCAGCAAATGGATTTTCAATCTGCTTCTGCATTCAATCTGTTACAATATGCTGTTAGGTTGAAACATATGAATACTATGAAGTACATAAGTCTAGTTGCATACAGATATACAGCTGAAAAAGGAACCTGTATTTTAAGAGCATATTCAGATAATTCTAAATATTCTTTGACACTAAAAACTCAACAAGTGGTACTTTCTCAAAGATTAGTTGTAATGTGGAATCCGAAACCGTATCAACAAATTTTTCATATTCAATTACATTAACTCCATCAGTTACTTTTATATTTAGAGTGGATTTTTAAGAATAATTTATTTATTTATTTGAGACACAGAGAGAGAGAGAGATCACAAGTAGACAGAGAGGCAGGCAGAGAGAGGGGGAAGCAGGCTCCCCGTTTAGCAGAGAGCCAAATGCGGGGCTCGATTCCAGGACCCTGAGACCACGACTGGAGCCAAGGCAGAGGCTTAACCCACTGAGCCACCCAGGTGCCCCTTGAGTGGATCTTTTTATACATGCATGATTTTATAACATCTTGTATTGGTCATTTGGAAAATACAGGTTCACTAAGCTATACAGTTCTTCCAAATGTATGACGTATCTCAGTATACAATATGAAAAAAAAATCATGTTTGTTAACATCACCTTGGACCTTATCAGGAAAATCTCTAAGTACTGGAAAACTGTCAAGCTCATGAAGGTAGATACAAGTTTTCCAAAATTCTAATTTTCAGGGGCACCTAGGTGGCTCAGTCGGTTAAGCAACTATCTTTGGCTGAGATCAGGATCCCAGGGTTCTGGGATCAAGCCCCATACCAGGCTCCTTGCTCAGCAGGAAGCCTGCTTCTCTCTCTTACTGCTGCTTATACACACTCTCTCTCTCTGTCAAATAAAATAAAATCTTTTAAAAATAATTAATTAAATAAAATTGCCACTACAGTCCACTCATTTCACCTAGAAAAATTCCAGATATAATTATGGAAGAAAAAAAACCCACAAAATCCTAATTTTCATTTAAAAGCATGAATTTTATCATCAGCAACAAATACTATCATTGCATTTGAGAAAGTGTCTGTCAAATACTCAAGGTGGAATAACCATAGTGTGGCAGTTATTCTTTCAAGGATAAATGGGGTTCCATGAAAAAGCTGGCCAATTTGAACAATTTCACTGGTGCTTTTCCTTGAGACAACCATCACTGCTTCAGAATAAGGCAGAAGTATTTTACAGTTACTTCTCATTTTGTCACACAGAAAAAAAGATGGGTGCTGAGGGTCAAGTTTAAGTAAAAATAAAATAAATAAAAATAAAATAAAAATTTTTTCTGCTTCCTCAAGGAAATTAATCTTTTTTTCCCTGTGAGCCCATGGTGGTGAAGAAAACAATGACTAATTAGTCCAGCTTGAAGCTACCGTCTTGGTTAATGATAAGGCCAGCAATTTTACACACCATTGCTTCTGTACAATCAGTTTAAGCATAAACATGGTGAAAAATGGGAAACATCTTAGAATATGAAACAGTTTTGACTTTCTGGTCATAAAATATCCCCGGGTGGGGTCTGTGGAGATCCAAATTTTGAAAACCCCAAAGGTAAAACTACCGTTTGTTGAGAATTTCAAATTTCCTAGAGCACCTGGGTGGCTCAGTGGGTTGAGCCTCTGCCTTCAGTTCAGGTCATGATCCCAGGGTCCTGGGATCAAGCCCCGCATCAGGCTCTCTGCTCAGCAGGGAGCCTGCTTCCCACCCACCCACCCACCCCTGCCCCCGTCTCTGCCTGCCTCTCTGCCTACTTGTGATCTCTCTCTCTCTCTGTGTCAAATATTTTTTTTAAATAAATAAATAAATAAATAGGGGCTCCTGGTTGGCACAGGTGGTTGCACATCTGACTCTTGGTTCCTATTTGGGTTGTGATCTCAGAATCAAGAAATAGAGACCAATCTGCGGCTCCATGCTCAACATGGAGTATGCTTGAGATTCTGCCTCTCCTTCAGCCTCTATCTCCCGTGCTCTCTCTAAAAATAAATTTCTTAAAAAATTAAAATATATGGGGTGCCTGGGGTACTCAGTGGGTTAAGCCTCTGCCTTCGGCTCAGGTCATGATCTCAGGATCCTGGGATTGAGCCCCACATCAGGCTCTCTGCTCAGCAGGAAGTCTGCTTCCCCCCACCCCCGCCTGCCCCCCCCCGCCTCTCTGTCTACCTGTGATCGATCTCTCTCTCTCTCTAATAAATAAATAAATAAATAAAAACAAAATAAAATATATGAAACTACAGAGGCATAACGCAAATTTTAAAATTCTTAAATTCAGGGCAACTGTGTGGTTCAGTTGGTTAAGCAGCTGCCTTCAGCTCAGGTCATGATCCTGGAGTCCCAGGATGGAATCCTAGGATGGAATCGGGCATCGGGCTCCCTGCTCAGCAGGGAGTCTGCTTCTCCCTCTGACCTTCCCCACCTCACGCTCATTCTCTCTCAAATAAGTATTTTTTTTTTTTAAATTCTTAAATTCAAACTGCCACCAAAACACAAGAAAGTGTATCACTCCTGTCCCCTAGCTACTATGTACTATATTCTCACTCCTAAATGAAGAATCTGTGTGAATACACTAACTGCTCTGCAAAAAACTTTTATTAAAAAATAAATAAATAAAACATCCATAAAACAACAACTTCTTTCCTCTGACTTCTACAGAACAGATATGAAATGTCATGAAGTTGGCTAAGCTGGCTTTAATTAAGCCTTGCCCACATAGTCTAAGAAAATGACTCAGCAAGACTCAGCCCATATGTTAACTATAGTTAAGTGATTAACACAATTAAGTTAAACACCTATTTCTCTAACATGCCCAATTTACAAATAAAAAAGCTCAGAGGTTAGATGACTTGCTCAAACTCACAAAGCAAATAAATGATGAATAGAAGCTTGTCTCCTGGTCCAATATTCTTTTTTTTTTTTTTAATTTTATTTATGTGACAGAGAGAAATCGGAGCTAGGCAGAGAGGCAGACAGAGAGAGGGGGAAGCAGGCTCCTGCCGAGCAGAGAGCCCGATGCGGGGCTCGATCCCAGGACCCTGAGATCATGACCTGAGCCGAAGGCAGAGGCTTAAACCACTGAGCCACCCAGGCGCCCCTCCTGGTCCAATATTCTAATACATTTGGCACTAAAAAGACAATTTCCAAAAATCAGATCATTCCAAAAGAAATTCTTTGTGTCATATTTATATACCTTTATTAGCTACATCTAATTCCTCTGAAGAATGTGGGGTTTTTTAAAAGTATTTTTTGAATAGTTTTCTTAGTCCCCTAAGTTGTATTTAAAGTTCAATACATTGAAAATTGTTGACACTTTCATTTGGCATTTACCTGTGTGCAAGGTTTTGTTTTCAATAACTGCAATTTGCCAAAAACTTCAAAACCTAAATCTTTTGGCACTTCAATTCACTGATTAAAAAACTGCAACCAAGGGGAACCTGACTAGCTCAATGGAGCATGTGACTCGTGATCTCAGGGTGGTGAGTTCAAGCCCCACATTGGGCAAGGAACCTATATTTTATACACACACACACATACACACACACACACACAAATACATAAATAAATACAACCAAAATTTCTAAGACTCATTTATAAAAAATTATTCAATGCTACGGCAGGACACTCAGGTAGATTTATGAAGTAGTTCTTTCAAAGCTCAAACATTTCTGGGACGCCTGGGTGGCTCAGTTGGTTAAGCATCTGCCTTCAGCTCAGGGAGTCCCACATTGGGCTCCTTGCTCAGTGGGGAAACTGCTTCTCCCTCTGCCTGCTCTGCCTGCCGCTTCCTCTGCTTGTGCACTCTCTCTCTCTCTCTGACAAATAAATAAATAAAATCTTTTAAAAAAAAGTTTTAAAAAATAAGAACTCAAAACATTTCTAAAATATGAATGATGACATGTAACAGAGTAGAATCACATTTTGCCATTAACATCTATGTATACAGAAATCAGCATAACAGCTTGATCACAAATTGTATACCTCAGTCACTATGTGTGTTTCTAAATTTTAACATCTAAACTGGGGTGCCTGGGTGGCTCAGTTGGTTAAGTGTCTGTCTACCTTTTCAGCTCAGGTCAGGATCTCTGGGTCCTGGAATCCTGGTGTTGAGCCCCACATCAGGATTCCTGCTCAGCAGGGAGTCTGTGTTTCTCTCTCTCTCTCTCCCTCTGCTTCTCCTCTCATTCTCTCTCAAATTTTAAAAACCTAAACACACACACACACACACACACACACACACACACACACACACGTATCTTTCAAATGGTATAATATTGCAGCCTTCCCACTATCCCCCTTTCCTATTTTATTTTTATTTATTTATTTTTTAAAAAATATATTTTATTTATTTATTTGTCAGAGAGAGCAGAAGCACGGAGAGCTGCAGGCAGAACAGGCAGAGCAGGCAGGTGGGAGAAGCAGGCTCCCTGCTGAGCAAGGAGCAAGATGCGGGACTCAATCCCA
The DNA here is from genome assembly GCF_963455335.1 of Martes martes. Taxonomy (NCBI): domain Eukaryota; kingdom Metazoa; phylum Chordata; class Mammalia; order Carnivora; family Mustelidae; genus Martes; species Martes martes. Next base: position 119,465,704 of record NC_137896.1, read on the forward strand.
GGACCCCGAGATCACGACCTGAGCTGAAGGCAGACGCCCAACCGACTGAGCCACTCAGGCGTCCCCCTATTTATTTTTTTATCTGAGTATAGCTGACATACGATGTGACATCAGTTTCAGGTATACAACATAGATTCAACAACTCTACCTTATGCCATGCTCACCACAAGTAGAGCTACCATCTGTCACTCAACAATACCAATGCCTATATTCCCTATCTTGCTCATCTTTTATTCCCATGACTTACTCATTACATAACTGGAAGTCTGTTATCACCCACTCCCCTTAATCCATTTTCCTCAACTTCCCATCCCCAACAGTAGTCTTTTTGTATGTAGTTAGAACAATGTGTATTCCACAGTCATTTCAGGTGTATTTTTTGTTCTATAGTACCTTTTAGTTTAATAGGAACATTTTTTTTTTATTAACACATAATCTATTACTTGCTTCAGGGGTACAGCTCTGTGAATCATCAGTCTTACACAGTTCACAGCATTCACCATAGCACATACCCTCCCCAGTGTCCATAATCCAGCCACCCTCTCCCTCCTCCTCCCCCACCCCCAGCAACCCTCAGTTTGTTTCCTGAATTTAAGAGTCTCTTAGGATTTGTCTCCCTCCCCAGCCCCACCTTGTTTCATTTTTTCCCTCCTTACCCCTCACAACCCTCTGCCCTGCCTCTCAAATTCCTCATATCAGAGATACCATATAACTTCCTTTTTCTGATTGACTTATTTTGCTTAGCATAATACTAATAGGAACATTTTTGCAATAACTTATATTCCACCCAAATTTGTATTCTCATTGTCACTAAAAGAAAAACCTTTCCAATGGGGCTTATATAGATTGATAGAGACCTCACATAAATGAACTCACAAATAAGAGGGAATGAGAATCCCCATTCCTCTCCTGACTCTGTCACTTACTATTAACTATTTCACTTAAAGACAGTATCAGTTAGGGGCCCTGCCTCTGTCACCTACCATTAACTATTTCACTCAGATATCAGTTAGGGGCACCTTGGTGGCACAGTGGTTTGACCACCTGATGGTTTCAGCTCAGGTCACGATCTCAGGAGTCATGAGATTTAGCCCTACATCAGGCTCTGCACTCAGCAGTGGAGTTCGCCTGAGATCCTCTCTCCCTCTTCCTTTGCACCCCTCCAAATCATACTCTCAAAAAAAAAAAAAAAAAAGAAGAGACGTACATGGCAACTAAAAGACACAGCTACATCTCTAAAATAGAACATTCACCTTTTTTTTTTTTTAAGATTTTATTTATTTATTTGACAGAAAGAGATCACAAGTAGGCAAGAGGCAGGCAGAGAGAGAGAGGGGGAAGCAGGCTCCCCGCTGAGCAGAAAGCCCAATGCAGGGCTCGATCCCAGGACCCTGGGACCATGACCTGAGCCACAGGCAGAGGCTTCAACCCACTGGGCCACCCAGGTGCCCCAGAACATTCACCTCTTATAAGAAAAATCAGCAGCATGGATTCTGGAGCCAGTATGTCTGGGATGAAACTCATATTCCACAGAAGGAATCAACAAATAATGTCTAAAATTGATAAACAGCAATATAACATTATTTAGAAATATGATGGTAAATACAGAAGAATTAGTGAAGAGTCGAAAGAGCTGTTACAGGGAAACAGGACTCATAGTGGAACAGTCGTACAGGGAACTCCTGTTTTTCATAGTAAGTCATACAGTACTGTTTAACTTTTTTTTAAACTACAAATCGTTATTGCTTTGATTAAAATTTTTTGAAATTTGTTTAAAGAAAAAAAAGGCTGGAAAGAATAGCTCAAGGAACCCTATTATGGCTGTGTATAAAGCTGTGTTTCGTTTTTTTTAAGTCAGGAAAATGCTCATTTATATTATGTCCATGTTAACCAATTCTGGCTAATGAAAAGTGAAAGTAAGCTGGCCAAAGGACTCTGGTCAGAGTTTTTACGCTCTTAAAAGATAAAAAGTAATCAGAGAAACATAAAAATTGTTTTTGAAACCCCAAATGTAGGGGTGCCTTGGTGGCTCAGTTAAGTGGCTGCCTTCAGGTCAGGTCATGATCCCAGGGTCCTGGGACTGAGCCCCACATCTGGCTCCCTGCTCAACGGAAAGCCTGCTTCTCCCTCTCCCTCTGCCTGCCGCTCTGCCTACTTGTGCTCTCTCTGTCAAATAAATAAATAAAATCTTAAAAAAAAAACAAAAAAAAAAACCCCAAATGTAATCACTGAGTCATTCATGGATCAAACCACTGGGTAAAATGTTATCAGAGAATACAACAGTCACACAGTCTCAAAGTATCACCATACCTATTACTTATTAATTACAAATGGGGAAAAGACCTCAACAATTTTGTAGATTGTATCTTACACAAGGGCACAAATTTATTATCTCCAATAACAGACAAAATGACATTATGCACACTTCCTGATGCGATGAGTTGAAAATGACAGATCACCTAGTTAGTACATTTGCCAAAATGTTAAAATTTGAATCATGAAGAAAGAAATCCAAAATGTGGGGCATTCTATTAACCAAAAGACTTATACTCATTCAAAAATGTCAGTGTCATGATCTGTTTTGTTCTCAATTAAGGAAAGTAAAAAGACAGGACAACTAAATTCAATGCAATACCCTGAACTGGACTGTGGACCCTCCAGTGACAATCATCCTCCAAAAAAGCCAAAGCAGTTGAGAAAGTTTAAATAAGAACTACAAAACATATAACTGACAAATATTAAATTTCTTGAGTATAATTATAATACTGTTATAGAAGTTACGTAAGAGAACATTCTTGTTTTGAGCTGATATACACTGGAGTATCTGGGGATGAAGTGTCTTATCCGCGTACTTTCAAATTTTCAAATGGCTGGGACGCCTGGGTGGCTTAGTTGTTAAGCATCTGCCTTTGGCTCAGGTCATGATCCCAGGGTCCTGGGACTGAGCCCCACATTGAGCACCCTGCTCAGCAGGAAGCCTGCTTCTCCCTCTCCCACTCCCCCGGCTTGTGTTCCCTCTCTCACTGTGTCTCTCTCAAATAAACAAAATCTTGAAAATTTTTCAAACGGCCTAGCAAATAAAAGAAATACAAACACATAGTGTATGAGTGCACAAACGCAGCAATTTAAGTTATTAGAAAACCCACATGAAGGGTATGTATTTGAACAGTGGTACTATTCCTCCAAATTTTCAGTAGGTTTGAAAGTTTTCAAAATAAAAAGCTGGAAGGGAAAAGAGAGACACAAGGAAGTAATGGTCCTTTTTCTTTAGGATAATGTTATGTCTCAGTATGTCTGGAGCCTAAAATTGCTGCAGCTGTCTCCACACGACGAAGAAAGCTAGCTAGGGAAACACCACTGACTGAGTGGCAGGATGGAAAATAACTTGGGCTCTTGTTGAGACTGCCACTCAGTAAGCCACTTAGTAGAAGGACCCTCAAAATGGCACAGCTTCAAACTCACTGTTTAAGCTAGTCTGTGGGATTTCTTGGGAGGTCGGGGGTTGTCATTCCTAATACACAAAAATATTGAAAAGAACTACTGCCACCAAAAAAGACACTGAGGATGTAGAGCCAAGGACAGGCAGCAAGAGGGGTACCACAGTACTTATTATCCTTTCATTTTATTTTTTTTTAAGATTTTATTTATTTATTTGACAGACAGAGATCACAAGCAGGCAACGAGGCAGGCAGAGAGAGAGGAAGGGAAGCAGGCTCCCTGCCGAGCAGAGAGCCCAACACGGGGCTCGATCCCAGGACCCCAGGATCATGACCTGAGCTGAAGGCAGAGGCTTTAACCCACTGAGCCACCCAGGCGCCCCAATCCTTTCTATTTTAAAGGATACTATATTTTTAAAACAATAGGTATTATTTTTTAAAATTAAATTTTCAATGAATGTAATTCAAATAAAAACAAAGGCACCTATTACTGGAAATCATTTTCCTGACCCAGGGCTAAGGGCACTGACTACAGTAATTTACCACAAAAATATTCTAAACCAAAGAAAACATCACATACAGACACGCCAACTCCACCCCTTTTCTGAAAGCTCCTAGAACTGTAACTGTTGGTGGTTAGAGATTTTGGGGTTTCAGTGGGTTCCATTTAAAGAGGTATGTTTGATGTGGAGAAGAAACATGGCTGCTTAAAATTAACAGAAGTAATAAATGACCAAAAAAAAAAAAACTTCTACGAAGTATCATTTCTTTCAACCTAAAAATATGAGTAGCGAATGGAATTGTCCTAACTATATCTCGTCTGTTTATAACCACTTCCAAATTACGTATCCAAAGAAATCACTCATGTAAAAGACAGTTTTTTGTGTTTGTTTGTTTATTTATTTTATAGATAGAGAGCATGCCTTCAAGTGGGAGTAGGAGCAGAGTGAGAGGCAGACAATCTGAAGCAGCCTCTGGGCTGAGCGCAGAGCCCAAGGCAGGGCTCAATCCCAGGACCTGAGTTAAAACCAAGAGTCAAACGCTCAACTGACTGAGCCACCCAGGTGCCCCTAAAAGATATTTTCCAGTAAGTCTTAAGTTATATAGAATGGTCCAGCCCGGTACTGTCTTATCATTCCATTTAATCCAAACAGGTTTACAAGGCAGGCATTATTAGCCCTAGTCTAAAAAGAGTTCCAAAAGATTTTAAAACCTGTCTGAAGTTAAACAGTGGCAACAAAGCTATTAATTAATCCATGTTCTTTTCATTACACCATCCATCCCTTACCACTCTAACCACGACTTCATTTCCTTGCTGGATTCCTATCCTGCCGACACCTGAATGTTGGTATTCTTTGCAATTTTTGGAGGTCTTCTCTTCTTACTCCACCGCGACTTCAACAGCTTTTATTTCTCCAGACCAGAGTCCCCTCCTTACTTCCCAGACATGATATACAAGTATCTACTGTCTACTAGATACCCTATAGGCACATAAACCAACTCAAAATCTTATTATGCCTCCAACCTGCTCTTTCTCAGATATTTCCTGTTAATGACACCAATTCACCCAACCAGTGGCATCATCAGAAATATGTGGCACAGGACGTGTGGGTGGCTCAGCTGGTTAAGCATCCAACTCCTAATTTTGGCTCAGGTAATGATCTCAGGGTCTCATCAGCCTCTGCACTGGGCATGGAGTCTGCTTAAGATTTTCTCTCCCTCAGGAGGCCTGGATGGCTCAGTTGGTTAAGCCACTGCCTTCGGCTCAGGTCATGACCCCGGGGTCCTGGGATCAAGTCCTGCATCAGGCTCCTTGCTCAGCGGGGAGCCTGCTTCTCTCACTGCCTCTGCCTGCCTCTCTGCCTGCTTGTGTGTACTCTCTTTCTCTCTGGCAAATAAATAAAATATTTTTAAAAATAAATAAATAAAAGATTCTCTCTCCCTCTGCCCTCACCCCACTGTATACTCTCAAAAAAAAAAAAAAAGTGGCACATGGGCATCTGGCTGGCTCAGCCGGTGGAGCATGCAACTCTTGATTTCAGGATTGTGGGTTTGAGATCCACACTGGGTTTAGAGATTACTTAAAAATTTTTTTAAACTAGGGGCACCTGGGTGGCTCAGTGGGTTAAAGCCTCTGCTTTTGGCTCGGGTCATGATCCCAGGGTCCTAGGATCGAGCCCCGCATCGGGCTCTCTGCTCGGCAGGGAGCCTGCTTCCTCCTCTCTCTCTGCCTGCCTCTCTGCCTACTTGTGATCTCTGTCTGTCAAATAAATAAATAAAATCTTTAAAAAAAATTTTTTTTAAACTAAAGAAATAAATACATGACACAGCTTTAGTCCTGTCACTCACTATCCCATCCACAGGTTGAAGTGTAAGTTCACTGCCAGATCAAACAAGGCCCTTTCACAGTTGGCACCACGTTTCTAAACACCTGACAACCCAGACTCAAGATGCCAATAAATACAGGACAGACAGGCTGACTAACTGTGATACATTTAATGGAACACTATTCAGCAGTTTAAAAAATGAAACTAACAATGATGACAAATGATCTTGAAGAAATATTACAGGAGAAGGGGGGAAATATAACTATTTCTGAGATGTATTTATTTAATACTACAGCTGACCCCTAACAACAATGGGTTTGAACTGCACTGGTCCACTACATGCAGATTTTTTTTTTTTTTTTATAAATACATGTTGCAAGTGTACTTTCTCTTCCTCAGGATTTTCTCAATAAATCTTTAAAAATATGTATAATTAACTATTTATACTGTTGTTAACACTTCTGGTCAACAGTAGGCTATTAGCAGTTGAGTTCTGGCAGAGTCAAGAATTATACATTTTCAACAGTACAGGGAGGCTGGTGTCCCTAACCCTCACATTGTTGAAGGGTCAACTATACAACCTTGGTTCCCAAACTAACTTGTACCCTATCACCTGAGGTGGAACATGAGAACTCCCATTTCCAGCAACTTTCCTAGTGATGCTGGTGCTGCTGTTAAGGGAGCCACACTCTAGAACCACTGTCTTCACAAACACTTCACATTTCAAAAAAAAAATTTGATGACTTTTATCATCTTTAAAGGATCAAGCCACCACAGACTGTCCAAATTTTACAGTGGTAAAGGAAGGCCAAATGCTGCCTAAAAGCAAATCATCCACTTCAGTAGATTCATGGCAACTATACGTTAAAATTTAACTGACAAATAGCAAGAAAGATGAGTCAAGCTACGATACTATTCCATGGTGCATGTCAACATCTACAAAACAACATACGATCATCCAATACCAAGCACACAGCACTGCTTTCAGGAAGATGAATTTTACAGTAAAAGAGTCAAGGGCAAATTAACAAAAAGTGTATTTACTCTTGAAATTGTTAGCTATTATGTGTTCTTTAAAATTAATGTTTAAGATTTCCAATTCTTTCCTTGTAGCCACTCATTCCCATCAATCAACAAATTCACTTAACAGATGAAAAAAACTGTATTTGAGAATATGGTTCCCTAAAAAATTCTCACTCAACTGAACAGTTTCAAACTCAGTAATTTACTAAAATTCATTAAAAGATCAGGAAAAAATGTTAAAAGAATCCCTTCAACAAGAATGTTTTTATGGAGCTCAAGTATTCCAAGGGTAGACAGAATGTCAAGCATGGAGATGGTCCCCGAGACTGAAGAAAATGTTGGAAGAGCAAACTGTGCCTATCTAGATCACTACCAGAGTTGGAAACTGTCATTAAATAGAAGTTCACAACCTACGGCAAAGGGTACGAGAATTCATACGAATATACTGCCTTGTCACCAACAACTTAATAAATAATGCCTGTTACAAAGCATAACCTAAAAAGAAAGTTGCAATCAGATCAAGAAAATATGTGCTGGGAGAGCTAAAGAAAGTTTAAAATGTCTTGTGTTAAAAAAAGAAAAACAATCCTGTAAGTTGTGGTACCTCAATATAAAAACACCTTAATAAGGAAAAGTTTTCAGAAGATAAAGAAAAAGTGAGGGGAAGTCATACTATAGTATAAAACTTAGTTATACTGGAGTTTATCAGGTTAATATTGAATTTATTTTTATTCCCCTAAGTATACATTAAGCAACAGTAACAAACCCCTCAGAAGTACAGTCCACATATTAACTTACAGTTCCCTGTGTTAATATTAGGTATTACTTTTATTATTTTTATAAGAATATTTTATGGGGGGCCACCTGGGTGGCTCAGTGGGTTAAAGCCTCTGCCTTCCGCTCGGGTCATGATCCCAGGGTCCTGGGATCGAGCCCCGCATCGGGCTCTCTGCTCAGCAAGGAGCCTGCTTCCTCCTCTGTCTCTGCCTGCCTCTCTGGCCACTTGTGATCTCTGTCTGTCAAATAAATAAATAAAATCTTTTTAAAAAGAGTATTTTATTCAACAGAGAAATACAAACTATCAAATCCTCTCTGACTTATGATCCAAAAGTCCACCATTCCTGAGGGAGGCATATTAAGAGCATGGCTGACCGCCTGGAAATTCATCTTAAAGGTTACATATAAGCTAGTTTCACTAAGTTGCTATTTATGGCTCTGACATTCATTCACACATCTATGCAGACCATCTCTGAGAAATTATTTCTCTTAAAAGAGAAATTATTTCTCTTAATATATCATTCAATATGTAAAAAATCCTTATATTTACCCCCCAAACTGCTTCACTCACATGTCAAAGGATAACCCTCCAACAAATCTTAGAACTTGAGAAGTAGTAAATAAATTTTAAGTGTGCCTTAGCCAGGCTCATAATTTTCTCTTTGGATTATATGAACCCTCAGGACTCACTTTTCCATTGATCATCCCAATGTTTTTAATCTTTATGAATATAAGAAATCTTTTATTATTTTATGATAAATCATTTATTCGGCATCTTGTAGAAAAAAAGTCCACAAAAGTTAAACTCTGATTATATGTAAAGTACCAAAACTTAATCACTTTTTCTTAAAGATTTTATTTATTTATTTGACACACGGAGATCACAAGTAGGCAGAGAGAGAGGAGGAAGCAGGCTCCCCGCAGAGCAGAAAGCCCAATGCGGGGCTCGATCCCAGAACCCCGGAATCATGACCTGAGCCGAAGGCAGAGGCTTTAACCCACTGAGCCACTCAGGGGCCCCCTTAACCACTTTTTATGTCTCCAAAATACACCAAACTTTCTACCTTGACAGAAACTACTAAAGATAAAGAATTTTTTCTCACTGATAATCATCAGTTCACAAATCTGTAACTGTATGGTATAGTAATACAATCTTAAAACTTCATTTGTTTTCAGGTTCCTCCCTAATTGTCTACTTGGTCTCATTTTTTTCTGGCTAGACATGTTACCTACATAACAGCAAATGTCTGCTGCTTCTTCACTGCTTTGGGCTTAATAAAATGGGGTTAAAAATCAAAGTCAATAAGACACTGAGGAAACATCAAATACTGCAGTGTTGGAAGACTAACTCCCTATATAAATGTAGTGTTAACTAGTTGGTTGTTAAAATTCTCCATTTAGGGGTACCTGGGTGGCTCAGTCGTAAAGTGTCTGCCTTCAGCTCAGGTCATGATCCTAGGGTCCTGGGATAGAGTCCCACATCAGGCTCCCTACTTGGCGGGGGAGCCTGCTTATTGCTCTTCCACTCCCCCTGCTGTGTTCCCTCTCTCACTTTATTTATTTATTTATCAAATAAATAAATAAAAATCTTACAAAAATAAATAAATAAATAATAGATAAAATTCCCCATCTTAAATAAATTCTACATCTTTCTTAAGGTAGAGCAACTCTAATAATGTAAAAAATAAAATAGAAAAATAAGGTATCTTAAAAGGTATAAAACTTATATTTCTCACAACAGAAAACATCTTAGAAGAAGAGCAAAGGAAGAAAAAAAAAAAACAGCAAAGGTACTGTGAATTAGATTCTAACTTCAGGTACTGAGAAAGTAGTGGTATTTTGGTACTTTTCAACCACTCCCTCCCCCATAGAGCTAAACTCCACACGAGCTGTTACCAAGTCTTTACACACCACCATATCCCTGGTACTCAATACAAGATACCTAATACATTTTATAAAATCTCAATTTTTTTAAATAAACAGTTAACTGTAAAGGCATAATTTCCTAGTTTATTTTTAAAAAAATGACTACGGGGGCATCTGGGTGGATCAGTCAGTTAAATGCCTATCTTCAGCTGAGGTCATGATCCCAGGGTTCTGGGCTGAGCCCCACATTGGGCTCCTTGCTCAGTGGGGAGTCTGCTTCTCTCTCTCCCTTTGCCTGCTGCTCCCCTGCTTGTGTCCTCACTCTGTGAAATAAATATTTTTTTAAAATTTTTTAAATAAAGACTATGTTCCCCTTGAAATATATATCTTTAAACTATTCTCAATCAGACACATCATCATACACAAAATAAACTCTCTTAAGAGACATGAAAGGAAATGTAGCAAAATATGGGCTACTGGCAAATCTAGAAGTATATAAGGGGATTCATTTTAATAAGTAACTTAACTTTTCTGTAGGTTTTTAATTTTTCAAAAAAAGTTTTTAAAACTCTGACTCACTTAGGCAAAGAGCTAATGTTTGAACAGTTCTTTTGATATTTACCTTCTATAACTCTTTTCCCTTTACTATGATGAGAATATATCCCCATACACGAATATATATAAAAATATACTGAATTTTTAAAAATTCATATTTATCGGGGCGCCTGGGTGGCTCAGTGGGTTAAAGCCTCTGCCTTCGGCTCAGGTCGTGATCCCAGGGTCCTGGGATGGAGCCCCGCATCGGGCTCTCTGCTCAGCGGGGAGCCTGCTTCCTCCCCTCTCTCTCTCTTCCTACCTCTCTGCCTGCTTGTGATCTCTGTCTGTCAAATAAATAAATAAAATCTTTAAAAAAATTCATATTTATCTGATAACTTCTGATTTAAGGAAAGCAAAGGCATTTTTTATAAGAATATATAAAAGAGGTAGAGTAACTTAACACTTACACTTTGTAAGAACAAATGTTTACTAGGAGGTCTCAAACCAGCAAAATCATGAGTGAAGATACTTTATCATTCAATGCCAAGTGCTGTAATATATGGAACATACCGCAATCTTCTAACAGACTATGAATTTGCTGAATCATCCGTTGTTCAGTATTTTATAAAACAGTATACACCAAAAGCAGAAGACTGAATGAAAGACTCAGTCATACTTTGTTTCAAAAAGCAAAAACACTCCTTTTTCTTCCAAGTAAATCAGCCAAGAATTGTACATCTAAACTAAAACCGTTTCCTTTAAATAACACTGTTCCTGAACAGAACTAGTCTGATTCTCCACCACATTCATCTGATTATCCTAAGAAACAAAAACTTTAATATTTTGAGGATGGGCTGGATATTTTTTAAAAAGTAGCAAAATATTATTCATCCTAACTCTACTGGACGTTCTGAGTTAAAAAGTGGAGTCACTATCATTATGAGTCAAAAATTACTTCAAATTCCAGGGGTGCCTAGCTGGCTCAGTTGGAAAAGCATGCAACTCTGTATCTCAGAGTCATGAGCTTAGCCCCACACTGGGCAGTAGAGGTTACTTAAATAAGTTTATATTTTTTTGGAAAAATTACTTCAAATTCCATTAAGGTAGTATAAAAAGATCTTTCGACCCATTCTCTCCAGAATCACACCAAAACAGTAAGGAAAACAAGAAATATTAAATAGACAGACAGACATTGTAGCTCTACTCACAATACATGAAGACAAAAAAAATCTTATGACCTCAGGGTCCACTAAAGACACCGAAGAGCAAGCCAATTCATGTCTCAGAACCCTGGAAAGGTTTTGCAATAGGAGGTATCAGGCACCAGGCAGAAAGGGAAGTCCTCATTTAGGTTTACATAAGGACACCCCTAAGACCTAGCCTCCATCTCACCTAGCCAGATTTTACCACTCCTCAAGGCTAAAGTAGGAATCTAAACATTTATTCTCCAAATTCAAGAATGAGAGGCTCAATGTAATGTGGAGAGGAGACTAAAAACAGAGAGATTAAAAAGCCCCACGCATGCTTACAGAGCTTGCAAACATCTTTTTAATGACCCATTCTTCATTCTTAATTATGAACATGGACCCTGAAATTACCAATCATTTGAGAAGGGCCTCTAAATACAGAATAAACCTTGTGACCACCCTATTTGCTGCAAATAAAAAATAAATAAATAATTTAAAAAGTAGGGGCATCTCAGTGGCTCAGTCGGTTAAGTATCTGCCTTTGGCTCCGATCATCACAGGGTCCTGGAATCAAGCCCCACACAGGCTCCCTGCTCAGTGGGGAGCCTGCTTCTCCCTCTCCCTCTGCCACCCCCCCTTGTGCTCTCTTTCTCAAATAAATAAATAATTTTTAATTAAATTAAAAAAATAAAATGCAGAATAAAACAAATGTGGGGGGAGCACAGAAAACTTGAAGGAAAAAATCAGTGAATAAAGGAAAATGTCAAACAAGCTATCTTCCAAGAAAAAAAAACTGTATTCATGAAAAGAGAACACTTTAAGAGACAATTTCAAGGAATAAACAAGAAAAAACTACTAGAAATTTTAAAATATGACAGCTGAAATAACACCTTCAATAGAAAAGTCAGAAGATAAAACTGAGGAAATCTAGAAAGTAAAACCAATGAAAAAAGCTGGAAAACAAGAAACTACCCAATCAACCCAGGAAGTCCAAAAGCCAATTAAAAACAGAAAAAAGGGAAGAAAATTATAGGGGGTAAAAATGCAAGAAAAACCCAGAAAGACCCACCAAATATTTAGAAAAATGGGTTAAGAAAAGATCCCACCCATTAAGATACATCATTGTGCAATTTGTTACCAGGAATTTAAAAAAAAATTTTTTTTATTTTATTCATTTATTTGTCACAGAGAGAGAGAGAGCGAGCGCACAAGCAGGGGGAATGGCAGGCAGAGGGAGAAGCAGGCCTCCAGCTGAGCAGGGAACCCAATGTGGGACTCAGTATGAGCACCCAGGGATCATGACCGGAGCAGAAGGAAGACGCCCAACCATCTGAGCCACCCAGGAGTCCCTCAAAATTTTTTTAAACCTAAAAACTTCCAGAGACAATCTAAGCCACAAATAATGGGTAAAGTATCAGAATGGTACTGGACTTGCTAGTAATATCAGAAGCTACAAAGCCATAGACTAACAGTTTCAAAATCAAGAAAAATTATTTTCAACCTAGAATCCTAATTCCTGCCAAAACTTCACTGAGTGAAAAAGAATTAAGACATTGTCAAATGTTGAAAGTCTCAAAAAATTTCCTCTGCCATGCACCCCTTTTTCAAGAAACTACTAAGCCATGAAACAATCCAAGGGCATAACCCCCCCCCCAAAAACAAACAAAAACAGTATTACACAGAAGAGGCAACTAAGGAATTCCCAAGGCAAAAGCTGTCTGTACAACAGGCCTAGTTAATGACCAATCCACTATTGAAGCAGGAAAAGAAAAAATGTAGCAGAGGTGTGCCCAGGAAGAAAAAAAACAAAAGGATTATCTGTCTGATGGTTTGACTGTATACATAATCATTCTGAGAGGTTGTTGGAGAATGTAAGAAGACAATGGGTAAAAGGAAATTAATCAAATAAAGAGAACTTTTAACTTCAGAGGAAAGGAGAGTCAAACTATTTGGCTTGACAAGGAATATTTACATGGCCATATTAATGGAACCACTAGAAACCAATTTAACAAAAAGGAAAAAGCGTGGGATAAGATTATAAAACATTAAAATTCTCATTTAATATTAAATTAATGACTCAAGAAATGGCTATATATGCTTATCATTTGAAAAGACGTATGTGGGGGCACCCGGCTGGCTCAGTCAGTAGAGTATGAGACTCTTGATCCTGGGGTCATGAGTCTGAGCCCCACACTGGGAGTGGACTTTACTTAAAAAATAATAATACATATATATGAAAAAAAGAAAACAGGTAGGTAATAGAAGAGCCAGAGGACGCCTCTCAATAATAGGACAGAGGATGGAGAGGGTTACTATAAATCTTTTATTATTTTTTAATCTTTTTTAAAAGATTTTATTTGAAAGAGAGAGAAAGAGCACACACACACATGCACGCACCATGCACAAGCAGGGTGGGGGAAGGGGCACAGAGAGAGGGAAAAGCAGGCCCTGCTGACAGACACCTCAGTTACTGTAAATCTCTCAGCAGTATTTTATTTCAAATATTATATATCACTAATAAAAATTAATTTCAGAAACCGTTCGGAAAGCACAGCATAAACTGCTGTTATAAAGTCAATTAGGCGGGCGCCTGGGTGGCTCAGTGGGTTAAAGCCTCTGCCTTCAGCTCAGGTCATGTGGGATCGAGCCCCACGTCGGGCTCTCTGCTCAGCAGGGAGCCTGCTTCCCTTCCTCTCTCTCTGCCTGCCTTTCTGCCTAATTGTGATCTCTGTCTGTCAAATAAATGGGTAAAATCTTAAAAAAAAAAAAAAAAAAAAGTCAATTAGGCTCCTGGGTGGCTCAGATGGCTAAGCATCTGACTTTGGCTCAGGTTATGATCGTAGGGTCCTGGGATTGAGCCCCGCATTGGGCTCCCTGCTCAGCTGGGAGCCTGCTTCTCCCTCTGCCTCTCCCCCTCTCTCTCAAATAAATAAAATCTTTTTTAAAAAATGGAAGAAAATCTTCAGGATCTAGGACTAAACAAAGTTCTTAGATACCAAAAGCATGATCCATAAAAAGAAAAATTAGACTTCATCAAAATTATAATTGTTTGTCCTATAAATGTCCACATGAAGAAGAAACAAGCTGTAGACTAAGAGAAAATATTTGTAAAGCACATATCCGACAAAGGACTAGTATCTCTCAAAACTCAACAGTAAAAACAATCCAAGAAAATGGGCAACTGACATGAACAGACATTTTATCGAAGATATATAGATGGTAAATAAGGACATAAAAATTTTTTCAACACCTCTGGCCAGCAGGGAAATGCAAATTAAAACCACAATAAGAGTATCACTACACACATACCAAAATAGCAAAATACAAAATAGTAACACCACCAAATGCTGGTAAGGATGCAGAGAAACTAGATCACTCACACACTGCTGGTGGGCATGTAAAATAGTACAGCCACTCTGGAAACAGTTTGGTAGTTTCTTATAAAACTAAACATGCAATTACCATATGATCCACTAATTATACTATTGGGCATTTATCCCAGAGAAATGAAAACTTATGATCATATGAAAACCTATACACAAATATTCATAGCAGCTTTATTTATAACAGCAAAAAGCTGGAGTCAGCTGTGATGTTCCTCAACAGGTGAACGGTTAACCCAACTGTGGTGAATGCATACCATGGAATACTATGCAAGAAAAAAGAACTACTGATAGTACAAAACTTGGATGAATCTCCACAGAATTATGCTAAGTGAATAAAGGCCAATCCCAAAGGTTATATCCTATATGATTCCATTTATATAACATTTATGAAATGACAAACTTTATAAATGAAAAACAACCTTCTGGAGGAGATAAATGGGGGTAGGAGTCTAAAAAGAACACTAGAAATCCCTGAACCTTGGAACAGTTAAGCATCTTGACAGTGGTGGTGACATTAACCTACACAAGTGATAAAACCGCAGAGAATTTAATACATGCATACACAAATGAAAACCAAACTAGGAAATGTAAAAAAGACTGGTGTACCAAGCCAGATGTCAATATCCTGGTTGTGATATTAGAGTTTCAAAAAATGTTTTTGTAAGGAGAAACTGGGTAAAGTGTACAAGGGATTCCCCTGTATTGTAACTGCATGTGAATCTACAATTGCCTTAATAAAAATTTAATTAAAAAAAGTCTGCATGGGGTGCCTGGGTGGCTCAGTTGTTGGGTGTCTGCCTTCGGCTCACGTCACGATCACAGGGTCCTGAGATGAGCCTCATCAGGCTCCCTGCTGCATGGGAAGCCTGTTCTCCCTCTCCCGCTCCCTCTGCTTGTGTTCCCTCTCTCATTGTCTCTCTCTCTGTCAAAAAAAGAAATAAAATCTTTAAAAAAGTTTCTGCACAAGCACTGCTATTGATATGAAAGAAACAAATCAACACTGTCCCTTCTGTTCTGATTTTGATACGTTGTACTTTTTGGATCTCCAGAATACCAGTTTTTCCATTTTCTAATGATTTACAACCTTGGATGCTCTGTTTCTGGGTCATACTGGAAACTCAAGTGTTCCATCACCAGTTGCTGTTTTCCTCAAAAAACAAATTGTTTTTCATCTCAAGAAAGAAGGATAAACATCAAGTAATCACTTTTGCTTATAATCCAAAATACTGTTTTCAAAGAAAGTCCTTCCTCACTTCAGATTTCCTTCAGGTGAGTTTTCTTTATAAAAATTTTATTCCAATCACTTTTTCAAATTCCTTTATCTTATAATACAAATTTTAAAAACTATTCCGGGGCGCCTGGGTGGCTCAGTGGGTTGAGCCTCTGCCTTCGGCTCAGGTCATGATCTCAGGGTCCTGGGATCCAGCCCCGCACTGGCCTCTCTGCTTGGCGGGGAGCCTGCTTCCCCCGTCTCTCTGCCTGCCTCTCAGCCTGCTTGTGATCTCTCTGTCAAATAAATAAATAAATAAAATCTTAAATATTTAAAAAAAAAAAAAAAAAAAACCCTAGTCCAGGGGTACCTGGTTGGCTCAGTAGATAGAACATGGAACTCTTGATCTCAGGATTGTAAATTCAAGCAACTGGGTGAAGAGATT
Source organism: Martes martes (assembly GCF_963455335.1). Lineage (NCBI taxonomy): Eukaryota > Metazoa > Chordata > Mammalia > Carnivora > Mustelidae > Martes > Martes martes. Next base: position 119,481,899 of record NC_137896.1, read on the forward strand.
ACCTAAAAATAATACCTTAAAAAAAAGTATTCTATTAACCCCCAATATTCATCTACTTGAAGGAAGTAAATCTATGACCTTTACAAGACTTTTATCAGTCTTTTGGTTTCAGAAAATCTTCTATTAACATGCTCTGTAGCTTTAAACTGTACATTTATGACTGAACCATCTCCATAAGCAATTTTCCCATGTAGCTCTCTTTAATCACAGAATTTATATTTTCTGCTAAATAGCAGTTTCTAATTTATAAATCAACACTCAAGCAGCCCTTACATTTCTCTACTAATCACAGCTCCTACCACAGCACTGACTGGGGAAACTGGAACTGTTCAAAGTTGACACAGGTTACCAATATTTCTCCTACCATTCTTTCTCTTTTACAAACCAAACAGGAGTACTGGTATTTCCTTCACCACATTTTATACTCCATGATTCTGGAAATAAAGTAATTACCCCCGCATTATCTGCTTAGCTCTGCTCTGTTATGCTCTTAAGACTGCAAAGGACAAGTAACCTGAACAAACTTTTGGCATTTGGTGCTGGTACCTGTTACTCTTCCTCACTCCTGCCAAAACAGAAACAAAACAGAAAAACCACTGTATCAACTTTTCAAATGGAAATTGATGAGTAGAAAGAATTATCCATCATTAATTTTTTTTTCAAAAAAAAAAACAATGAAATTCTCTGAATGAGAAACATGGCCACAGACAGAAATGGATCTAGAGTCTAGTGAAAACTCTATGGCTGAGGTCATCATCTTGTGGTGGTGGAATAGAGCCCTGCCTTGGGCGCCATGCTCAGCAGGTGAATCTGCTTGTCCCTCTCTCCTTGCTCCTCCCCCCAACCCTTGTGGATGAATCTTACAAAAACAAAAACAAAAACAAAAACAAAAAAAACTCTCTCACTAATTAGCCATACAATCTGCTGGAACTTCCTTCACCTCACCAGTCTGTTTTCTGACTCTTTAAATGAATTGCAGAGCTCTTTCCTGCATTAATATTTCATGATTTTAACATTCTAGGCAGACACACACAACAAAAAAACAAACCTGTCTTCAGGATCTAAAAGTAAAGACCAATGACACTAAAGTGTGGTAAATACCATAAAGGATCCTCACGACTCAGTGACCACTGGTTAACAGCAGCTATCACATGGAACAGTGAGGGGCTGTCTGTGATCAAATGCTCTTAACAGGGAACTGGGTCAAGTGTTTTTTTTTTTTTTTTTTAGTATATGTGCTGCCGAAGCGAGCACTGGGTCAAGTGTTGGGTAGTTTTGTTTGTTTTCTGGATTCTTAGTAAAATATACAGAACATAAAATTTGCCTTTTTAAACTGTGGTAAAAATACACATAAGACTTACCACATTAACAAGTTTTAAGTGCATAACGCAGTAGCGTTAAATATATTCACACTGTTGTGCAACAGATCTCCAGTACTTTTTCATCTTACAAAACTGAAACTCTATACGCATTAGACTACTCCCCATTCCCCCCTTCCCCCACCCCCTGGGGGACTATCATGCTACCTTTCACAATTCTACTTTCTGTTTCTATGAATCTGAATTTAGATACCTCATGTAAGTGCAATCATACAGTGAAACCATTTTTAAGCATACAATTCAGTGGCATTATATTCTTATTGTCATACAACCACCATCACTACCCATTTCCCCAAACTGAAACTCTGTACCCATTAAACAATAATTCCCCCATTAACTGAAAATCTATACATATTAAGCAATAACTCCCCATTACCCTGTCCCCAGTAACCACTATTCTACTTTCCCTATGAATTTGCCTATTCTAGGTACCTCATATAAATAATTTCACCCAGCATTTGTCTTTGGGTGGGGGGGGGCGGGGGGGGCTGGCTTGTTTCACTTAGCACAGTGCTTTTAAGGTCCAGCCATGTTGTAGCATATACCACAATTTCACTCCTTTTTAAGGCTGAGTGAAATTCCACTCTACATATATAACACTACATATTTTGTGTGGCCATTCATGTGGACATTTGGGTTGTTTCCACCATTTGGCTATTACGAATAATGAGGCTAAACAGGTAAGTGCTGGTGAGGATGTGGAGAAACTGGAACGCTGCTAAAGTGATAGTGGGAATGTAAAACAGTGCAGCCACTGTGGAAAATACGGTAGTTTCTCAAAAACTTAAAAACAGAATTACCTCATAATCCAGCAATGTCACTTCTGGGTCTATACCCAAAAGAACTAAAAGAACTCGAACAGGTAAATTGTATAACAAAGTCCATTTGTAATAAGTGACTCATCCAAATGGGTGAGGTAACAATTCATAGTGGTTTTGATTGGCATTTCCCTAACGATTAGTAATGTTGAACATCTTTTCAATGTGCTTAGTGGCTGTTTGTATATCTTCCTTGGGAAAAATGTCTAGATAGTTTTTAATCAGTCCTAAAAATATGTGTTCAAATGAATGATTCGTTAGGCATTCTGGAATTCCTGTAGCATAAACTGCTGACTGAATCACACCAAAGTCCAGACACGTTTAATGTAGCAGAGTTTTTTTTCATTTCTCTAAAAAGCAACCTCGCCATATAAATGAGCTCAGTTCAGTTTAATCAACCAACTCTTAAATGCAGGCTAGTGGAAGCATCCTACTCTTCCAAAGCTTAGCAAGAATACTCAAAGAAAACAAAAGGGTGCATTCATTATACCTCTCCCAGGGTCAAGACTCTTTACCAATTTAGCTTCTTGCATGAAGCCCAGATGCTCCATTTCCCAATGAAAGAAATTCCCTATGGAATTAAGTCTAGGGATGGAGGGAGGGATTCAAAAACCAAAAAGTAGCACATTCAGTAAGACAGCCCACTAAAAATTTCTGCCTTGGGACAAGTCCGTATTAACTTTTTATCACTAAAGGGTAATGCTTTCCTGACCTCGTACTGCCAAAAGGGTTATAACCAAATCAACCACTAAAATTTGCTCATCCTAAACCAATTAACTCTCTTTTAGCAAATATTTCTCTAACAATCTTTGAATTTCCAAGGCCAGTTTTACCCTAAAATTATTCTATTAGCCAAACAGCTAGTATTCTTTTTTTTTTTTTTTTTTAAGATTTTATTTCTTTGAGAGAGAGAGAGAGCATGACCGGGGGGAGGGCCAGAGGGAGAAGCAGACTTCCAGCTAAGCAGGGAGCCCGAATGCAGGACTCCAGGATCATGACATGAGCTGAAGACAGTCACTTGAGCCAGGCAGGCACCCAAACAGCTAATATTCTTAAGGAGAGATCTCAATCTACTTCACATATATAATGCTCAGAAAGGAGGTGGAAAGGGAAATATTAAAATAAAACTGAGCCCTATTCTATGTTAGAGGCTCCTGACTCTGTACTACTTGTCTGCCTCTCTTCCTTCATTCATTATTTATCATGCACCCATTAAAGGAAGATACTCTTCTAGGAACTTAGCATCTATCAGCAAAACAAACAAACAAAAAAACAGCCCACCTCTGCCCTCGTGTAGTTTATAGACTAGTGCCCCTGGATTCTCTTTGAGAATGTTGAGTGTGAAACATACCAGTAATTTATTTTTGCAACTCTATCTATAATAAATCTGACTATAAATATCATACATAATTTCTGGTATGTGTGGGAATTAAAAGTACACAGAAAAATGTAAATACAGCAGTCTTTGAGGGTACTGTAAGCACAATAAGCCTATAAAAATTCTTCAAAGAATCAATGACCAATGAGTAACTAAAATGATTCTGCCTGAAATAATGAGGGCCTACCTAGTACTGAGAGTTTGGCCCTTCTGAATACCACTTCTATTTATTTCTGAATACTCACCTAGCAAGGTAACTACCTATTCAAACCTCAGGAGGTTTTAACAATCAAATAACAACTCAAATTTCACTATCATTCATAATTAGAGAATGCTCCAGATTTTTTAAAACACCAAAAGAAAAAAAAACACTTTTAAAATTTTTTTAAAAAGTAAATAGTACACATCCAAAGTCATTTCTAGTCATCTGCACGTTAGACAACTAGCTAGTTCAGACTGTTTAGACATGCACTGTCCAATATGGTAACCAACATGTGACTATTGAGCACTTTAAAATGTGCCCAATCTAAATTGAAATTAGCTGTAAGTATAACATACACACTGAAAAAAAAAATAAAATGTCATTTTCTTAATTTTGATTACATATTAAAATGATAACATTTGGGATAAAAATGAGTTAAAATTTATCATTAAATTCTTCTTTGGAGGGTGCCTGGGTGGCTCAGTTGTTAAGCATCTGCCTTCGGTACAGGTCATGATCCCAGGGTCCTGGGATTGAGCCCCACATCGGGCTCCCAGCTCAGCAGGAAGCCTGCTTCTCCCTCTCCCACTCCCCCTCTCTTGCTAGGTCTGTCAAATAAATTTTTTAAAAAACCTTTAAAATCAATCAATCAATATTTGGGGTGCCTAGGTGACTCAGTGGGGTAAGTGTCTGGCTCCTGATTTCAGCTCAGGGCATGATCTCAGGTCTGTGAGATTGATCCCCACCCTCGGCAAGGAGTCTGCTTCAGATTCCCTCTCACCCTCTGCCCCTCCCCCTCCCCACATACACATGCTCTCTCTAAAATATAAATCTTTAAAAAAAAAATTAAAAACATGGGGCGCCTGGATGGCTCAGTGGTTTAAGCCTCTGCCTTTGGCTCAGGTCATGATCTCAGGGTCCTGGGTCTGAGCCCCACATCAGGCTCTCTGCTCAGAGGGAAGCCTGCTCCCCCCACCATCTCTGCCTGCCTCTCTGCCTACTTGTGATCTCTGTCAAATAAATAAATAGAATCTTAAAAAAAAAAAAATTCTTCTTTAACTTTTTTTTTTAATTTATTTTGTCTGGGGCACCTGGGTGGCTCAGTCAGTTGCTTGTCTGCCTTTTTCTCAAGCCATGATCTCAGGGTCCTGGGATCAAGCCCTGCATCAGGCTTCCTGCTTAGTGAGGAATCTGCTTCTTCCTCTCCCTCTGCCCTCCCCCTCCCTCCTTCCCTCAAATAAATAAATAAATTTTTTAAAATATATATGTTTATTTTTCTTAAAGATTTTATTTATTTTTGGGCACCTGGGTGGCTCAGTTGGTGAAGCACCTGTCTTCAGCTCAGGTCATAATCCCAGAGTCCTGGGATCAAGGCCTGCATCAGGCTCCCTGCTCAGCATGGAGTCTGCTTCTCCCTCTGCCCCTCCCTCCCCCCCCTCTTATTCTCTGCCCCTCTACAAAAATAGAATCTTTTAAGAAAAAAATTTTATTATTTTGAGAGAGAGCGTGCACAAACACTGAGACCACAGGGAGAGGGCCAGAAGGAGAGAGAGAATCTCAAGGAGATTCCATGGGGGGGGGGGGGGCTCAGAGCCCAACACCGCCCAATCTCACAACCAACCTGAGCCAAAACCAAGAGTCAAATGCTTAAATGACTGAGCCATCCAGGCACCCCAAGACCGATTTATTTATTTATTTATTCATATATAAAGAGAAAGCACACGCACACACACACACCGGGGGGGGGGGGACACGGCAGAGGGAGAGGATCTCAAGCTTCCCGCTAAGCACAGAGTCCAAAGCAGGGTTCAATCCCACAACCCCAAGATCATGACCTGAGCTAAAATCAAGACTCAGGCTCAACCAACTGAGCCACCCAGGTGCCCCACTTTTACTTTTGTTAATGTAAAACATATTTTTTACTTTTTTTTATTTTAAAAGATTTTATTTATTTAACAGAGAGAAATCACAAGTAGGCAGAGAGGCAGGCAGAGAGGGAAGAGCAGGCTCCCTGCTCAGCAGAGAACCCAATGATTCGGGGCGATCCCAGGACCCTGAGATCATGACCTGAGCCAAAGGCAGAGGCTTAACCCACTGAGCCACCCAGGTGCCCCATTTTTTAATACCAAAAAATATCACCCATTTGGCTCACATTGTATTTGTTTTAAACAGCACTGGTTAAGAGAACAGACTTCTAAAGCTGCATACAGAATAATACATGCTATATATATATTGAAACTATGCTCAGAATTTTACACTTAGATATTTATTCATTTCTCAGTTCACATTCTTCAACCTATCTTCTATATCAAAATGGCAAACATCAAATATTTTTATATCAAAATATGAAAATTTCAGAGTCTAACGTGAAATTGTTTAGCAGAGCACTGACAAATATTCGAGTGACCACTGTGCACAGGGCATTCAATCCATACAGTAACTTGTTGTGCTGCAAATGGTTCTTCTGTATCTAGCTAACATGCACTCTGCTTCTACAGTATGCCTAGTACCATGCTTGACGATTTACTTTCACTGACCCATAAAATCCTCAAAACTACCCTATGTAGTAGGTCCTATTTAAAGAGGAAACTGAAGCATACAGAGATTAAGTAACTTGCCAAAGTCCACAGCCTGTGGAAGTAGGATTCTAACCAGCAGGCTCGAACCAAAACCACCACACACTTTTCCCTAATAAAAGGACTACACAAGGGGTGTCTGGCTGGCTCAGCTGGAAGAGCATGGACTCCTGATCTCAGGACTTTTTTAGTTCAAGCCCCACGATAGGTGTAAAGATTACTAAAAAAAAAAAACAATAAAACTTAAAAAAAAAAAAAGACTACACAAGATTGTGTCATTATCTTATAGGACTGAGTTCTAGTTGTATGTTATGTACCCACTGATAAAAAAACTGTAATAGATGGGGCTTAATGCACTGCGTCCCACTCTCTACTCCACCCTTCTCAATGGCGGGTTAAAGCTGCCCACATGAATTAAATCCTTGACCTTACTACAAGTTTATACTGTGCTCCCTTTTCCAGATTTTCTAGATCCCATCCCATCTCTCTGGTCCAATTCCTACGTCCTTCAGACTTCATTTCAGACATCATCTCCATGCAAGCCTACTCAAGATTCCCCATGATTTAGGCTAGTCACTCCTCCTCCCTCTGCTCATCCCTATTGTAGTGTCTCCCACACTCTGTCCTCACTAGATGGCTCAGGGGATTTACTGTGTTCACCACTTACAGTACCTAAAACCGTGCCTAACATTAGATGCTCAATAAATATTTGCTGAACTATCTAACCACCTGACCCACCCAGCTACAGCTAAAAGTGGAATATTAAAAGCAAACTTAGGAATAGGAGGGCCTAATCCACAAGCAGAGAACAAGTTCTAAATTTCATGAAATTTATGACAAGTCAAAAGAATAGTATCATACACAAGAAATAATGATTGTGATGACTCTTGCCCACCCCCCAAAAAAGGAAGAGTAAAATTAAAATCTATTTGAAATGATTACTCACCCAATTTAGTTTCTGCATAATTTGTAAGAATAAATTAAGTAGCTGACAAAAATTCTGTCATAAGAAATCCAAATCAACCATTCCAGTAATGCTATAAATTGAAATCAGCTTAATTTTGACAATTCTCAAGAGTTCCGAAAAGACTGCAGTTGCTTTTTAAAATCGTCTCAAACATACAACTAGTTACACTTAGGGGCGCCTGGGTGGCTCAGTGAGTTAAAGCCTCTGTCTTCGGCTCAGGTCATGATCCCAGGGTCCTGGAATCGAGCCCCACATTGGGCTCTCTATTCCGCCGGGAGCCTGCTTCCTCCTCTCTTTCTCTCTGCCTGCCTCTCTGCCTACTTGTGATCTCTGCCTGTCAAATAAATAAATAAAATCTTCAAAAGAAAAGAAAAAACTAGTTACACTTACAACTGGGTTTCACTCCTCCAATGCTCAGTGCTGGGCTCCAAATGACAGGAGCAACCATGTGTCCTTTAAGATATTTACCGGGGGGGGGGGGGGGGGGCTTCACATACAATTCATTTAACCAAGTCCTGCTAATTCCACTAAATTTTCTAACCAGAGTCCAAAGGGACTTTCCTAGGGCCTTCCCTTTTCTTTTCCAAAATAGGAAACCGACTAAAAAGGTCAATCTTCAGATCTTAACTTCCACACTAAGTAATTCTGAAACATGAGGTGAAAGTACATGAGAAGTTCTAGGGCTAGGGCTGGCCAAATGTTTTCCTGTAAATTGTAGCGCAAAGTCAAACAGAAGAGAGAACTTCATTCTTTCGGGTTTGAGGACAGAAACTGATCATCTCTTTTAGATTACTGCTTCTGTTGATGTCTGGAAAAGCACTGTGAGGCAAACATGCCATTGAGTCCCACCCCAAGCACGAAGAGCCTCCGATTGTTTGACACATCAATGGATTAGTCAACGCGGGGGAACTCACTTTTCCCCTCTAATTTGCTTTAATTATTCCTCACACAAACCCTCAAGTTTACTCTAAGTTATGGCCATATGGAATCTTCTCCTTGCCCTGAAGTATAAATTCAGGCCTTTACCAAAGGACTACTACGGCTTCAATCCCAACCACTAAAATAAATCCCTTACAAGTATCGTACATCTAGTAACGCCACACAGATATGGAAAAAGCCAGTCCAGTCGCTGAAAGAAACAGCATTCTGGGACGCGGTTAATGCTGCATATTTTGCAACAGAGGCAATGAACAGAGTAGGAGACTTGAAAGCAAAAGACCGGATGGAAAGCATGGGAAGACCCCGCCCCAGTAAGCTCGATGTCGATTCAAACACTAACTTGGGTCTGTCGCTTGGAATCGGAATCACTGAAACAAAGGCGTTTATTACGGGAAGCAAGATGTCTGGAGTAAAAAAAAAACGGTTTGCAGCTACCCACACCGTACACCATCTTCCCACAGGTCTTACCTATGGTGGAAATAAAGGTGGTATTAAAGGCATCATCCGAAAAACGAAAAAGGACGCAGGTCTTCCCTACTCCCGAGTCTCCGATCAGGAGCAGCTTGAAAAGCAGGTCGTACGTCTTCTTCGCCATTGGGAGGAGCGGCTCAGGCTCTCGCCGCCGGCGGCCCCAAGGGATCGGTCCCTCTCACTACGGCCAACTCCTCACTTGGGCGTTCTCAGGCCGGAGTACCGGGGAAGCGTGGGAAAAACGAGGGCTCGAGAGGGCGGGGGAGACCTACGAACGGCCTCGTCGAGGAAGCCCCGACGGTGGCGGCGTCCGGTGCCTCCGAGGGCGGCGACGGCGGCGACGGCGGCTCCGCAGCCTCTCCCAGCCGCTCCGCCCGGTTCCGGGGAGTCGGTCGGGACAAAATGGCCTCCCCTCCCCCTTCAGGGCTGCTCGGCCGGGACGCTCCCACGGGCGACCGAGCAAGCTCTGCCGTCGAGGGAGCGCGACGGACGTGAGGACAGTCTCTCTCCCGAGCAGAAACTCCGCGCCAGGACGCGGCGGTGGCAGCGAAGGAGGACCCGGAGCCGACGAGCTCAGCTACATAGCCACAGGAAGCCGAGCCGCCCCGGCCAGAGCCACCTTTTCCCCGTGCCCTCTCACGCCGGCGTGCGCGCTGCCTGAGACGCACGCAAGGACGTACGCCCGCCCTTCCCTCGCGCCCTCGCCCTGCGGATTGCCTCTGCGCACGCGCATCGGAGGGTGTGGGGGTAAGCGGGGGTGGAGAGTGGAGTGCCTGGTCTCCGAGCCCCAGTCTAAGGCCGGGTGGAGACGAGAGAGGGGAGGGGCGGAGGAGGGCGAGGCCGCGGGCGCGCTCCCTGCGGCCGTCTGATAGGGTGCGCAGCTTTACGAGCACGCCCCGCGGGGAGGCGCAGCCTGGTGACTGCGCAGGCGCCGCACGCTAGAGTAGCCCCTTGGCACCCCTCCTCTCGTTCCGGGGTCGCCCTCAGAGCTTCGCTGAGCCTCTTCTCGGTCGGGTTTGTCGCGTGCGTCGAGCTGAAGGTCTTGGCGCAGTGACAGGCTTGGATGGCCGTGTGTTCCTGTATAGCTGTAGCTCGTAAACGCGAGAAAAAGTAGCGCCCTGGGGTCATTAATAGGCTCTTTGCTAAAATGACACGCATCCTGGAGTGCCCTGGCTAATCGTGTCAGGAGGAGAATTAGAGCTCCATCCCGGTTTACTTAAGGAGCGAGAGTTGACGTTCCGGAGAGCAGGAGTTTGACATGGAAAAACTGACGGTGCTGCTCAGGTTGAGATGATGTAATCCGCCTTTCAGGGCGAGGAGAAGATTGAGGAACACCTGGGCGCAGGGAGACTCTCCCCGCAAAGTGGAAGCTTCGGGGCCGTGCTCTACAGCAAGAACCCACTGCAGGCCTTGCGATCCTTTTGCAATACGGGAGAGCCCAGAGCGCCATTCAGAAGAAGCAGGGCCCCTCCTGCCGCCAAAATCGAACCACCGATGTCCAAAATTGAAGGACAGTGAAGCCAACCCCAGCCCTACACTGCCTGTTCCTTGCACTTTCTTTTCGTATGCCTTACACCCTTCCTTCTGTGAGTCCCCATCAGTGTTTACACTTCCCTCTCACTCTCCTTTTCTGTAGTGAAGTAGTCCTCCTCCTGCCTTGCCATTCTCAGTGTGTTTCACCGCGGCAAAGCACACCTAGGATGTCATGGCTGAATAGTTGGTAGACTGGTTCAACCAGTCTCAGGAGAAAACCCTGAGACATCTGGAAACAGGGATGGAGAGAGAAGTAAAAATTACATTTTTACACCCTGCCACCACCCCCCAAAATGTTTGGGTATGTAATATGTGATTAAAATAGGTCTTTGAGATAGATAGGGTAATCATATTTCAGTCTCCCATTTTTTTAAAGATTTTATTTTTTTGACAGAGATCACAAGTAGGCAGAGAGGCATGCAGAGAGAGAGGAGAAAGCAGGCTCCCCTGCTGAGCAGAGAGCCCAACGCGGGGCTAGATCCCAGGAGTCCAGGATCATGACCTGAGCCAAAGGCAGGGGCGTTAACCCACTGAGCCACCCAGGTACCTTCAGTCTCCCATTTTTTAAAGGCGTGGCTTACATTCTTCCTCCCCAACCACCTCCAAAGCTTCCCTACTGAAAATGCTTGTCTTCCCTAATACACTTCTCCCTTCAGTTTGTTTCTATGATTGCTCTGGTCTCTTAAACCTTATCCTCTGTGGATCATTCTTCCTCCAGTTGGGAGTGTCTTAATACCAACAACTTTAATACAAGCTAGCTATGCAAATCAAAATGAGCTATGGTCAGTGCTATACAGGTTTGTCATCAATTGAGGCATTACATTGAGTACCTCAGGGAATCCTCAGTGTTAGCGTGATTTTCCCTTTCAAAATAAGTTTGATTGTGGGGCACCTGGGTAGCTCAATGTTTAAGTGTCTGCCTTTTCAGCTCAGGTCATGATCCCACAGTCCTGGGATGGAGCCCCAGGTCTGCTTCACCCTCGCCCTCTGCCCCTGCTCCTGCTCTCTCTTGCTCACTCTCTCTCAAAAAAAAAAAAAAAAAAAAAATTTTAAAGCAAAAAAAAAAATGTGTTAACTCAAGCCCCAATATGGTAAAGCATTTTCAGATGTCATGATTTTTAAATGTAGAAAGCCTGATTAATTCTACTACATAAATTTTGGGAATTAGGGCAGCTAAATATGGAAAACAAATTTTAAAAACTATGCTTTATCCCAATTGTTTCCAGCAGTTCTATCAATTAGAGCCTTTCCTTCATGGGCTCCATATTCTGAAAACTTAGGAGTTAATTACGCTTATTAACCAATTTTATTTATTATTTGGTCAGAATCATAGAATTTTAGAGCTTTCATCTTTTTTTTTTTTGGAAGATTTATTTGAGAGAGAAAAAGAGAGCGCGTGGGGGGTGGGGGGATGCGTGGAGAAAATCCCAGACAGACCCTGCGCAGAGCTCAGAGCACAGCCCAACGGGGGGCTCGATCCCACAACCCTGAGATCATGACCTGACCTCAAACCAAGAGTGAGATGCCCAACCAGCTGTGCCATCCAGGTGCCCCAAGCTTTCATATCTTTAAATCATAATTCAATTCCTGCATGTAATTTACAGATAAGTCTAAGGCTTAGAGAGGTTAGGGACTTGGCTAGAAGTCACACCGTTAATAGCAGAGCTAGCACTATGTGCAAGGGAAAAGGGAAGGAAACCTCTACAGGACATCACACTGCATGGAGGTGGGAATTGAGAGGCTCAGCCAGTACTTAATGTTTGGCCTCCCTAAAATTAATTAAAAGTTTTGCTGGAGTAAGACATAAGCATCAAGCTGTATCTACCACTGAAGATGGCTGGAATGATCAAGGCATGAAAGATCTCTGACTCTAGAAAAAAAGAAAGAATAAAATGGAGGTCTATGTAGGCCTAAAAGGTAATAATATTTGTTATTATTGATATCATGAAATAATATTTGATAAATGCTAAAACCTAGTGAAAGAAAATGCCAGTTTAGCACCAGCTTAGAATTTATGCCTTTTAAAAGCATTGCTCTATAAAGACTCTAGTGCAAATATTTGCAAAGCCAAGAAAGAAAATAGGTATATTTATATAGAGAACACACAGCTGACCGAAATCATGTTTCCAGTCTTTAGCTTCAACTTTCAGGACCGGCCTCGGGGTACCAGGCTGGTTCAGTCTAAGGAACGTGAGACTCTTTGTCTTGGAGTCATGATTTGAGCCCCATGTTGAAGGTAGAGATTACTTGAAAACCTCAATACATAAACTTTAAAAAAAAAAATCTCTGCTTCAAAAGGTATTGACTCCGGATCATCTTTACTCCTCTTCCTGCATATTTTCCATTCTCTATACCTGATTAGTTCCTCTAATTTCTCTGCCCCCTTGTTCTCTCTGTTCTTCTGAAAAGTGGGAGTTATTTCCTTGAATAGCAGTCCTATCATCACCTTGCTGTCAAACCTACCACTCCAATCTCAGGGATTTTGTCCATTTGCTACTGCCTGTTTCCTGTGTTCACACTCCCAGTCTTCAGCAGGGACATCCATGAGGAAGGTCTTTGTTAGACATTCTTGATGCTGAGCACGGGTTGCCCAGAGGCTGCAGCTGTCTTATCATCACCTGCCAATATTCTGCCCTGCCTACGTATTTTGACTTAGTCCTACCTCATGTTAGAGAATGACTGCCCCAGGAGCCTTCCCCAGCCCACTAGGTGTGTTTGTTCTAATCTTCTCCGGGGATACCTCAGCCCTAGCCTGTGAACTTTATTTCCTATCCTAGCTTCCACAGACTGGTCTCCAGACAAATTGAACAAGTCATCTTTTCTGCAGTTCCTACACATCTTCTTGATTTCATGCTTGGTTTAATATGGTTCTCTCCATGTGAAATGCACCCCCTCCTCACCACCGGCCCACCGGTATCCCTTCAGGATTCAGTTTAAATGTCCTCACCATAGCCTGTTTTCCCCAACAGTCTTGCTGGGAGGAATTTGTTTCTCTTTTGAACTCCCATAGCACTTTTATTCTTTTTTCTGCTTTATTTGTTTGCCAGAGAGAGAGGGGGAGAGAGAAAGCACGAGCAAGGGAAACAGCAGGCAGAGGGAGAAGCAGGCTCCCTGCTGAGCAAGGAGCAGTCCCAGGTCCCTGGGATCGTGACCCGAGCTGAAGGCAGATGCTTAACCCACAGAGCCATCCAGGCATCCCTCCCATAGCACTTTTAAAAATCAGCTGTTCCCCCTTTCTTATTTCACAAGTAGTACATATTTATTTTTAGAAACTTAGAACCTGCAGGTAAGCAAAACAGAAAATATTAATCATTAAAAATTCTGCCTCCAGGGGTGCCTGGATGGCTCCATTCATAGAACATGTGACTCTTCATCTCAGGGTTGTGAGCTTGAGCCCCATATAGGGCATAAAGCTTACTTAAAAAGAAAAAAAATCTGGGGTGTTTGTCTGGCTCAGTCGGTAGAGCATTGTGACCCTTGATTTCAGGATTGTAAGTTCAAGTCCCACGTTGTGTATGGAGATTACTTAAAAATAAACATCTTTAAAATAAAAAAAAAAATCTACCCCCAGAGATAACCACTATTAGTATTTTGGTGAATAACCATGTCTTCTTCCATAGCTCTTAATTTAAACATTTATGATACATTTTCCACATTTCATAGGGGTATTTATGTACATATCTTATTTTCCTCAATTAAACTCTCCTTGAGAGCTGTGACTACTATATACATCATTTTGCCTAGAGTCTTAAATATATCAGAAAGTCAAAACATGTTTATTGAAGGAAAAAGAAAATGAAATTCAGAGGTTCACTTTTTTTTCCCCCTAGGAAACAATACTATTTTTGAGAAATTTTCAGTGTTGGGAAAAAATTGAAAACTCAAAAGAAGCAAATGTAAAGATAATACCTTTGTGGCAGATTTTATCAATTTTAGGAAATACATGAAGAATTCATCTAACTCCATTACAGAACTTATTTCAGTAAACAAGAAATGCTATTAAGGCTAATAGAGCAACTGTAATATGGACAGTGGAATTAACACTAACCTTGGAGTTAGATAATGTAGACTCAGGGCAGCTCAGCTACTGACTAGCTAGCTCTGTCACAATGGATTCATTTAACCTCATGCCTATTTTCCCCATAGGTCAAAAGGGTGTGGTACTTCACGAGATTGTTTCAAAAATTAAATAAGAGAATGCAAGTAAATGCACTTTGTATGGTGTAAAACACTTTGTAAATATAATTATTACTATTATTCATAAGAGCTAAGGGTAATGAATTGCACAATAAGGAAAAAGAAAGAAAAATTACAGGTGAAGTTCAAATACTTAGAAATGAGCAAAGCAAATAAGCCATCATGGGAGAAACATGGTGCTAAAAGAAACTGAACTAAGAACAGAAGTAGATCAGAAGAAAGGAAAATGAAGGATTAAAATTGGGAGAAGCGAGAATCAGAACTGACTAGACTTGCAAAGTTTTAATGATACCATCAAAAGGAATAATGGGATCAAAAGGAAGGGCAGGGAAGGGGGGAGAAAGGAAGAAAAAGGAAAGGAAGGGAAGGGGGGAGAAAGGAAGGAAGAAAGAAAGAAAACCTAATGGCTGAAGGCAGTAGATTCCCCTCTCTCTCCACCCCAGCTAAAAAAAACCACACCATCAATTCCAGGAGGTGAACCCAAACCTATTTGTGTTGAAACAATTGGTCCTGCATGGTGATTTTTAAAAATGGACCTTGGGGCGCTTGGGTGGCTCAGTGGGTTAAGCCTCTACCTTCAGCTCAGGTCATGATCTCAGGGTCCTGGGAGTGAGCCCCACATTGGGCTCTCTGCTCAGCAGGGAGCCTGCTTCCCCCCCTCTCTCTGGCTGCCTCTCTGCCTACTTGTGATCTCTCTGTCAAATAAATAAATAAAATCTTTAAAAAAAATAAAATAAAAAAATTTTAAATGGACCTTGAGGGGCGCCTGGGTGGCTCAGTCATTAGGTGTCTCCCTTAGGCTCAGGTCATGATCCCAGGGTGATTGGATCCAGCCCCGCATCAGGCTATCCAGAAGCCTGCTTCTCCCTCTCCTATTCCCCCTGCTTGTGTTCCCTCTCTCACTGCCTCTCTCTGTCAAATAAATAAAAATCTTTTAAAAAATAAGTAAATAAAAATAAAAAATGGACCTTGAGTTGGTAGATCAAAGGTTCTATATCTGTCCCTTTGTTAAAAAGAGACCTTGGGGGGGGGGGCACCTGGGTGGCTCAGTGGGTTAAGCCTCTGCCTTCGGCTCAGGTCATGATCTCAGGGTCCTGGAATGGAGCCCCACATCGGGCTCTCTGCTCAGCAGGGAGCCTGCTTCCTCCTCTCTCTCTGCCTGCCTCTCTGCCTACTTGTGATCTCTCTGTCAAATAAATAAATAAAAACTTTAAAAAAAAGAGAGAGAGAGACCTTGGGGGGCACCTGGGTGGCTCAGCCCTTAAGCAGCTGCCTTTAGCTCAGGTCATGATCCCAGGGTCCTGGGATGGAGCCCCACATCGGGTTCCCTGCTTGGAGGGAAGCCTGCTTCTCCCTCTCCCACTCCCCCTGCTTCTGTTCCCTCTCTCGTTGTGCCTGTCTCTATCAAATAAATAAATAAAATAAAATATTTTTTAAAAAATTTAAAAAGACGTTGGGTAAGTTATTTACCATCTCTAAACCTGTTGTCTCGTGTGTAAAGTGAAAATAAGACAGAAACTACCATAAGGTTGTGTGAGGATTAAATGACACAGTGTTCCACCCTCAGTTAAGCCTCAGCAATGTTATTACCACCATAAGAACTGAGAAAACTTTTTCCATTTAAGGATCATTGCCTTGACGAAAAAAGCAAACCTAGAGGAAAATAAATCTTTTTTTTAAAGAGTCTATTTTAAAGATTTTATTTATTTATTTGACAGACAGAGATCACAAGCAGGCAGAGAGTCAGGCAGAGAGAGAGGAAGGGAAGCAGGCTCCCTGCAGAGCAGAGAGACCGACAAGGGGCTCGATCCCAGGACCCTGGGATCACGACCTGAGCGGAAGGCAGAGGCTTTAACCCACTGAGCCACCCAGGCGCCCCTGAGGAAAATAAATCTTAACAAATCACATATTTCGAGGCATAAAATGAGTTCTGTTAATCCATGGGGACATCCTAGATGGGAAGGAACTTCCCCTAAATCCATCTTTGCAACTTTATGCCACTCTAATGTGATTATGGATAGAGTGGGAACCCTAACCAGCCTAGGGGCTGTAAATTTACATATAAAAATGTGAATATGTAAGTTAACCTTTTTTTTAATATTTAAAGAAAAACAATAAAATGGAAGGCAAATGATGATTTTCAAATAATTGGCTATTCATCTAGGTATTAAAGTAGTAACTGCTCAGGGACGCCTGGGTGGCTCAGTTGGTTAAGCGGCTGCCTTCGGCTCAGGTCATGATCCCAGCATCCTGGGATCGAGTCCCACATCGGGCTCCTTGCTCAGCAGGGAGCCTGCTTCTCCCTCTGCCTCTGCCTGCCTCTCTGTCTGCCTGTGCTCACTCTCTCTGACAAATAAACAAATAAAATCTTAAAAAAAAAAAAAAAAGTAGTAACTGCTCAATTAACACTACTTAGAAAATGAGAGCAGCAAGAAATAAACAAACATAGTGGTTCTCTTTTAACATGAAGATGTGCAGCATAACCCCCTGGGGGTATCAATGCAAAACAGGGCTATAAGGCACACTTGGTCCATCACAGGAACAAGAATTTTTACAGCACCAAAAGTCAGAGCTCTGAAGAGCAAAGAAGGCTTTAGATAAACCCAGAGACAGGAAGGGAGAGCACTGGGTATGGCAACTTGGCCTGCATGAGATGGTCGGAAAACTCACAGAAGCACGAAAAATCAGAAGAGAATAATTAGAGAGAAAAGGCAGTTTTGAGTGGCAGAGCCA
Organism: Martes martes; assembly: GCF_963455335.1. Taxonomy (NCBI): domain Eukaryota; kingdom Metazoa; phylum Chordata; class Mammalia; order Carnivora; family Mustelidae; genus Martes; species Martes martes. The sequence continues at coordinate 119,499,092 of NC_137896.1, forward strand.
GGGTGCAGGAATGCTTTAACTCTTTTCCAAGCCAAGACATTTGAAGCTACACTTGTGACTTACAAATTCTATAGACTCATGGCATGATACAATGGAGATACAGAGATCTGATATTGAATTCCTGTTCCATCTCATTTAGCTGGATCATCTTAGACAAGTACTAGTCATCCTAAACTTCAGTTTCTTCATCTGGAAAATGGGGTTATCAGATGCCAAACCAAGCTATTGTGAAGATTAAAATAATCCATGTAAAGAACCTGCGGTGGGACTAGCATTCCCTTAAACATTGATACTCTCCCCCTGAAAGATGTAAACCATCTAAGGAACAACTGTTGTATCTCCTAGAATACCTAGACCAGCGTCTTGCATGCAGTACAAGCTCAATGCATATAGATGAGACTGAATCACATCTGCATTAGAGGAAATCTTGGAAGGCATCTAAACTAATTTCCTGCTCCACGCAGCAATGCCCTAAGCAAACAACGACCTGTCCAGTCTCTGAATACTTCCAGTGAGTTTGCTGATGCCAAGAGGACTGACTCCAGCGCGGGGTATTTCTGACAGAAAAGGGTTCTACATACTGAATCTAAGTGTGCTTCCCTGGAACATGGTCCATTTGTTTAGTTCTGCGCCCTGGAGCAACACAGAGTGAACTTTTCCTCACATTCATGGGATGGCTCTTCAGCTATTTGAAGATACAGCGTTGGTACTTTCCTTGAAGCTGTTCCAAACTAACTCTCTTAAGTAAGATGATTCTCAGATAACTATCAGTGCTGCCATTTTGGTTTGCATACGTCCCTCCAATGGAATGTGGCACCCATAACTGAACATTATTTGAGTTGAGGATCTAACCCTATGGAAATGCCCAGATCAGGCTACCACTGGCAGGTTATAGAAATCAGGCCCAACTGAGATGCTCCGTAAGACTGAAGTGATTTGGTACTTGATTGAGAAGAAACCCCCTTCCAGATGAACCTTGCCTTGTAACCATTCTTTAAGTTACTAAACCTATTCAGTAAATAACATAAAAATTATCTCTTATGTATGCAAATTTAAAATAAATGAAGGAAAGAAATAGTAAGTCACAGGAGTATAAGAAGAAATGCATGAAGAAATGTTCAAATTCACTTTTAATCAGAGAAATTCAAACAAGATAGTATTTTCTGCCCATCAGAATGACAAAAATTAAAAAGATGGATAATACCAAGTGTTGGTGAGGATATGGAGGGACAAGAATTCTCATGCATACCTGGTGGGAGTGCAGTCCGGTCCAGCCGTTCTGGAAAGCAATGAGGCAATATATAATAAATAATATACATGCCTATGGCACAATAGTACCATTCAGGGTGTGTCCATGAGAAATCCTCACAAAGGTTCCTTATTTGTGGCAGCTAGATGGAATCAATCTAAGCATCTGTTACTAGTGGAACGAGTAAATAAAATGTGAAGGATGCGTATTGAGTTAGTTGAGACCATAGAGGGTTGGCTTGGGATTGAAAATCGGCTAATACTGGGCACCTGGGTAGCTCAGTTGGTTAAGTGTCCGCCTTCAGCTCAGGTCATGATCCCAGGGTTCTGGGATCGAGCCCCACTATCGGGCTCCCTGCTCAGCGGAGAGTCTGCTCCTCTCTCTCACTCTCTGCCCCTCCCCCAGCTTATGCTCTCTCTCTCTCTCTCTCTCTCATGCTCTCTCTCTCAAATAAAAACATAATTTTTTTAATTGGCTAATATTAGGGTGCTGAGTGGCTCAGTCAGTTAAGCATCTGACTCTTGATTTTGACTCAGGTCATGATCTCAGTGTCATGGAATCGAGCCCCTCATTGGACTCTGTGCTCAGCACGGATCTGCTTATACCCTCCCTCTGCTCCTGCCCGTGCTCACACGCTCTCTCAAATAAATAAATAAATAAAATCTTAAAAATAAGAAAGAAAGAAAATTGACTAACATGACAACTCAGACCCAAGGCTACCTAGTTACCACTTTATCACTAGCAACCAAGTAAAGCAAGGAACATAGGCCTTCCAAGTTCCTCGCATACACATGTCCAAATTCTGATGATCAGTGCAGGCCATTTAGGAGAAAGAGGGTTCTCTTGAGTTCAGAACGCGGACTAAGTTTTTATACAATTAGGCTTAGTGAGAGGCTAGGCCAGCATTCAAAGGCCTATCATCTACCATGTAAGAAAATTCTTCATTGTACTATTGGGCCAATAGCAGGTCTGTCCATGGCCTACCCCACACACTATAGAATACTGTGTAGCAATATTAAGCTAGTAACAAGCTGCATGTTCAGCAACTGGAACAAAGGAAACAAAATGATTTATAGTACAAAGCCATTCCTGTATATTAAAAACATACAAAATTATATTGCATGAGGTTTTGCACATATTTAATAATGTACATCATTAACACATTACAGTGGGAACCTGTGGAAAGAATGAGCAATGAGGGGGAAGAAGGGAAAAATATGAAATAAAATAAAATGAGAAGGACCTTGCACAGATTAAAAATGTCAGTAGTCAGTGGGCAAATAAGTGGGGAAGATGGTTAACTCAGTACTCTGCCTCCCAGATCTAAATTTTTATTTTTATTTACCTATTTTTAGAGAGGGGGAAACTGAAGAAGAGGGAAGTAGAGAACCAGATCTAAATTTTTAAACATAACAAGTGAGGAGGGTATTCATTTGTACCTGGAGATAGGATTGCCTGGGTGGCTCAATCGGTTGAGCGTCTGCCTTCGGCTCAGGTCATGATCCTGGGGTCCTGAGATGGAGCCCCACATCGGGCTCCCTGCTCAGCAGGGAATGTGCTTTGCCCTCTGGCCCTCCCCCTGCTTGTGCTCACATACTTGCACTCTCTGTCTCTATCTCTCAAATAAATAAATAAAATCTTTAAAAAAATTGTACCTAAAGATAGAGGAAATCAGTACTGATACTCCTCATAGATATGAGTGATAACAAAGGGAGGGGAAAAAACCTAAATATTTGGTTTGGCTTGAAAAAAGAATAGATTCTGAGTGTTTTTTAATGCCTAATTACCACATAACATAACAGTAGTTGTGCAAATTTTAAAATTTGGGACAGATTTATTTGATCACATTGATTGATTACAGAAGCTCAGACATCATAGAAATGTCCGTTCATGAAGCTGGGAGCTCAGCTCTCAGCTGTCACCTGTCAGCCTTCACCCAGTCCTGCTTCCAGCACTTTGGACTAAGCACCCAGTTACTTGCAGGCTGTCCCACCTCTTTCCTGGAGCCCGAAAGAGGGCGGAAGCATGGGGTACCAGAAGCCTCCACACTACAAACCAGTTGAGTCAGACACTGCTCAGATGTTATCTGAGGGCAGCCATGCCGACTGTCCAAACTACTCGGAGAGGACACCAGCCTTTGCCACGTAGCTTGTACATCCAACATTCCACTACCTTTTGCCCCATTCCAGGCCATGGTGTCCACGCTAGCCCCGTGGAAATCCTGCGTGGATTCGCACCACTGCCGTCCCCCAGCCCTCACCCATATCACACTCCCTTCCTTGTGGAGCAGACAGTTGCCAGGTCTTTGGTTGCCCTGCATTGAATCCTTTGACAAGCAAATGCTCCGCTGCAAGCTGCCAGGATGCACAGCCCTCCTCCCACTGTATTTCCCTTCCCTGGCACCCGCCCTCCCCCTCCAAACACACATCCAGGCTGTGGCCACGTGAGCCGGGCTCTACCAGCCCTAAGCACCAGCCTAAAGCTTCAGTACAGGCACTGATGACACAGAGCAGCAGGCGCTGTGGGGCATGTCCCGAGGAGGCAGTGGGGTACAGCAGCAGTACGTGGTTCCGAGGGCACCTGTGAGCCCCAGAGCTGGATGGCATCCCAGGCCCAGTTCTGCCCCCCTGGGCGCGGCAGACTGCATGTCTGTGGTGTGCGTGGGGTGGCAAGGGCCTCACACACCCTCTGCACGTGCGGCCTGCTTGTGCCGAAATTCCTCATCTGCTTCTCGAGCCTCAGTAATTCTGCGAGCTTCCCAATAACCTTTCAATAAACTTATTTTCTGCTTCTTTTTGCCAAAATCAGTTTGTGTTGCAACCGAGATCCCTGACTATCACACTTATTTCTGGTAGAACTCCTACAGTGACTCCCATTACGCCTGATGTTCCCGCCACGTTCACTTTACCATTCTCATTTTCTGCTGACCTTGCTATGTGGACCTGCCGTACCTCTGGTCACACTTGGCCCCTGTCTGCCAGTCTCCCTCATACGGCTGCTGTAGCTGTATCTTTCCCGGGACTCCATGGACTCCCTCTAAACCCCCTCCCCAGGACTCAGGCCTCCAGCGCTCCCAGCCCATCCTGAGGTCTGGACAGCTGGGCGGTCATCCTAACCCTGTTGCAATGTCAGCATTGGACCTAGTGCTGACAGGGGAGAGAGTCCTTGGATGCTACAAGGAGGGGCCTCTAGGAGGAAAGAGGGGCACAGGTAGAGAGATGGGAGGGTAGCAAGAGTTTTCCTGTTTTTTATTATTTGGTTTAAAAATACAAGTTGTCATTTACTCAGTTCCTGCACTATGCTGGCCCTTTATAGGCATGTTCTCACATTAATACGTTAAGATAGGGACTATTATAATGCCCATTTTCAGATGAGAAAACAAGAATTTGAAGAAGCTGGGGCACCTGGATGACTCATTGGGTGAAGTGTGTGACTCTCAATCTTGGGGTCTTAAGTTCGAGACCCACGTTGGGTGTAGAGCTTACTTAGAAAAAAAAAAGTTTGAAGAAGAGGGATGTAATAGATGATGCCTGGGATCTCCTTCAAAATAATTGGAGGGAGGGGAGATGAAGCAAGGAGTGATGACACAAAGTTGGTCACGGGTTGGTAATTGTTGAAGCTGGATAACAGATATACAGGAATTCATCATAGTATTATGTTTAATTTCTCTATATTGGAAATTTTAATATGTGTTGTTTTAAGTTAAGAAACTTGATCAAAGTTATAAAATAGTAAGTGAAAAAGCTGGGTTTTGATTCCAGACCCTCCAGATTTCAACATCTGCTCTCTTAACCTCTGCACTGGATTCTTGACAAGTACCTAAAAAGATCTATGATGAAAAGCTTAGTGATTTTCAGAGGATTCAAAGGGGATTCAGAAGCCTCTTGGCTAATATCTGCCCTGTCTTCCAGGCAAATTTTGGCAAGGATCAACAGAGTATGGCCAGATATTAATTCCCCATGCCTAGAGTTTATTATAAAGAAGATGTCCTCATTTTCTCTGCCTGTTTCTGAGGAGATGCAGAAGCAGCCCATGAGTCTTTGGCAGCCAAAGTTTTCTAAAAACACCCAGGCAACAGCTGTCCTTGGACTGTCACCTGACTTGCCAGGCCCTGAGTCAGCACCACTCCCCCAGTCCAGCCCGCCACTGCTGAGCCAGATCTGACTTGCCCTTTCCTGGCTAGGCTGAACCGGTTGAGCCAGCCAGCCCTGCCCTGTCCCAGGATCCTCCTCACTGGGTGGCTTCTTGCTCCCTTCCTCTCTCCTGGGGTTCCCACCTTTGCACCTCTCTTGTCATCCAGAGCAGCAAACTCATGCCTGAAACTTGAACTCCAAAGGGAGCCAAAAGACCACATCCCAGATGTTGGAGACATGGACAGGGCCCTGGAATTTGCCCTTGGACAGAAAAAATGAACCAGGAGCCGGCATCTCCTACCATCTGCAAAGGAAGTCTTCCTTCTCCGAGTGATTCTAGGATTAGCTTCAGGAGAAAGGCAGAAAAAATAAATAAATAAAGACACTGGTCCTCTCCTGTAGAGGAGGATTCCACCCCTAGGCTCAAGCCCAAAAGAGACTGGGTCTGGGAAAATACGGAGACCATAGTTTTGGTCTGTGTTTCTGTGCAGAAACTTCAGTGGGTCCTCTCATCACTCCCTTTTCTTGGTCTAGATGTAAAGCCATAGTAAGTGCTCATATGACACACTCCACTGGTGGTGTTGCTTATTAAGCCTGGCACTGGGCGACTGGACAATGCGGACACTGACCCCACTAAGTCACCAGAGTTAGCTTTCTCCCTGATGTCAGCTCCGTACCTCAGGCCTCCAGGCCAGCCTGCTCTGAATCCTGGCCCTGCCATTTAGGCATGTGTGACCCTAGGATAGTGGCTCACCTCTCTGAGCCTCAGTTTTTGTCAGCAGTAAAATAGGAATAACATACCTACCTTGCTGTTTCCTTGTGAAGGTCAAACAAAGTAGTGTGTGTAAAGCACTTAGTAGGTACACAGCACACACCGGTTTCCTTCACCCAGCCCTGAGACTGCCTTCCCCTTGCCTCTCCTGCTCAAGTTGGACCAATAGCAACGGTTTCAGGCCCAAGACCAAGCACTGCTCTCCTGTCTTCATTCCGGACGTATACACCTACCTTCCCATGGATTCCCACAGAGGCCAGCTGTTTCTGATCACCAAAATGCAAAATTCCAAGCATTATTTTCTTAAATTAAGAGTTTTGATCCAGGGGCACCTGGGTGGCTCAGTGGATTAAAGCCTCTGCCTTCGGCTCAGGTAATGGTCCCAGGGTCCTGGTATTGAGCCCCACATCAGGCTCTCTGCTCCACGGGGAGACTGCTTCTCCCTCTCTGCCTACCTCTCTGCCTACTTGTGATCTCTGTCTGTCAAGTAAATAAATAAAATCTTAAAAAAAAAAAAAAAGGGAGTTTTGATCCGTTTGTCCATGTCAATTAATGTTGGTTCCAAGGAATCATCTTTTTTTTCTCCAAATACCCAAAGGTCATTTAATTTAAATAACCCAATTTAAAAATGTATAGCATCAGCAATAACTCACTATAGTTTGTCCCCTACCAGAAAGCTGGGCCAATCACACTCCATGGCCACACACATGACCCAGGCCATGACAGTCAAAATCTAATTCTGAATTTTAGTTGGAAAGGCAAAACTTGCTGACTTGGAAGGTTGTAATTCTGTAGAAATTGGTGGCCATTTGACACCACTTGGGGAGAGTCTGCCTGAGAATGAAACCAACACAGAGATGGAAAGAAAGGGGTTCTTGGATGACATCATTTGAGCCTCTAGACTTAGCTTTGCCTAAAGCCAACCAACCCCTGTAATTTTTAGCTATGTGAGCCAGTACACTGTATTCTTTTATAAACTGGTTTAAGCTGGATTTCTGTTGCTTGCAAAAGAAGTCTTGACTAATACAGTGTGAGTGTCATTGGTTGAGCAATAGAATATATCATCTAAAATGTTGTGTTTTAAAGTTTTTAATTTTTTTTTAAATAGGCTCCACACCTGGCATGGAGCCCAACACAGGGCTTGAACTCATTATCCTGAGATCAAGACCTGAGCTGAGGGGTGCCTGGGTGGCTCAGTGGGTTAAGCCTCTGCCTTTGGCTCAGGTCATGATCTCAGGGTCCTGGGATTGAGCCCTGCATGGGGCTCTCTGCTCTGCGGGAAGCCCACTTCCCCCTTTCTCTCTCTGCCTGCCTCTCTGCCTTCTTGTGATCCCTCTTTCTCTGTCAAATAAATAAATAAAATCTTGAAAAAAAAAAAAAAAAGACCTGAGCTGAGATCAAGAGTCAGATGCTCAACTGACTGAGCCACTCAGGTGCCCCTAAAAGGTTGTGTTTTATGTAGAATTTTTGTATGGTCATACCGCGTATGCAACATTATTTTTATAACAACTTTACTGAGAAATAATTCACATACCATAAAACCCACCTATTAAAGTATACAATCCAGTGATTTTTAGTATAGTCACAGAGTTGTGCAACTTCTAAAATTATATTTTAGAATATTTTTATCACTCCCAAAATAAACTGTATCCATTAGCAATGAGTCCCCAACACCCACCTCCCAACCTTCCTTCAACCCCTACTAATCACTAACCTATTTTCTGTCTCTACAAACATGCCTCTTCTAGACATTTAATATAAATGAAATCATACAGTATATGACCTTTTGTGACTGACCTCTTTCACTTAGCATAATGTTTTCAAGCTTCATGCATGTGGTAGCATGAACCAGCGCATTATTCCTTTTATGGATAAATAGTATTTCATGCTATGGGTACATCATGTTTTGCCTATACATTCACCATTGATGATACATTTGTGTTGTTTCTACTTTGGGGTTATTATGAATTATGCTGCTATGAACATTTATGTACAAGTTTTTGCGTAGATGTGTGTTTCAGTTCATTTGGGTACACAGCCAGGAATGGAATTGCTGAACCATATAGTAACTTCATGTTTAACTTTTTGAGGAATTGCCAAAGTATTTTTTCAAAGTAGCTGAATGAACCATATTAAATCCCTACTAGCAATGTCTGAGGCTTCTAGTTACTCTACATCCTCAACAATACATACTATTGTCTTTTTTTAAATTTTATTTTAGCTATCCCAGTAGGGGGTGAAATGGTATCTCATTGTAGTTTTTTTTTTTTTAAGATTTTATTTATTTATTTGACAGACAGAGATCACAAGTAGGCAGTGAGGCAGGCAGAGGAGGTGGGGGAAGCAGGCCCCCCGCTGAGCAGAGAGCCCGATGCGGGGCTCGATCCCAGGACCCTGAGATCATGACCTGAGCCGAAGGCAGAGGCCTAACCCACTAAGCCACCCAGGCGCCCATCTCATTGTAGTTTTGATTTGCATTTCCCTAATGACTAAAAATGTTGAGCCTCTTTTCACGTTTCATTTCATTTCATTTCACTTCATTTTATGTAAGCTACACACCTAACATGGGCCTTGAACACAGGACTTTGAGATCAAGAGTCACATGCTGAACCAACTGGACCCTCCAGGAAGCCTTGGGTTGTCTTTTTTTTTTTTTTTTTTAAGAATTTTATTTATTTATTTGACAGAGAGAGTGAGAGAGCACATGCAGGGGAACAGAGGGGGAGAGCAGGGAGCCCGATATGGGGCTCGATCCCAGGACCCTGGATTATGACCTGAGCTGAAGGCAGACACTTAACCAACTGAGCTACCCAAGTACTCCACCGTTGGGTTGTCTTTATTTTTTTAATTTTTTTAAATTAATTAATTTATTTATTTGACAGAGAGATAGAGATCAGAAGTAGGCAGAGCAGCAGGCAGAGAGACAGACAGGAAAGCAGGCTCCCCGCCAAGCAGAGAGCCTGATTTGGGGCTCCATCCCAGGACCCTGAGATCATGAACTGAGCCAAAGGCAGAGGCTTAACCCACTGAGTTACCCAGGCACCCCAGGTTGTCTTTTTAATTTGCAGAGGTTACTTATATGTCCTGGATACAAGTCTCTTATCAGATATATGATCTGCAAATACTTTCTCCCCTTCTGTGGCTTTTCTTCTCACTTTCCTGATAGTGTCTCCTAAAGCCCAAAAGCTTTAAATTTTGACAGTCTAATTTATCTTTTGTTTTTTCTCTCACTCCTACTTTTGTAACGTCCTCCCCTTCCTCCACCCTCTCCCTACCCCTTCCCCCTCCCCCTTCTTCTTCTTCGTTTAAAGTAATCTCTATACCCCATGTGGGGCTTAAACTTAAAACCCCAAGATCAGAGTCACACACTCTACCGACTAAGACTTCCAGGCACCCCGATGTCTTAAAAACCATTGCCTAATACAAAGTCAAGAAGATGTACTTGTGAGGCCCCTGGGTGGCTCAGTGGGTTAAGCATCTGCCTTCAGCTTGGGTTATGGTCCTCTGGGTCCTGGGATTGAGCCCTGGGAACAAGCCCCATGTCCATGTCTGGCTCCCTGCTTGACAGGGATCCTGCTTCTCCTTCTCCCTCTGCTGGTGCGCTCTCTCTCTCTCTCTCTCCCTCTCTCTCTCTCTCATTCTCCTTCTCTCAAATAAATAAATATAATCTTTAAACAAGATAGAAAGATTTACTCATATATTGCCTTTTAAGAATTTTATTGTTTTAGGGGCACCCGGGTGGCTTAGTTGGTAGAGCGGCTGCCTTCAGCTCGGGTCATGATCCTGGGGTCCTGGGATTGAGCCCCGCATTAGGCTCCTTGCTCCATGGAGAGCCTGCTTGTCCCTCTCCCTCTGCCTGCTGCTCTGACTGCTTGTATTCTCGCTCTCTGTCAAATAAATAAATAAAACCTTTAAAAAAAAAAAGAATTTTATAGTTTTAGCTCCTATATTTAGGTCTATGATTCACTTTTAGGTTCTTTTTTTTTTTTTTTTGAAATATGGAGTGAGTAGAGGTCCAAATTCTTTTTTTTTTTTGCATGTGGATATCCTGTTGTCCCAGAACCATTTGTTGTATTTTCCCCCACCAATACAACATTACTTTTGTAAGCATGTTTTACTCAAAAAATATTAATGTAAATATAACATTCTCGGAATATGCCTTAGTTGCTTCTGTCAGCAATGTTGCATGGTAGGGACTGGGAGAAGGGTGATTCTCCCTGGGCAATTAAACATTTGGCCACAGAATACGATAAGTATGTGTACAATGATGCCCAAAGTTTGGTGTACATCACTCTCATCTGGGGAAATACTTGTTAATGGGAATTGCCAAGCCCCATCCTAAACTACTGCATCAGAATTTCCCAGACGCTGGGTGGGGAGATAGGCAAAACAGGTGAAGGGGATTAAGAGGTACATACTTTCTGGGGTACCTGGCTCACTCAGAGAGCATGCAATTCTTGATCTTGGGGTCCTGAGTTCAAGTCCCCCATTGGATGTAAGGGTTATATTAAAAAAAAGGGGGGGGAGAGAAAGAAAAGAGAGAGAGAGAGATAAATACTTCCAGTTATAAATAAGTCATGGGGATAAAAAGCATAGGATAGGGAATATAGTCAGTGATATTGTAATAACTGTGGTGACAGGTGCTAAGTACACTTATCATGGTGAGTACATCATAATGTATATAATTGTCAAGTCACTATGTTGCACACCTGAAACTATACATTATATGTCAACTCTACTGTAATTAATTTTTTTAATTTTTAAAAAGAAGTTTAAAAGGTCAGTTACTAAAACCTGAAAAGGTTGTAAGAGAGATTCAAAGAGAAAAAGGGATTTCCCGCCAATAGTCTATTCCATATATCAAATTATAAAATACTAGGACTGGAAGACCCCATTGGACTACATAATTCACCTCTTCAGTTTTAAATTGATTATATAACTGGAAGATGATTGGCTTTCGCCCTCACTCCCTGTACACATCATCCACATCACAGCCAGACTGAGCACCCTGTCTGCACCCCTCCAATACATTCCAATTCCAAAGTATTTAGGACTAATGAGACTTTACTGAAGACTTCATGGGAAGATGAAGGAGAGGATTACATCGTATACCACAAAGCAAAACTTAATTAGACTCCCCCATTTGACCAGCTAGACCTGTTCTTCCTTCAGAAGTTTTCTCCAGGGGCACCTGGGTGGCTCAGTTGGTTAAGTGTCTGCCTTCAGCTTGGTTCATGATCCCAGGGTCCTAGGATTGAGCCCCGTGATGTCAATGTCAGGTTCCCTGTTCAGCAGGGTGCCTGTTTCTCCCTCACCCTCTGTCTGCCACTCCCCCTGCTCGTGATCTCTCTCTCTCTCTCTCTCTCTGTGTCAGATAAATAAATAAAATCTTAGAAGAAAAAGTTTTCTCCATTGCCAGGTCTTTTCTCTCCATCCCTCCTACTACATGACTTCTGAAATTCCCTTTTTCCCCTAAACTATTTAGCTATGGTTTCAAGTTTTTTGGGGGGTTGGTTTGTTTGTTTACAGTAATCTCTACACCCAACATAGGGCTCAAACTCACAACCCTGAGGTTAAGAGTCACATGTTCTTGCAAAGGAGCCAGGCAGACACCCCAGTCTCAAGTTTATATATGACACTCAACAAAGTAAAAGCACACTAGTTCCCCAAAAAGCAACTATCTTTCCTCAAGCACGGTCCTTTGGGAAAGTGGGGAGTTGTCTCGGGTCATTCTATGGTCATAGGGCCGTATCAAGACTTCCTGCTTATTAAGAATAAGACACTGGCCTAAGTATCAGACAAAATGACTTAATGTCCTTGTAGCTCATTAGTGGCAAACTGGGTATGGAACTTCATTATAAGGGTTGAAGCACAACCTCTGAACCACTCATACACATCATCTTCAGTTTCTTTTGCTTAATATCCTGTGGGACACATGAAAAGATGTCATTACTTCATTTTCTTAAAGATAGAGAAATTGAGGTAGAGCGACAATGAGTGACTTTGCGACTCAGATCGTAGGTCTCAGTCTGAGGTCTAGCATTGTTCATTTTTAGCAGGATATGGGAATGACAGCTGAAATCTTTTGAAGCCACAGTGGGAAATGTAAGCAGCAAGGGACACTGTAATCCTGGGAACAGTAATGTGAGGGAAAGCCTAAAAACTCCGGAGCGTTAGGGCTGATAGAGCACACTGAGAAAGAGGAATGGGGACAGACGGTCAGTGTTTCTCCCACAGTGACAGGAAAGAGAAGGCAGCATTGGGCAAGGCAGGATCCTGTTTGGCAAGGAACATCTGTCCTCATGTAGGAAAGCATGACTCATCAGGGTGCCCCAGCTCAGTGACACAGTCTCTTAAGATCTTCCAAGTCCCCTTAGTCCAACTCTGTATTTACCAAGCAACTCTCAGATCTACTTTTGGCTTCCGCAGCGCGCCTTCCCACAGAGCGAAGAATGTGCTGACTGGGGTTTCTTCAGGCCTATTGTCAATTATGTTTTACAGGATGAATGAATAATGCTGCTTCGGGGCTCTCTCTCATGGGCCTGGTGGAGAAAGAGTTATTCATTCAACATTAATTCAACAAATATTTATTGAGTGCCATCTACGTGACGGGCACTGGTCTGTGCCCTTGTGATCAAGATAAGGACCTCTCCTCACGGAGTGCACCCGCTACTGATTGGTGACAAGTAACAAAACAAACAAATCAATAGATAATTTCAAACTGTGATACTTCTATACCTATGATTATTGAGTTCCTTCCAACAGACTGGACTGTATCCCAGGTTCTGCAACCCTCCCCCTCTCACTTTCCCCAGGATGACTTAAGAAGTTTTAGCCCAATCTCAGAGGACTCAGCATGAAATTTCCCCTCTGGTCTGGTCTGGACCCTGAGAAATTGTTTCAGTGACAACACCACTTAAGACCCACGGCGTTCCTCACCACCATAGCTCTAGGCCCTGGGCCTCCATCTTGTTTCCTACCCATGACTTGATAACCTCATCTATTTGTTCATTCAACAGACACTTCCTGAGGTCTTGACGAACACCAAGCATTGTGCTTGGGGCTGGAGATTCAGAAATGAGTAAGATATGGTCCCCGCCTTCTAGTTCACAGTGCAAGTAAAGAGATACACTGTAATGGTTCCCCTACTTCTCCTCTGGGCTAGGAGGGACGGAAATGCAGGGTGACTGCGTGGACAGAAGAGGGATCACGGAGTCACACTGGAGAGTGGTGTGGCCAGGGAAAGTTTCCCTGAGGAAAGGAGCCTTACATTGAGATTTTGGAGGATTTTTCCTAAGTAACTTTTGTTTTCTTTATAAAAAACAGATGTTGAAACTTCAGAAAATACAGAAAACAAAGAGCATTTAAAGTCACCCATAAAAATAATAATAATAATAAAGTCACCCATAAAGCCACCATTGATAATACTCTGGTGGCATGGACCTAAGAGTCTCTTCACTATTTGAGCCTTGTTTTCTGTTTTGTTTTGTTTTTATTTTATTTTAAAATTTTATTTATTTGACAGAGAGAGCTTATAAGCAGAGGGAGCAGGAGAGGGAGAAGAAGGCTCCCCACTGAGCAGCGAGCCCGATGTGGGGCTTGATCCCAGGTCCCTGGGATCATGACCCAAGCCGAAGGCAGAGGCTTAACCCACTGAGCCACCCAGGCACCCCTATTTTGTTTCGTTTTTATAGATGTATTTATTTATTTTGAGAGAGAGAGAGTGCGTGCATGAGGAGGAGGGACAGAGGGAGAGAGAGAGAATCTTGAGCAGACTCCCTACTGAGCAAATTCTCTACTGAGTGTGGAGCCTGATGCCAGACTCAACCTCACGATCCTGAGATCACAACCTGAGCCAAAATCAAGAGTCAGGCGCTCAACTAACTGAGCCACCCAGTCGGCCTATATTTGAGCTTAGTTTGGAAGTGCAAAACTTTGAAGGCAGGGAGGAGAAAGTTGCCTGTAAGAAAGTTGCCTGTAAGTTAGGTTGCCTCTAAGAACCAGATGTAATACACAAAGGCAAGAAATATATATATTTGCTTTGTTCACTTAAATATTATTGGCACCTAGCCAGCACAGGGCAGAGAGCAGTTGCTCAACATATATTGTTCAGTTTAAAAAAAAAAAAAAAAGGAACAAGATGTAATGGAAAGACGAGCCTTTGAATATTAAAGCATAAGAATGTAATTCCTTTGGGATGCCTGGGTGGCTCAATCATTAAGTGTCTGCCTTTGGCTCAGGTCACAATTCCAGGGTCCTGGGATTGAGCCCCACATCAAGCTCCTTGTTCACCAGGGAGCCTACTTCTCTGTCTGCCTGTCACTCCCCTTGCTTGGGTTCATGCTCGCTCGCTCTCTCTAACAAATAAATTAATAAATTCTTTTTTTTTAAGATTTTATTTATTTATTTGACAGAGAGAGAACACAAGTAGGCAGAGAGGCAGGCAGAGAGAGAGAAAGGAGGAAGCAGGCTCCCTGCCTAGCAGAGAGCCTGATGCAGGACTTGATCCCAGGACCCTGAGATCATGGCCTGAGCTGAAGGCAGAGGCTTAACCCACTGAGCCACCCAGGCGCCCAATAAATTAATAAATTCTTAAAAAAATACAAAAAAGAATGTATTTCCTTCTCTGAGGCCCAACATCTGCAAAATTGAAAAAGAAGGTCTGGGGGCACCTGGCTGGTTCACTCAATAGAGCCGATGACTCTTGATCTCAGGGTTGTAAGTTCCAGCCCCACATCGGGTGTAGAGATTACTTAAAAATAAAATATAAAAAAAAAATTAGGGGCGCCTGGATGGCTCAGTCTCTTAAGCGTCTGACTCTTGATTTTGACTCAGGTCATGATCTTGAGGTTGTGAGATCAAGCCCCACATTAGGCTCCATGTTGGGTGGGAAGCCTGCTTAAGATTCTTTTTCTGTCTCTCCTCCCCCTTTCAAAATAAATAAATTAATTAATTATTAATAATAAAAATACATTAAAAATTTTAAAAATTAATAAAAAGTAAAAGAGACAGTCCTGGAAAAAGGCCATCCTTGGCCGTGGTCTCTTGTCACTTGTTACCAATTTTTTTTTCAAATTTTTATTTTATAATTTGTGGTTTTGTTATCACATTCTTTGCCTAATCAAATGTCACAAGATGTTCTCCCTATATGTTCTTCTAGAAGGTTAACAGTTTTAGGTCTATGATCCATTTTGAGTTCAGTCTTACACCTGGTATGAGCTATGTGTCAAGTTTGATTTCTTTCCCACACAGATATCCTGTCACTACAGCATCATATGTTTGAAAGAGTATTCTTTCAATGTAATTGAATTATGCTGACACTCTTGTTAAAAAAAAAAAATCACTTGATTTGATCAATTAGTGTTTATTTCCAGACTCTGTGCTGTCCCTTTGATCTATATCCTGCCGACCCCTATTTTTTTTTTAAGTTTTTTTTAAAGATTTATTTATTTATTTATTTATTTGACAGAGAGAGAAAGAGAGATCATAAGTAGCCAGAAAGGCAGACAGAGAGAGAGAAGAAAGCAGGCTCCCTGCTGGGCAGAGAGCCTGATGTGGGGCTCGATTCCAAGACCCTGAGATCACGACCTGAGCCGAAAGCAGAGGCTTAACCCACTGAACCACCCAGGAGCCCCTAAATAAAGTTTTATTGTAACAGAGCCACACTATTCATTTCTATGTTGTGCATGGCTGCTTTCATGCTATAATGGTAGTTGGGTTGTTGTTACAAGACCATATGGCCTGCAAACCTAAAATATTTACTATCTGGCCTTTTAAAGTAAAAGTTTGATGATCGCTGGTTTGTAGGTTTATCTTTAGGGAGATACCACACTCTCTTAATTATCGAAGCTTTACAGTAAGTCTTTTTTTTTAAATTTTTTATTTAAATTCAATTTAGTTAACATATACTGTATTACTAGTTTCAGTGGTAGAGTTTAGTGATACATCAGTTGCATATAACAC
Organism: Martes martes; assembly: GCF_963455335.1. NCBI lineage: Eukaryota > Metazoa > Chordata > Mammalia > Carnivora > Mustelidae > Martes > Martes martes. The sequence goes on from NC_137896.1 coordinate 119,515,209, forward strand.
TCAGTGCTCATTATATCATGTGCCCTCCTTAATGCCCATCACCCAGTTACCCCACCCCTCCACCCTCACCTCCAGCAACCCTGTTTGTTCCCTATAGGTAGGAGTCTCTTATGGTTTCACTTCCTCTGTTTTCTTCTTATTTTATATAGTAAGTCTTGATCAGACAATATCAGTCCTCCAGCTTTGCTCGTCTTCTTTAAAATATTTTAGCTATTCTAAGTCCTTTACCTTTCCATATAAATTTAAAACAGCTTATCAATTCCTCAAAAAAAGACTGTTCAGATTTTTATTGGGACTACATTAAATTAAAGAACAAGCCAGGGAGGATTGCCATCTTAACAATACCAAGTTGTCTTCTTCTTCTTCTTTTTTTCCTTAATGGCAAACCACTTTTTTTTTTTAAGTTTATTTCTTTACCATCTCTACACCCAATGTGGGGCTCGAACTCATGACCCTGAGATCAGAGTCACATGCTCCACAGACTGAGCCAGCCAGGTGCCCAACAATATCCAGTCTTCCAAATTGTAACATTATATTCTGTTGATCTAGTTCTTTAATTTCCCTTTGCAATGTTTTGTTGTTTTCAGTGTACAGATCTTTTGCAAAACTTATTCCTAAATCAGCTTTTTTTAATGCTATTATGAATAGATTTGATTTTTAAATTTTTATTTTCTAGTTATTTGTTGCTGGTGTATAGAAATACCATTAATTTTTACATATTGACTGTGTGTCCTGTCTAGCTGGCAAGTTTTATTTATTGTAGTAAGTTCTTTCCGGTACATTCTTAAGGGTATTTTTTTTTCCCATACACAACAAGGTCATCTACAAATAAAGACAGTTTCACCAAATACAGAACTATTTGAGCTTTCTGTGTCTTTAGTCATTTTATCAATTGCCATAAGGGAGAGTTTAAACTTCCACTATGGTTATGGGCTTCTATGTTTCTCCCTTTAATTCTATCAATTTTGCTTCAATTTTTATTTTTCTTCTTGGTCTTTTATTCAGATATAATTTTGGATTGCTATTTTTATCAGTGTTAAGAATGTGAATTTGTGTGGGGCACCTGGGTGGCTCAGTGGGTTAAGCCTCTGCGTTCAGCTCAGGTCATGATCTCAGGGTCCTGGGATTGAGCCCTGCATCGGGCTCTCTGCACAGCGGAGAGCCTGCTTCCTCCTCTCTCTCTGCCTGTCTCTCTGCCTACTTGTGATCTCTCTCTCTGTGTCGAATGAATAAATAAAATCTTTAAATTAAAAAAAAAAAGAATGTGAATTTGTGGAAATGCTGGAGATGGTTATTGTGATGGTCACTTTTATGTGTTAGCCTGGCTGGGTCACTGTGCTTAGATATTTGCTCAAACATTATTCTGGATGTTTCTGTTGAGGTTGTTATTGTTTTTTGTTTTTTATAAGATTAACACTGAGGGGTGCCTGGGTGGCTGGGTCATTTGGGCCTCTGATTTCAGCTCAGGTCATGATCCTGGGGTCCTGGGATTAAGCCCTGCACTGGGCTCTCTGTTTTTTTTTTTTAAGATTTTATTTATTTATTTGACAGACAGAGATCACAAGTAGGCAGAGAGGCAGGCAGAGAGAGAGGAAGGGAAGCAGGCTCCCTGCTGAGCAGAGAGCCCAATGTGAGGCTCGATCCCAGGACCGTGAGATCATGACCTGAGCGGAAGGCAGAGGCTTTAACCCACTGAGCCACCCAGGTGCCCCGGGCTCCCTGTTTAGTGGGGAGACTGGTCCTCCCTTTCCCTCTGCCTGCCACTCCCCCTGCTTGTGTGCACTCTCTGTCAAATAAATAAAATCTTAAAAAAAAAAAAAGATTAACATTCAAATCGGTGGACTTTGAGTAAAGTAGGTTATCCTCTACAGTGTGGGTGGGTCTTATGTAATCAGTTGAAGGTCTTAATAAAACAGACTGACCTCCCCTGAGCAAAAAGGAATTTTGCCAGCAGAGTTACTTCCTTAAAATCAATTTCTTTCTCCCTCTCTCCCCGTGTCCACACACAGACACACAAATTTGGCTCTGTTTCCCTGGAGAACCCTAACACAGCCATTTTTCACCAATGAGAATTATTTCCTTTGTTTTAGCAATAAATTCTCTTGGCTAGGCTGGAATGGCAAATCCCACTTCTTTCGCAGCCTCTTCATTCTCTGTCTGTTCCATGCATGTGTGATTCATGCATCAGTCAGAAATATGTGTAGAGGCTGCTTTTAGGCAACAGGCTCGAGCACTGGAAATCTGATCAAGGCAAAAGATCCCACAGAGACCACCCAGCTGAAGGCAAATAGGTTCATTAAGCGACCCACCTTAAGACAGCCATAGGCCCTAACTGACCCATCACAACCAGGTACTGTCCCTAAGATTACCAAAAAAGGGAAAATTCCATGTGTCCCTGTATTCCCTCACTCTGCCCTAGAGCCCTGTAACTGTGGCCCCTCACCACCACCTCGTGACAGTCTCTCCTGCGCTGTCCTGCCCACCACTCCCTTCAGGTATATTCAATAGACCCCTATCTCCTTTGTTCTCCCTTGTGTGAATTCTTTCACCACTCACGCTTCCGGACACTTCCAGCCACGACTCTATTGGGAATCTCACAATATGGGTAGACAGTTTGGAGATCTCTTTCTCTGGTGCTTTCTTTTCTTTTTTAAGTTTATTTGTTTGTGTGAGTGATCTCTACACCGAAGGTGGGGCTCGAAGAGATCAAGAGTCATGCTCTTCCCACTGAACCAGCCAGGTGCCCCCACTTCTTTCCTCTCCAAGGTTCCACTCTTCTCGGTCTTCACTGTTTCCCTGGCTCCTTTTTTTTCTGGCTTCCCACATCAGAAGGACTGTGTGGTTTTCCCTGTGAAGCCGAGGGCCCTTTGTGCGCAACAGGGATGCACTCCACCCTGGGTTAAGAGAACGAGGACTTCTCGGTCTGACTCTGCCCGTCTGCTTCGGTTCCCTCATCACCACCTGCGGGCTCCAGCCCCAGCCTCAGTTCTGTCTGCCTTTGGCTGAGCTGCATTATGTGTGCCCCGGGCATGAGTCAGCGAGGTGGGTCAGAGAGGCAGGGAGATCAGATTCCGTTCTCTCCAGCATCTTCACGCAGTTCCTTTTTATAGTAAGCCCGGGAGTGGTCACTGCTTTCTGCAGTGGTCACTGTTTTCTGTTTCTTTCACATGGTAAAAATCTTTTCTTTTTTTTTTAAGATTTATTTATTGGACAGAGAGAGAGATCACAAGTAGGCAGGCTTCCCACTGAGCAGAGCCCAATGCGGGGCTCGATCCCAGGACCCTGAGACCACGACCCGAGCTGAAGGAAGAGGCCTCAACCCACTGAGCCACCCCAGAGACCCTCACATGGTAAAAATCTTTATGACGCTCAGAAGCGGAGTCTCAGCTTTTGTATTTCTGAAAAAGTTTATTTCACCTTTCTTATTGAAAGATATTTCTGTTCTTGGTGAGCAGTTTTTTTCTTTCAGTGCCTTAGAGATGTCTCTCCGTTATCTTCTGACCTGCATGTGGCCAGCAAGAGGTCTGCTACCATCCTTATCTTTGTTCCTCTGCACATGATGGGCTTCTCCCTCTGGCTCCCTTTTTTTTTTTTTTAATAGATTTTATTTATTTATTTGACACAGAGAGAGAGAGTGAGAGATCACAGGCAGGCAGAGAGAGAGGGAAGCAGGCTCCCCGCCGAGCAGAGAGCCCGATGTGGGGCTCGATCCCAGGACCCTGAGATCATGACCTGAGCCGAAGACAGAGGCTTAACCCACTGAGCCACCCAGGCGCCCCTCCCTCTGTATGCTTTTAACATTTTCTCTTTATCATTGTGTTTTAGCAATTTGACTATGATGTGCCTTGATGCAGTTTTTCTTCACATTTTCTATGTGTGGGGTTTGTTGAGTTTCTCTGATTTGTGGGTTTATAGTTTTTACCAAATTTAAGCAACTTTCAGCCATTATTTCTTCCAGTATGTTTTCTGTCCTCTCCTGACCTCATTGCCTCTTTCTGAGACTCCGGCTACCTGCATGTAAGGCTGCTAAATGCTGCCTCCACTCACTGATGTTCTGCGTATTTTATTTTATCATATTTTATTTTTAAACATGGGGCTTGAGGGGCACCTGGGTGGCTCGGTCGTTGAGCATCTGCCTTTGGCTCGGGTCATGATCCCAGGGTCCTGGGATCGAGCCCCACATCGGGCTCCCTGCTCCACGAGGAGCCTGCTTCTCCCTCTCCCACTCCCCCTGCTTGTGTTCCCCCTCTCACTGTGTCTCTCTGTCAAATAAATTAATAAAATCTTTTAAAAAATAAAAATTAAAAAAAAAAATAAACATGGGGCTTGAACTCATGACCTTGAGGTCAAGACCTGAGCTGACGTTAAGTGTCAGAAGCTTAACAGACTGACCCTTTCAAGGCTTGCTTTTCAGCTTTGTTAGGTGGGATCCAGAACAACTCCTAGAATGGGACTCATCTGGCATGACTATGGGGGTAATTTTTTTCTGAGGGCTCTATGCCCACTGTGCTGGGAGGTCTTCCTGCTCCTGCTGGTGGGAACACCAACTCTTCCCAGCCTTGCATAAGCTCTGCTCGCTGTTCCATCTCCTAATCCTCCACCCAGCTTCTTTCCCCGTGGTGGCCATTTCTATACACACACATACTGATCAGTACCCAGGCAACAATTCGAGGAGACTCCTCTGCAGGTCTCCAAGACTTTCCTCTCTCTGCCTCTCTCTGTCTCTGCAGTAGCCCGGAAGCTCTCTCTAGGCAGTAAGCTGAGACACTTGCAGGACTCATCCCATCTGTTTCTCTTCTCTCAGGGATCACTGCCCTGAGGTGCCTGTTATCCAATGTCTTCAAACCATCATTTCATATATTTTGTTCAATCTTATAATTGACTAAGGGAGAAGATAAATCTAGATTCTGAGACTTCATCACTGCCAAAAATAGACATTACTTTTATTCTTTTAAGTCATCTTTTTTTTAGGGGCGCCTGGATGACTCAGTCAGTTAAGCATCTACCTTCTGCGCAGGTCATGATCCCAGGATCCTGGGACCGAGTCCTGAGTTGGGCTCCCCACTCAGCGGGGAGCCTGCTTCTCCCTCTGCCTGCTGCTCTCCATGCTTGTGCTCTCTCTCCTTCTCTCTCTGGCAAATAAATACATAAAATCTTAAAAAAAAAAAAGTAATCTTTTCTTTTGAAGCGTAGCATACACACATAGAAGTGTCCAAATCCTAAATGTACAGCTCAACAGACTCACAAAATAAACACATCTATGGGACAATCCTGTGTTCATGAATAGAACGTGGCTAACACCACTGAAACTTCATGTTCTTTTCCAGTCATTACCTGTCCTCCCAGAGCAAACATTATTCTCATTTCTAGCACCACAGTACTTGTTTTATATAAATGGAATTTTGCAGTATGTATATTCTTTAATGTCTGGCTTCCTTTGCTCAACATTGTGTTTGCCAGATTCATCCATGTTGTTATGTGAAGCAATAATTAATTCATTTTAATTGCTGTATAATATTCTATTTTATGAATGTATCACATTAGTCCTCTATTCTCCCATTAGTGGGCATTTGAGCTATTTCTAGCCTGGACCTATTATTAATAGTGCTGCTGTGATCATGTTTGCACATTTTTGTGTGTGTACGTATGTACACATTTCTACCAGAACTGCTGAGTCATAGGCTAGGCATCTCTTCCACGTTAGTAGACACCACCAAATAGTCTTCCCAAATTTACACTCCTACTAGCATTATATGAGTGTTCGAGTTGCTCCATATCCTCACCAACACTTGTCATTATGTTTTTTTCATTTTAATCATTCCGATGGATTTTACATTACATTGCCTTTCAGAACACCCCATGGGCATAACAAAACTACCAGGCAGAATGAGTGAACGGTGTGCCAGTTTGAGACGCCTGGGAGCCTTTCTCAAAGCATTCAGTTGTTACATTTGTGTTCATCAACATTATTTGAGCAGAATTTGAGAACTAAGTGTTAGATGATTCACCAGGTGAATATATAGTGAGAGGAAAAGCCAACAGGGGCATTCTTGGCAGCGGAAGTAATATATGGGAAAGAAGTCATAAAAGGGCCTGGCTCAAGACTGCCTGGTAAAATTGTACATGATTCTTTCCTTTGTCTATAGAAATGGCACCTCCAAGAATTATGCAGTACACAACCCGTGAATCTCTACACAGCAGCCATGTCTGTCATGGTCAGGAATGATAAGAAATTTGTCACGGCTGGAGGGCAGAACGGGTAGGGTAGAGAAGCAGGAGAAGATATATCCAGAGGTGGGGCAACGTAACTGACTTGGATTTTGCCAGTGGCTTATTTTAAAAGTCGCCCCACGTCCACCCCCACCCCCAGTAGATGAAGGATTGTGCAGGCTTCTTCCTCTTGGATCCGTCAGCGCCCTGAACTACCAGGGCCACCACTGAACTAGGGCTAAGGTGAAACCCAAGTCAGGAAGGAGAAATGCTGAGCACACTCCAGTTTGTCTTGCTACACAACTCTGGTCTCAACAAGCCGAGGAACCAACGCCCTCTCCTTCCTCTATTTTGGGTTTCCTCTCTTGCAGCCTCAGCACACTCCTCTGCCTGGTAAAACTGGGTAAACCTGGATGGGAAGTTGTGCCCCTCCTACTTGACCCTTAGGTTCATGTTACTGAGTCACCAGGGGTGGTTTCTGGGAGCCCAAAAAAGTGAAAGGAAAACCCCAGGGTCCCCACATATCTTCCCCATGGCCTGCCAGAATGAAGGGTATCCCTCCAAGAGAAAGAGATTCTTTGGGTTGACATCCTTTGTCCCTAAGTCCTCATTACACTTTGTACGTATGTGTGTCTTGTACACTTGTTCAGGGCATTAGATGATTGAAATAGACCCCCATCAGGCTAGAAGGAAGGGACTATCCATTGTGGACCAGGGAAGGCAGGGTCTCTTCTGGAAGGTGAGGTTCATGGTCAAGCTCTGCCTTCCTTCCAGTTACCTGAACAAAGTGTATCCCATAAAGTAGAAACCCGGACTATTGGAAGAGTTCCAAGGAAAGTAAGAAGAAGACTTTCTTGGCTCTGGTTACAAAGGGAGTAGCTCTGGAGAAATAAGTGGGAAGATGGCACATCCCCAAGGAGGAGACAAAAGCCAGGACATGAAACCCAGGAAAAGTGCCCAGAGGGACACCAGGATTCTGAGACTAGCATAAATATCATGAGACCAGAGGCCAGTGGGAGATTTGCAGGCTCTGAGACTAAGTTAACTATGATATAGTAGAAATCTTTCCAACCTAGGTTTTTTGGGCCTATTTTTCTGCTGCTTCACAAGATCAACTTTTAAAATTTTTTTTATTTTATGTTCCAAAGATTTTTTTTTTTTAATTTTTAGATAATCTCTACACCCAGCATGGGGCTTGAACTCACAACCTGGAGATCAAGAGTTCCATGCTCCACTGAATGAGCCAGCCAGGTGTCCACAAGATCAGATTTTTTTTTTTAAGATTTTACTCATTTATCTGGAAGAGAGAGAGAGTACAGGAGAAAAGAGTGGGAGCCGGAGGGAGAGGGAAAACCTGGCTCCCCACTGCACAGGGATCCTGACTTGGGGGGATGTCGATCCCAGAACCCTGGGATCGTGACCTGAGCCAAAGGCAAATGCTTAACCAATTAAGCCACCCAGGTACTCCAAGATCAACTTTTAAATCAACTAACAGAGATACACACTGAAAATGTGCTCACTGTGGCATGGTCTTAGGAGGAGAAGTAGAGAACAAAGACACAGTTTCTCCCATCACGGAGGTTACTAAGTAACTGGAGAGAGGAGAATAAGGTCTGGGAAACCCCTAAGGAACAGTGCAACTGATAGGATTTTTTTGTTTCTCTTTTAAGCCAAAATTAAAATTATCATAACTCCCTGAGCAGACACCAGCTGGGCAACAGTAAAAGAGTTAAGCATCCCAGGCGGAGAGGAGGAGCTATCCTGGGACCCAAAATTGTTTCCTGCTCATCCGTAAATGTGGATGATCCTTGTGTGAACTGTCAAATAAACTGTAATAGTCCTAAAAAAAAAAAAAATAGGGCGCCTGGGTGGCTCAGATGGTTAAGCATCTGCCTTCGGCTCAGGTCACGATCCCAAGGTCCTGGGATCGAGTCCCGCATCGGGCTCCCAGCTCAGTGGGAAGCCTGCTTCTCCCTCTGCCTCTCCCCCTGCTTGTGCCTTCTCTCTCTCTCTCTTAACTGATAAATAATAAATAAATAAATAAACAAGACAACAAAGACCATATCTAGCTAAATATTAAACTATGTGGGTTAAGGGGTGCACAGGCTCCCAAGAGGTTCTAGGTGCTGAAAAAGTTCTGCTTGTCACTGGGCTGAGAGCAGAAGGGAGGGCAGGCTTTGGATAGCCAAGCAAAGGGCATTCTGGACAGGGGAACAGTGTGGGGAACAGGCAAAGAAATCATCACCTTCAAAATCACTCCCATTTCTCTTGAATTTTAACGTTTTCAGAGAATCTTCCTAGCCCTTATGTATTTTTTATTTTCCCAGTAGCTCTGAGCATTTGGCAGAACAGAGATTCCCACTCACAAGGGAAGTGAGAACTGGAGAGTACCTGTTGCTCTTGTTTGCTGTCTCCCATCTTCTGCAACAGGGACCCCATTTTTCCTTGGGAAAGTGCTTTCTCCACTCTCAGAGACTCCCAACCAGAACTGGCCCACCACTTACCACAGTACTTCAGGGAGGGGAACGTGATCCAAGCCCGCCAATGAGAAACATCCAGAACCTTTGCTGGAACACCTGAAGAAGAAAAAAAAGCCAACACAGAGAAGTGAGCCATTACATTTCCTTGATGTAAGCCAGTTTGAATTTAGTTTTTGTTACTTGCTATTGAAAGAGTCCTGATTCGAGGGCACCTGGGTGGCTCAGTTGGTTAAGCATCCAACTCTTGGTTTCCACTCAGGTTATGATCTCAGGGTTGTGAGACCAAGCCCCACACTGGGGCTCTGCAATGGGCAGAGTCTGCTTGGAATTGTCCTCTGCTCCTCCCGCACTTGAGAGTGCTCTCTCTCAAATAAACAAACAATAAAATTTTAAAAAAGAGAGAGAGAGAAAGCATCCTGATTCATAAAGCTTAGAAGTGTATTTAAATTCAGACAGTCAATTAACAACAGGGAACTAGAATATAGGTTTTTTTGTTTCTGATCCTGTGCTCTTAGACAAAGTGTAACGCTTAGAGTCAATTAGTGTGGCAGACAATTATTAAGCCTGGTGGGGCCAGGCCAAAAGACATGCTAGGGAAGCTGGACAAAGAGTAGGAAGCCTGGGGCACCTGGGTGGCTCAGTGGGTTGGGCCGCTGCCTTCGGCTTGGGTCATGGTCTCAGGGTCCTGGGATCAAGTCCCGCATCAGGCTCTCTGCTCAGCGGGGAGCCTACTTCCCCCCCCCCCGCCCCGCCTCTCTGCCTACTTGTGATCTCTCTGTGTCAAATGGATGGATAAAATCTTAAAAAAAAGAAAAAGACTAGGAAGCCTGATAATGCTCTGGAACAACTTAAAAGAGATATTTAAAGAAAATAATGGCACAGACAGAGTTCTGTTTCCTAACATGGGGGATGGTTATAGCCCTTATACATTCATGCTAAATCAGGCATATATGTTTTGTAAGTTTTTCTGAATACACGGTATACTGAATAATTTTTTTAAAGATTTATTTACTCATTTATTTGAGAAAGAGAGAGCATACACATGCACATGAGTTGGGGAAGGGGCAGAGGGAGAGGGAGAAGCAGACTCTACACTGAGGAAGAAGCCAAGGCAGGGCCGGATCCCAGGACCCCAAAATCACGACCTGAGCTGACGCCAGACACTGAACAGACTGAGCCACCCAGGCACACCTCCCCCCCAATAATTTTTTTAAAGATTTTATTTATTTATTTGATAGAGATCACAAGTAGGCAGAGAGGCAGGCAGAGAGAGAGGGGGAAGCAGGCACCCTGCTGAGCAGAGAGCCCAATGCAGGGCTCGATCCCAGGACCCTGAGATCATGACCTGAGCCGAAGACAGAGGCTTAACCCACTGAGCCACCCAGGCGCCCCCTCCCCCCCAAAATTTTTTTAAATGAAAAAGAAAATAAATAATGTGGCAGGACTGGTCTATAGAATGGGGTGGAAGAGAGAGACCTTGGCATCAGAGTCACAGAAGGAAGCTCGGTTCTGAGGTGGAGGCTTGGGATAAGGAAGGTATGGAGTAGAAGGTGGGGAGGAATAGAGATGGAGAGGGATGGAAAAGTAAGAGGTACTTCCTGAGTGAATGAGAGCATGAGAAAAACGAACTCCAAATACTGGCAATGATGGCAGAGACAGAGCAGCTGAGAGTGAAAGACCTGGCTGGGGATGGTAAGGGGGATGGAGGGGAAGGTTGGTTTTATTTGGAATCCACCCAGGTGGGAATGCCCAAGCTGTCCTGGTACCATTTGGTTGGAAGGAACGGAAGCCTCCTCGGGCCAGCTCAATTGGGGAATTGGAAAGTCAAAGAGGCTCTTCCCTCTGTATCTCTGGGTCAGTGGGATCTTCCCCCTGCTCTTCTCTGCCTCCGCAGACCACTTTCTTCTGTTTTCTAGGAGGGAAGGCACACCTGGCAGAAGCAGCTGGAGCGCCCTGGGAACCCCACAGGGAGGCAAGGTTACTCTCAAAGCAGCCAAGGAGGAGCGCCAGCAGGAAAGGCGATTAAAAGTGTCTGGAGGTGACCAACTGGGTGACAAACGGGTCCTGATGTGGGCAAGCTCTAAGGTCTGTGTTCGAAGAAAGCAGGAGAAAAGAGAGGCTGATTTTAGTCTGGGAAGGAGAGGCAGGGGAAGACCCGAGCCCAGCAGCGCTGCTGCGGATGAGGACTCGAGAGGGCCTGTGGCCAGTGACATTCTCCCCAGGATTCTTGCTTTCCCATCCCCACGCCACCCCCACCCCCTCCCACTGCCCTGCAGCCTCCCTTCCTTCACTCCAGGCTCCTTAAAAGCTGCCCCACTGCCTCGCAGCCTGCTCTGCTGGGACGCCTTAAAGTGCTAGCGAGGTCCCCAACTTTCTGGTTGGCGCTAGCCAGGCCCTACATACCCTCCAGTTCATTCATCCTTCATTCATTCATTCCTGCAGAGAATATTCGTTCGGTGCCAACTACTTGCCTGGTGGTGGGGATATGATGTTGGAAGAGATGAAAGAGGCAGAGGTCCCTGTAGAGACAGCGGAAACCTCTCGCTCCCAAGACGCCACGCGCTCGTCGCGCACGCACATGCGCACCTGTGCACGTGCGCACATGCGCAGACGTCCGTGCTAGATTTCCGGGGCAGAGCCTCCCCAAAGCGTGGGACCGGGACCCCGGCTGCCGGGCGTGTGATATCTGTGGGACACAGACAGATGGAGAGGAAGGTCAGCCTGTAACTTAAAAGAGGCAGCTGGGGAGGAAGGAGGGTCGGGCATCTCGGAGGGGGCACCCCAGATATACACATCAGCCACCTGGCCATTTGCTAGTGGCCTTGGAAGTACGTAGCTCTGAAGGGCAGGCACCCCGTGGAGAAGAGCATCCTGCCAGGATCTCAGGTTCTGGGCCACTTCAGGCAGTTCTGGGGGCAAGCCTTTTTCAAGAAGGCCAGGGAGGGACCCAGGGACCTGGTTCCAGCTTGTACATGCCTGCTAAGTTGTATTCCTTCACTGAATCCTGGCGTTCTCCTGGAGCATGAAGCTCCCCGCCTGGAGAGGGGAGTCTGGGCGGGACCCTGACGTCCTATAAATGGAAGGTGCCAACGAGTTAGGGCTCCAGTTGGTTGAACACGCAAGGGTTTTGGTGATGGAAGATCCCAGAATTTTCCTTTCTTTCTCTTACTGGAAAATTATACAAAGGAGGGGCACCTGGGTGGCTCAGTGGGTTAAGCCTCTGCCTTCGGGTCTCAGGGTCTTGGAATCGAGGCCCGCATCAGGCTCTCTGCTCAGCAAGGAGCCTGCTTCCCCCTCTCCCTCTGCCTGTCTCTCTGCCTACTTGTGATCTTTGTCTGTCAAATAAATAAAGGAAATCTTTAAAAAAAAATTATACAAAGTAAATGAAGAATAAAGAGGAGAAAGAAAAAGGGAGAAGGAGAAAAGAAAGAGCAGATAAGGAAGGAAGAGGTAGAGAAGAAAAGCATTTCTTAAAAAACACAGCTCTGATCACAGTATTTCCCCCACTTTTAGTAACTTCCCATTGCTCATGAGATAACTACAGCCTTCTTTACTCTCTCCCTGACCTCCCCACCACTTCCAGTCATATGGGGGTTCTGGGGCCTGCTCGGATGTGTTCACATGTCTTGTGGGAAATTGCCCCATGGGGTTGCAGCAACTGAAACAGGGAGCGGCATAATGGGCCCATCCTAAGGAGCATAGCACTACAGAAAGGGGGTTTTAGTCCTGGCTCTGTGACTCTGGGACCATGGGAAAATTGTGGTCTCTAAGACTCCTTTTCTTCACCTGCTCAGTGGTCAGGGCGAATGATCCCTGCCCTGCTTCCCCGGGTATTGTGGGGCTCAGGTGAGATAAAAAGCCTAGAAACCCTTTGTGAATTCTCAAGTACTGAACAAATAAAGAAGGATTGTTCCTACTACCGAGTGAAGTACCTCGAGAAGTGTCAGCGGCCTACCCCTTTCCTGTATCAGTGCTTTTCTAATAACCCTCATGGCATGACAACACTTTAAGCTTTTCCAAGTACTTCTATATACATGTGTCCCTTGTTCTGACTCTGTCACGGTGCAGGAGCTGGGCAGGGCTGCCCCTTGCTGGGCCTATCCAAGCACAGGCTCAGAGGGATGAAGTCAGCAGGAGGCCCAGTGTCACTGGGCACACGGTGGCCGAGCCAGGCCAGAGCTCAGGTTTCCTGATTCCAACTCAGAGCCTGCTCCCAGCTCCTGGGGCCACGCCGCTCCCCGCTCATAACAGCTGTTGTTCTCTTTCAATTCTAAACCTTCAGAGGGTACAGACAGGATCTTCTTAGGGGATAAACTTCCCCTTGGCAGTTAGCATGGCCTTTGGGTGGAACTATTGCAGAGAACCCCAGAACTTTTACTGGAGACACAGGCTTGGGTTTTGAAAATCCTCTTGCCCTGGCCTGTGGGCATTTGTTCCAGCTCCTTTGTCACTCCTCTGGGACAGCAGTCAGCCACCACTCAGGCCAGAGGTGCGCATTTGGACCACTGTGCAATCCTTCCTCCCAACACCATTTGATGTCTCCCTCTCACAGCTAGAGAGTGTATTCCTTGTCCAGCCGCTGGGCTGGGCAGAGGCAGAGAATCACACACATGCTCCCTGACTCACAGTGGGAGAAACAGCATCGCATGAGAAGCAGCAAAGAGTATGGTATAGTGCCCTGGGGTGCGGGGGAGGGTGACGGGATGACCCTCCAGGAAGAGAGACACTATGAGGAGCTCAGAAAGGCAGAGATCCCTGGGGACATGGGGAGACACTGAGGAAGCTTCCTGGCTGAGGACACCCGCATCCCCCTCCCCCATGGCAGTCTCTGTGTCAGACTGAAACATTCCTGCACTTTGTGAATCACACCAGGAAACCGCCCCTGCAACATTCCAGGATGCAGAAGCCAAGTCCTTGGTCTGACTGCCGATTGGATTGGCGGTGGTAGACCCGGGCAAAGGGCACCAGACTGGGCAGTCTGCAGATGCAGGAGTCTGTGCCTTGATCAGCACAGGTCAGATGAGGCAGAAAGTGTCGGGTGCTTTTCCTGTCAAGGTCAAATGCCAGAGTGGCCAGAGTTTCGCCTCAGCTCAGTTCTCCTGACTCTCCTGTAGGCCCCTCCCAACTTAGGTGATGATGGCAAGCTTGCCTGACAGGCATGGGGAGAACCATATGGAATTCAGGAGCAGAGCAAAGCTAGAATGTTAGGGGGCAATACCTCCCACCCCACCTCACCCTTGCTTCCTTTTCCTGAGTCCCAGAGGGCTAGGATGAGGTCGTTCCCACATTTAAAATAGTGTTTGAAAAGAGAAAAACAAAAGGGTCACCTTAAATGTGCAACAATAGAGAGAACGCCTGAAATAAATTATAAAGTGGCTGCCATCTAAAACAATAACTGAGCAGAGAGCCTGATGCGGGGCTCGATCCCAGGACCCTGGGATCATAACCTGAGCCGAAGACAGACATTTAACCAACTGAGCCACCCAGGTGCCCCAACAATGGTGCTCTTACAGTCTTGGTGATGGTTGAGACTTCACTGGCAAGCTGAGAGTGGGGCAGACGGCCGAGATTGACCCCAGCACCTGCCGGATCTCACTTTGGTCATGCAGACACTCCCACAACAGATGCAAGATAAACATCGGACTATGTCCGACCAGATCATGGGAAGAATTGATGGCATGAGTAGTCCCATTGACGACCTGGAGGAAAACAGTGAGAACTCGTGACACAGGCTGGGGTGGAAGAAACGGCAGATGAAGACAAGATACCTGGCATACCAAAGAGTTGAAGGTTGCTAATTTACACTGAAATCCTGAACACCGTTTTTACAATCCAAGAGAAGACTGAAAGGCTTTTTGAAGCAACTACTATGGGTATACAGGTTTTCTATGATAAAGTGCGCATTCTTCTATCATACACTGTCTAGTGAGTTTATACAGTGATTCCCCCCAGTTTCTTGAACATGGCAACTTCACATCTTGGACCTTGGTCAGTTATGCTGCTTAATATTAAACACCCAAACTTGGCAGGTTCTACGTAAAATTGTCAAATTTTTTGGTGTAAAAAAAATAAACAACAGTTTTAGAAAATAATATAGGAAAATATCTTTGTGACCTTGGGTAGAGGAAGAGTTTAAAGGTTTTTTCTTTTTTTTTTTTTAAGATTTTATTTATTTATTTGACAGAGAGATCACAAGTAGGCAGAGAAGCAGGCAGAGAGAGAAGGGGAAGCAGGCTCCCCACTGAGCAGAGAACCCAATGCGGGGCTCGATCCCAGGACCCTGAGATCATGACCTGAGCCAAAGGCAGAGGCTTAACCCACTGAGCCACCCAGGCGCCCCAATTTTTTCTTTTTTTTAATTTGACAGATAGAGATCACAAGTAGGCAGAGAGGCAGGTAGAGAGAGGTGGGGAAGCAGGCTCCCTGCTGAACAGAGAGCCCAATGTGGGGCTCGAACCTAGGACTCTGAGATCATGACCTGAGCCGAAGGTAGAGGCTTTAACCCACTGAGCCACTCTGGCACCCCAGAGGAAGAGTTTTAAAGCAAAACATGAAAAGCACTAATCAAAGAAAAAGATTGAGAAATATGTCTGCATTCAATTGAAGGAATCCTGGATAGAAAAGGGCATCATGAAAAGAAGAAAACAGCTACAGAGAAGATGGTTGCAACACATATAAACTACAGAAAGTTCAAAGCCAAAATATAAAAGAACTCCTATAAAACAATAAGAACAAGACAGGTGGGGTGCCTGGGTGGTTCAGTGGGTTAAGCCTCTGCCTTCAGCTCAGGTCATGATCTCAGGGTCCTGGAATCGAGCCCCGCATCAGGATCTCTTCTCAGCAGGGAGCCTGCTTCCCCCTCTCTCTGTCTCTGCCTGCCTCTCTGCCTACTTATGATCTCTCTGTCAAATAAATAAATAAATAAATAAATAAATCTTTAAAAAAGAAAAAAAAAAAGAACAAGACACGTGACTCAGCAGAAAAATGAGCATGAGGAGTGCCTGGCTGGCTCAGTCAGAAGAACATGAGACTCTTGATCTTGGGGTTGTGAGTTTGAGCCCCATGTTGGGCATAGAGATTACTTAAAAATAAAATCTTAAAAAAATGAGCAAGAGGGGTGCCTGGGTGGCTCAGTTGCTACTCGTCTGCCTTTGGCTCAAGTCATGATCCCAGGGTCTTAGGATCGAGTCCTGCATCGGGCTCCCTGCTCCACGGGAAGCCTGCTTCTCCCTCTCCCACTCTCCTGCTTGTATTCCTTGTCTCCCTGTCTCTCTCTGTATCAAATAATAAAACCTTTAAATAAAGAAAGAAATAATAAATAAAACCCATCCATAATTTTAAAAAAGAAGCAAGAGCTATGAAGGGGGCAATTCACAAAAGAAGATATGAAACGTCAGCAGGCTTATGGAAAGATGTTTAACTTTGTTTGCCATCAGGGAAATCCAGATGAAAGCCACAATGAGATACCAAGTATCTAAAATGAAGAATGCCAATATTGGGGTGCCTGGGTGGCTCAGTGGGTTAAGCCTCTGCCTTCAGCTCAGGTCATGATCTCAGGGTTCTGGGATCAAGTCCCACATCAGGCTCTCTGCCGAGCAGGGAGCCTGCATCGCTCTCTCTCTCTCTCTGCCTGCCTCTCGGCCTCCTTGTGATCTCTGTCAAATAAATAAATAAAATCTTTAAAAAAAAAAAAAAGAATGCCAATATTAAGCGTTGGTTCTGATGCGAAGCACCTGGAATGCTCATATACTACTGTCAGTGCAACCTGTCACACCCACTTTGGCAAACAGTGTGACATCACCAACTTAAGTCGAAAGTTGCTTTCTCTATGACCCTGCAATTCCATGCCTAGGGATACATGCAACAAAAATGGGTTCAGGGACGCCTGGGTGGCTCAGTTGGTTAAGTGGCTGCCTTCGGCTCAGGTCATGATCCCAGCGTCCTGGGATCGAGTCCCACATCGGGCTCCTTGCTTGGCGGGGAGCCTGCTTCTCCCTCTGCCTCTGCCTGCCACTCTGTCTGTGCTCGCTCGCTCTCTCTCCCTCTCTCTCTCTCTGACAAATAAATAAATAAAATAAAATAAAAAATTTAAAAAATTTTTTAAAAATGGGTTCAATGCACACAGGAGACATAAACCAGAATGCTCACAGCAGCATAACCTGTCATAACCCCACATTGGAAACAATGCAAATGTCCACCAAAAGTAGATGATAATTTGGGGTTGCTGGGTGGCTCAGTCAGTTAGGCATCCGGCTCTTGATTTCGGCTCAGGCCGTGATCTCAGGATCCTCAGATCATCCCCGCGCATTGGGCTCCACGCTTGGTGGGGAGGCTGCTTGAGGATTCTCTCTCCTCCTCCCCTTACCCCTCCCTCCTCTCATGCTCTCTCGTTCTCTTGCTCTAAAATAAGTAAATAAATCTTTAAAGAAGAGAAAAAGAGTAGGCAATAGGTGGTATAGTCACACAATGAAATATCATACAGTAATAACACTATACACAACAGACACAACATGGATGAATCTATCAAATAAAAGAAACAAGAAAAAAACTAGATACAAAAGAATACATACTGTATGAATTATATAAACCTCAAAAATGGGCAAAACTAAGGCACCTGGCTGGCTCAATTGATAGAGAACATGATTCTATATCTCGGGTTGTGAGTTCAAGTTCCACACTAGGCGTAGAGTTTACTTTAAAAAACAGGCAGAGGGCGCCTGGGTGGCTCAGTTGGTTAAGCTACTGCCTTGGGCTCAGGTCACGACCCTAGAGTCCCAGGATGGAGTCCCGCATCCGGCTGTCTGCTCAGTGGGGCTCTGCTTCTCCCTCTGGCCCTCTCCCTTCTCATGCTCTATCTCTCTCAAATAAATAAATAGAATCTTTTAAAAAAAATTATAAATAAATAAATAAGTAAATAAATAATGATAATAAAATAAAAATAAAAAAATAAAAACAAGCAGAACAAAACTATACTCTTTAGATGGTAAAAGAGCAAAGAAAAGCGAGCAAGTGAGTAACATGAAATTAGGAGTGGTTACCTTAGAGAGGAAGGAGAGAAATGGGACGCCAGAGGGTCCTGCAGGGAGCTCCTGGATGCCGGGAATGTCCTGTGTTTAGCCTGGGTGGCTGGCACAGGGATGTTGGGTTTTTTGGAGGTTTTTTTGTATTTTTTAGGTGGGGAGAGGATATTGTTTTGTAATAATTCTTTAAGCAGTATACCCAGGCAATGCAACATTCTGAGTGTGTTTTTTTAACTGAACTATGTGAAATTGCCAGTGTCAACCATTTTTAACCCACAAAATGGTAATTTCAGATGGTTCAACCTAATATTTCACAGTAAAACCCAGTTTACATGAAGATAAACAGCCATTCAAAATGATGATTATAAAGGCCATTAATAACTACATTTGCTTACTTTATTTAAAGATTTATTTATTTATTTGAGAGAGAGAGTACACGTGAGTGAGTGGGAGAGAATCCTCATGCTAGCGAGTGGGAGAGGATTCTCACTCCTGGCTGAGTGCGGAGCTGGATGCAGGGGCTCGATCCCACGACCCTGAGACCATGATCTGAGCCCAAGCCAAGAGTCACACGCCCAACTGACTGAGCCACCCAGGCGCCCATCATTTATTTATTCAACAAATGTTTCCTGAAGGCTTATTATGAAGCCGGCATACTTCTAGGCACTGGACTAGAGAATTGAATTCTGTCATGGTGCTCTCATTCTAATGGATTTGGAAATGCAAGTGAACAGAGTGGAGGAGAGAGGCCACGAGAGGCCACGGGAGGAAACGCCCGCAGGCAGAAGGAGCAAGTGCACAGGCCGCATGACTGGAATGTGCTCGTGGAACTGAAGAACAAGGAGGCCAGTGTTCCTGAATCAGAGTGCAGCTAGGGCAGAGTCTGTACACATGAAACGGGAGAAGGAACCAGGGACCCATCACAGACAGCCCCCGTGCCCAGGCAAGGGACTCTGGCTTTTATTCTGAGAGTGATGAGAGGCCACTGGAAGGTTAAGAGCAGGAAGTAGTATGATTTGATTTATAGAGTAGAAGGAACTCTGGCTGTTTTATAGAGAAGGAGAAGGAAGCGGGGATGCCTGTTAAAATGCTACTGCAGTGTCCAGGTGAGAGAGAAGGTGGCATGGACCACAGTGGCAGTGGTGGGACTCAGGACTGGTAGATTTTATAGGTAGAACCCAGGTAGGATCTGTTGATGGACTGCATGGAGAGTAAGCAGAAAAAGAGTTGATTATATATATATAGATATATAAATATATTTATATTTATACTTATATTTATATTTCAGTGAATGAGAGAGAGAGAGAATGAGGGGGGAGGGGCAGAGGAAGAGGGAGAGAGAATCTCAAGCAGACCCCCTGCTGCATGTGGACCCTGACGCGGGGCTTGATCTCGCAACCCTAAGATCACAACCTCAGTTGAAACCAAGAGTTGGACACTTAACTGACTGCACCACCCAGGCACCCTGGTAATATGTATATATATTTTTTTAATTAGGATACACCATTCTATATACGGTATGGTCAAAACTCTTCCAAACCTGTTCTTGCGACACCTGGCTGGCTCAGCTGGAGGAGGGTGCAACTCTTGATCTTGGGATTGCAAGTTCGGACCCCACATTGGGTATAGAGAGATTTTTTAAAAATAAAATCTTTAGGGGTGCCTGGGTGGGTCAGTCAGTTAAGCAACTGATTCTTGATTTTGGCTCAGGTCATGACCTCAGCATTGTGAGATGGAGCCCCAAAACCGGCTCCACACTCCACGCAGAGTCTACCTGAGAATCTCTCTCTCTCTCTACCTCAGCCCCTCCCCCTGTTTGCGCACATGCCCTCTCTCCCTCTCTAAATAAATAAATAAAATCTTCAAATAATATAAAAAAAATAAAAAATAAAATCTTAATGGGGCACCTGGGTGGCTCAGTGGATTAAAGCCTCTGCCTTCGGCTCAGGTCATGATCCCAGGGTCCTGGCATTGAGCCCTGCATCAGGCTCTCTGCTCGGTGGGGAGCCTGCTTCCCCCCTCTCTCTCTCTGCCTGCCTCTCTGCCTATTTGTGATCTCTGTCAACTAAATAAAATCTTTTAAAAAAATAAAATAAAATCTTAAAAAAAAAAACCAACATGTTCTTTAAGCATTTTCATGAGAAGCTCAAGTATGGAGAAGTAGAAAAAATCCAGTTGGGGATTGATATTTTCATCAATGAAAATTGATATTTCATCAATGGGTGGTTAACACCATTTAAAAAGCCAATGCTGATTACACATAGTACAAATGGCCACAGGAGATAAGGAAAGAAAGAGACACTCCCCTTCCCCCACCGCACCACTCTGCCCTAGGTCTGGAGAAGGCAGAAAAGTGTTCACTGGGGACTCAGGAGTTGATACACGTGTTGAAGGAGGGAGGGGGATCTGGTCCAGGTAGGGGTCAGATGGAAAGCAGAGCCTCGGGGCCCAGTATAGAGTGATAGAGAGAGTACCCACTTTGGACTCAGAGACAATCAGCTCAAGTCTCAGGACTGCCAGGTACCACTGGATTAATGTGAAAGTTAAGAAAAAACCTCTGGGGGCCCCTGGGTGGCTCAGTGGGTTAAGCCTCTGCCTTCAGCTCAGGTCATGATCTTGGGGTCCTGGGATCGAGCCCCGCATCAGGCTCTCTGCTCAACAGGGAGAGAAAACCTCTGTAATCCACCTATTAGGTGCCCAATAAAGGGTAGCTACTAAACATAGTGTTTTTTTAATATTCAGATTTTTTTAAATTTTCAGATTTTTCTATATTTTGAGTGGAGGGGATGGGACGTTGACTCAACTCCCATTTACCAGAAAATACAGCAGGTAAAGGAGAAAATAAACTGTTAGGAAAAGGAGAGCTGCTAGTAATCTAGACTTGGACACAGGGGGGTCTCTAGTTAGATAAATCTCACAGTGATGACTAGTCCAGAGACTTAGAGCTCCTCCAGTGATTCTGTCACATAGTCATGTCTCCCTCTGCTGGCAAGACTTGGTTTTGCAGGGTAACCCCAAATCTCAATGACTTGGGTCTGAAAAATTTGCAGGCCCCAGGATTACTAAAGAGCTAACACTGCCTTCTTGCTACAATCTCACCCTGACTGGTTCCTGGGACCACAATGGAAGAAAATCATTTTATGGGAATCCCTGGGAAAGAACTGTCATTGTCACAGAAGACACAGGGAAGGGAGTTTCTTCCTCCCACAGAACCAACCACAGGTCTCGACTCCTACGAAACCGTTACTCAAACCAGAACTGAGAAGTAACCATCCTGCCGTGTCCACAGGCAGCTCACCTTGTGGCACAGGAGACAGACGACCAGGGTTGAAGGTTTGGAGTCTGAAGACTGTGCCACTTGACGGCAGGGTGTCCTTCCCTAGGCCCTTAGCCTGAAGCTTGGAGTCCTTCTTTTAATGGGACACTAATATTTGCCCCTCTCCTCGGCTTGACGTGGGGATTAAATGAGAAATACATGTGATAACACTTTATTAACTGTAAATCATTCTATAGATATAAGGATTTTTTTTTTTTTTTGCCATTGCTTCTTTGTCTTCCCTCCCCATCTCCTTGCCCTGAAGGTCTTGGGACATTCATTCATTCATTTGCTTAACAATCGATTCTGATTACCTAAAGTGAATATAGGAGTATCATGCTAGGTATGGGGAAAGGAGACACAGAGACAAAGAGGATAGCTCCTGTCTTCAGGGGGTTCGTGTTATGGGGAGAGAGACAGACTCAGGTAACCATAGTATGAGATAAGACTGTATGAGTAGTATAAGACTAGTTAAACAAGGAGCTATACAACTATGAGGAAAGGAAAGATTAATTAGAATAGATAGAATTAAGGAAATCAAGGAAGTCTTCCCAGAAGAGGTGATATTCATACAGGGCTTTCATTTACTTATAAAAAATATATTCCTGAGCACATGCTGTGTGCCAGGAACTGGACCAGTCATTGTGGATGCAAGAATGAACAAAACAGTGGCACCTGACTGGCTCAGTTGATGGGGCATGAAACTCTTGATCTCAGAGTCGTGAGTCTGAGCCCCACATTGGGCATAGAGTTTCCTTAGGGAAAAAAAGAAAAAGAAAATGAATGAAACAGTCATGTTTTAGCTTCACAGAACAACAAAAGTGGGCAAATAATTAATTTAATTACAATTATGCTAAGTTCCATGAAAGAACGTACAGGGAACAAAAAGAACATATTACAAAGGGATATAAACTAGGTGGGAAAGTCAAGAGATATACCTTTAGGAATTGACATTCAAACTGAGAGCTGAAGGATGAAGAGAAGGTATCTAGGTAAAGATGGTGAGGATAAATGTTCTTTGCAGCAGAAACAGGCCCTGTGTAAAGGCCCTGTGGTAGGAAGTTGGAACAGAACTGAGGAAGGCCATTGTAACTAGAGCCCAGGGAGCAAGGGAAGAGTTGCATGAGATGTAACTGGAGATATAATGGGTACCAGACTGTATAGGTCTTTGGGGGCTACATTCATGATTTAGACTTTAACTTAAGAAGAGTGATGAGCATTAAAATGTTTTAAGCATGGAGTGACATGATCAGACATGTGTTTTTAAAAGATTACTTTGGGGGGTGCCTGGGTGGCTCACTGGGTTAAGCCTCTGCCTTCGGCTCGGGTCATGATCCCAGGGTCCTGAAATCGAGCCCCGTATCGGGCTTTCTGCTCAGCGGGGAGCCTGCTTTCCCCCTCTCTCTCTCCCTGCCTCACTGCCTACTTGTGATCTCTGTCTGTCAAATAAGTAAATAAAACCTTAAAAAAATAAAATAAAATAAAAGATTACTTTGGGGACACCTGGGTGTCTCAGTGGGTTAAAGCCTCTGCCTTCGGCTCAGGTCATGATCCCAAGGTCCTGGGATCGAGCCCTGCATCGGGCTCTCTGCTCTGAGGAGAGCCTGCTTCCCTTCCTCTCTCTCTCTGCATGCCTCTCTGCCTACTTGTGATCTCCATTAAATAAATAAATAAGATCTTCAAAATAAAATAAAGTAAAAGATTACTTTGGGGCGCCTGGGTGACTCAGTGGGTTAAGCTTCTGCCTTCGGCTCCAGTCATGATCTCAGGGTCCTGGGATCGAGCCCCGCATCAGGCTCTCTTCCCGGCAGGGACCTGCTTCCTTCTCTCTCTGCCTGCCTCTCTGCCTACTTGTAATCTCTGTCTGTCAAATAAATTTTAAAAAATAAATAAAATAAAAGATTACTTTGTAAAGAATGGATAAGTGGAGGCAAGAGCACACCTAGTGAGACCAGACTACAGGCCATTGTGGGGATGCCAGGCCAGACAAGATGGTGGCTTGGGTCATGATATTGGCTGTGGAAGTGAAGAAGAAGTTGATAGATTTGACAAATATTAAGAAAGTTGAATTGATAAGATTTGGTATTTGGAGGGATATGTGGAGGGTGGGGGAAGAGTTGTTTACAGAGCTAGGGACCATTCTTGGAGGACAAAGTTTGGAAGGGAGGATGATGAGTTCAGTGAAAACGAGTAGAATTTCAAGCACATGGGAGCCATCCAAGTGGCTACGTCCATTAGAGAATTAGATATATAGATTTGGAGCTCAGAGAAGTCTGGGCTGGAATACCAATTTAGGAATCATTTAAATATCAATTGAAGCCATGAGCTATAATGATCATCATAGGGTGACGTTGAAAGAAGAAGAGGGCTTAGGACTTTAATGAACACCCAATTTAATGTTGAAGTTGAATGAAGTCAATTGATTAGGGAGACTGAAACTCAGCAATCAGAGCTCATGAGAGCTGGAGGAGGAAACCCAGAAAAGTATAGGGTCATGAAAACCATAGGAAGTGAGTGAGAGTTTGCTAAAGAAAGAAGAACCGGGTTGTGTTAAAAGCTTCTTTTGAAAAGGGCCCACTTGGGGTGCTTGGGTGGCTCAGTGGGTTAAAGCCTCTGCCTTTGGCTCAGGTCATGATCCCAGGGTCCTGGAATCGAGCCCCGCATCGGGCTCTCTGCTCGGCGGGGAGCCTGCTTCCTCCTCTCTCTCTGCCTACTTGTGATCTCTGTCTGTCAAATAAATAAATAAAATCTTAAAAAAAAAAAAAAAGAAAGAAAGAAAAGGGCCCACTAGAAATGGCACCGTGGGGTTACTGATACCCTTGGCAAGAGGACTCTTTATTGAGCAGTGGCAGTAGAAACTATATCGACTTGCAGAACGAATAGGAGGTGAGCCCGTGTAGACAGGAACAAAGTTAGGAGAACACTGCAGACAGAGATGCAGTATGAGCAAAGTCATATGGAGACCCCCAAAATTATGATGTGTTGGGAGGACTTCGAGCAAACCCAAGTAGTTGGAGACTTGAGTGTGGAACAGGAAGAGGGAAGGAAGAATGGATGATAAGGATGCTGGAAAGGGAAATGCAGGATGTGAACAACTTTGAACATGAAGGACAAAAGGCAGGAAAACTACGATTTCTTGAACGCCTCCTACATCTTGGGAGTTTCTGCATTATCTCCCCTAACACTCATCTAAACCCTGTGAGTAATGGCAGAATTCTTAATTCTGAGAAAATAAGCTATTCAGGGAAGTTTTACTTTACTGAGGATCACACATCTTGTGAGCAATGGGCTTCCGGCCTCCCTTCCATGCAGGAAGATCTGGGCAAGTGCCTTGCCAGGTGGTGGTATCAGGTGGGGAGAATGAGACCAGAATCCCTTTTGTCCAGCAGCCCCATGCATCAGGTGTCAGGCAAAGCAGAGAAAGGGTAGTCCAAAAACCAAAGCCAAATGCAACAAGAAAATAGTCCAGGAGCCAAATGGTCTGTCCATCTAGAAGTCAGGCTGCCAGAGCCAAGAAAGGTTAGTCTACAAAGCCAAAACCCCACCCAGTAACTGGTCCAAAAGCCAAGTTATTCACAAGCTGTACAGCCTGATCAAAGAGAGGGTTGAGGAAAGCCAGGAAACTTCACAAGTAAGCAAGCCACCAGCTCAGCCTCAAGCTTCCAGTCGAGCTGCCCTTCAGGTCCCGAAGGGCATTTGAAGATGAACTTTGAAGGTGAAGATTTGAAGGTGAAGAACTAAACTAAAAGGTCCTCCAGAGAATAAGATGATCAGAGATGTTTTGTGCAAAGATTCTTCCGGTGCCTCTGTGGGGAAGGGCCTTGAGGTTTCAGATAATACTACCTCCTCGATCTGGATCTCAGAGAGGAAGGACAACTCAGGCTCAGTCCACAGACGCAACCGCCCTCTGCAGAGTAGGACATGGGTAGAACACTGGCTCGGTCCTTGGACTTGAGGAATTATACCTGATTTGTATCCTAGAGGAAAAATACGAAGACCCCCAAAGAGGAACGGCAAACACAGATCTGGTCTATCGAGGATTCTTAAGAAAGTGAAAGCTGTCAGGCAAACCAAACCAGGCCACAAGCATATATTAAGGGCTTGCTTAAAAATAGGTCTTCTCCAGGGGCACCTGGGTTAAAGCCTCTGCTTTCGGCTCAGGTCATGATCCCGGGGCCCTGGGATCGAGCCCCACATCGGGCTCTCTGCTCCGCAAGCAGCCTGCTTCCTCCTCTCTCTCTCTGCCTGCCTCTCTGCCTACTTGTGATCTCTGTCCGTCAAATAAATAAATAAAATCTTTTTAAAAATAAAATAAAAAATAAGTCTTCTCAGGGGCATCTGAGTGGCTCAGTTGGTTAAGCGTTTTCCTTCAGCTCGGGTCCTGTTCCCAGACTTCGAGGATGAGTTCCACGCCCAGCTGCACATCAGGCTTCCTGCCCAACGGGGAGCCTGCTTCTCCCTCTCCCTCTGCCTGCCCCTCCCCCTAACTGTGCTCTCATGCTCTCTCTCTCTCTGTCTCTCTGTCAAATAAATAAAATAAAATCTTTTTTAAAAAGTCTTCTCAGGGACGCCTGCCTGGCTCAATAGGAGGAGCATGCGGCTCTTGATCTCCGATAGTGAGTTTGAATCCCATGCGGGGTGTAGAAATTACTCAAAAATAAAATCTTTAAAAAAAAGTCTTCTCGGGGCGCCTGGGTGGTTCAGTAGGTTAAGGCCTCTGCCTTCGGCTCGGGTCGTGGTCCCAGGGTCCTGGGATCGAGCTCCGCGTCGGGCTCTCTGCTCGGCGGGGAGCCTGCTTCCTCCTCTCTCTCTCTTTGTCTGCCTCTCTGACTGCTTGTGATCTCTGTCTGCCAAAGAAATAAATAAAATCTTTAAAAAAAAAAAAAGTCTTCTCATCGGCAGAAGAGTTTATTCATTGTTTCATCTGAGTCTCACGGCCACTCCATAGAGTATTATTCCCCTCCCCCTATCCAACTGTTTTTTTTTTTAAGGTTTTATTTATTTATTTACTTACTTACTTACGTACTTACTTACATAGGGAGGGGAGGAGCAGAGGGAGAGTGACAAGCAGACTGACTCCCTGCTGAGCCCAGAGCTGAGGGGGGCTCCATCCCAGGACCCCGAGATCATAACCTGAGCCAAAATCAAGAGCTGGAGGCTTAACTGACTGAGCCAGCCAGGCGCCCTCTAGCTATTTTAAACAGATGAGGAAATTGAGGCTAGAGCAAGATAAGAGATTGCCCAAAGTCACACCATTCTGGATGGCGATCAGAAGTGCAAGTTGACTCCGAGCTTTGTTTTATGCAAATTCTGTGTCTCTTTCTGCTATAGAAAAGAAATTGATCAGGGAAGATGTCCAGAGGAGGAAGTGCTTGAACTGCGCCAGGGGCAGGCTGCCAGGTGTAGAAGGGTGACAGCGCCCTCTGGGCAAAGGCACAAGGATGCACCACAGCACGGTCACTTAAGAAAACAAAACAAGGTTCTTAGAATGAGAGGTCCTTGTGGACAAGGAGGTCCAGCTCCTCGAATGGGGCCTGGGGCTCAGCAGGCCCCGGGGAACTGCTTGAAGGGATGAACTTCTGGAACGCAGGTTCTCTGTGGGAGGGGAGGCTGGGAAATTAGGCCGGGGTCGGAAGATGGTGGGGCTTGTATACAATGTGGAAGCCTAGAAGAAGAGGAAGAGGAGAAAGGCAGGGGACCCGGGCCCATGTGCAGAGAAGACGTGAGGAGAGAATCAGCTGGAAGGTGGTTGCAGGAGACAAGGGGAAGGCCAGAAGTAAACCAGGCTTAGGGGAAGGGAAGGGAAGAATCGAGAAACATTCAGGAGTCAAGGTACCTAGGGACCCTCCGAAGGGAAGGGGTGACGTGTCCAAGTCTGCAGCTGAAAGGCAGGAGCCGTGGAGGGATGGAGGTGCAAGGGATGGAGGTGCCTTTGGAGGGAACAAGTGTGAGTGGTGGATACCCCAGTCCCGGGTAGGCTGCGACCTCAGCAGTCCCTCTTAGGTTGCGTGCCAGAGAGGGAGGGGCCTCCCGGACCGGAGAAGGCATCAGCAACCTGCCAGAACCGGGTTAACAAAGGCAGGACTACAATTCCCAGCATGCTCAGGCCCAATGGGGTGACGGCGGGCGGTGGCTGCGCCGCACCCGCCTGGTGGGCGCGGGACGCGGGTCGGCACCCGAGCCTGTCATTCCGGAGGGGTCTGCGGGGGTGCGAGCGGGCGATGCACCCTTGTCCCCCGCGCGCCGGCCGCGCCTGGCTCGCGCCTCCCGCCCCGCGGCCCCGCCCCTTGCCCCACCCCAGCCGGGCTGCTTAGCTGGGGCCGCAGCGCGGCGGCAACATCACTCTCGCCGCCGCTGCTCCGCCCCATCCCCTTCTGTTTTTCTCTCTCATTCTCCGGTGGCAGCGGCGGGGAAGGTGGAGGCAGGGGCAGCAGCAGCCGCGCGGGCTGCAATGAATGATCCCCCAGCGCGGGGGTAGGACTCCAGGTGAGCCTCTGCCCTCGGGAGGGCCGGGACCCCCCGCCGCCCAGGACCGGCAGCCCCCGCCATGGATCCCTAGAAGAGGAGGAGGAGGAGGAGAAGACAGCTTCGCCGCCCACCCCCATCCCATTTTCCTCTTCCTTTATCTCATTGTTGCCGTAGCTGTTTACGGCAGCGCTCCCTCTGCCCCAGCATGGGGCGGGCTCCGGGCACTGCCATTCGGCCGGCGCGGCTCCCGCGGCTACCGGGGGATTCTGCCTAATTCTCCCCTGCCCGGCCGGTGCAGCAAGGACCGAAGAGCGGTGGAGGCCCGGACTGCAGCAGCGGCGGGGCCACCTCCCAGCATCCCCACCCTAGGAGGCTGCATGCGGATTGAAGAGCGGCGCCTGGGGGCTGGGCTGGCCCCGCTGATCCCGACCTAGGGAGGCCAGCAGGACCGCCCAGGCTGCGGAGGGGCCCTGGGGAGCAGGAAGGACAGAGCATCAAGATGGCCAGTAAAACCAAGGCCAGCGAGGCCCTGAAGGTGGTGGCCCGGTGCCGCCCCCTCAGCCGGAAGGAGGAGGCTGCTGGTCACGAGCAGATCCTGACCATGGACGTGAAACTGGGCCAGGTGACCCTGCGGAACCCCCGCGCTGCCCCAGGGGAGCTGCCCAAGTCCTTCACCTTTGATGCTGTGTATGATGCCAGCTCCAAGCAGGCAGACTTATATGATGAAACCGTGAGGCCCCTGGTAGACTCGGTACTTCAGGGTTTCAATGGCACAGTGTTTGCCTATGGCCAGACGGGCACCGGCAAGACCTACACCATGCAGGGGACCTGGGTGGAGCCCGAGCTGCGGGGGGTCATCCCCAATGCCTTTGAGCATATCTTCACCCACATCTCTCGCTCCCAGAACCAGCAGTACCTGGTTCGGGCCTCCTACCTGGAGATCTACCAGGAGGAGATCCGGGACCTGCTCTCCAAAGAGCCTGGCAAGAGGCTAGAACTGAAGGAGAACCCGGAGACCGGTGTCTACATCAAGGACCTCTCCTCCTTCGTCACCAAGAACGTCAAGGAGATCGAGCACGTGATGAACCTGGGGAACCAGACCCGGGCGGTGGGCAGCACGCACATGAATGAGGTCAGCTCCCGCTCCCACGCCATCTTCGTCATCACTGTGGAGTGCAGCGAGCGGGGCTCAGATGGCCAGGACCACATCCGTGTGGGCAAGCTCAACCTGGTGGACCTGGCTGGCAGTGAGAGGCAGAACAAGGCAGGCCCCAATGCCACTGGAGGGACAGCCACACAGTCCACGGGTAGTGGCAGCGGTGGAGGTGGGGGTGGTGGCGGTGGTGGAGGTGGTGGCGGTGGTGGAGAGAGGCCTAAGGAAGCCTCCAAAATCAACCTCTCGCTGTCTGCCCTGGGCAACGTGATCGCTGCTCTGGCAGGCAACAGGAGCACCCACATCCCCTACCGGGACTCCAAGCTGACCCGGCTGCTCCAAGACTCTCTGGGGGGGAACGCCAAGACCATCATGGTGGCCACTCTGGGGCCGGCTTCTCACAGCTACGACGAGAGCCTCTCCACCCTGCGCTTTGCCAACAGGGCCAAGAACATCAAGAACAAGCCCCGGGTGAACGAGGACCCCAAGGACACACTGCTGCGGGAGTTCCAGGAGGAGATCGCCCGCCTGAAGGCCCAGCTGGAGAAGAAGGGGATGCTGGGAAAGCGGCTCCGGAGGAAGAGCAGCCGCAGGAAGAAGGCCGTGTCAGCCCCAGCTGGGTACCCCGAGGGGCCAGTGATAGAGGCCTGGGTGGCCGAAGAGGAGGATGACAACAACAACAACCACCGCCCGCCCCAGCCCATCCTGGAGTCAACCTTGGATAAGAACATGGAGAATTACCTGCAGGAGCAGAAGGAGCGCCTGGAGGAGGAGAAGGCGGCCATCCAGGATGACCGCAGCCTGGTGAGCGAGGAGAAGCAGAAGCTGCTGGAGGAAAAGGAGAAGATGCTGGAAGACCTAAGGCGGGAGCAGCAGGCCACGGAGCTGCTCGCGGCCAAGTACAAGGTAAGGGCCCCAGACAGCAGCGGGACTCCAGAGGTGCCCAAAGGGATCTGGGCTGGCAGATCTTTGCGGGTCTTTGATCCGACCTGAAGCGAGGTGTCCTCCCTCAGCACAACATGCTTGTCTCCCTGCCCAGCACTCCCCTGGAGCAGCCAGGGAAATAAATCCCCGTAATTCTGGGCTTCCGGGCAGAGCCTCCCAGGAGCACTTAGGAGGACAGACAAACCACTCCCCCCCCCCCCACACACAGAGACGCAAAGCAAAGCAAGCAGGTGGTCTTTCAAGCCAGTGAGCTTGGGCTGGTCTGACCAACTGCCTGTCAGTCTCTGTTGGTGGCCGTCAGGATCAGTCAGGTCCTTGGGGTGACCAGGAAGGTCCTCAGCCTCATTTGGGGGTGGGTTCTCTTGCATAACCGCCTCCCCTGGGACTTCCTCTCTCTGCAGCACCTTCACACCTCACACCATTTTAATAATATCTGACATTTGGATAGCACTTCCCAATCTACCAAATGCCCCACAGACATGATCTCATCTGATCCTTAGCCATCCAGGGTACTGGTTCTTAAGCCCCCATTTTATGGGTGAGGAACTAAGGCTCAGAGGTGACATGACCAAGGTACCATCCTACCAGGTGGCAAAGCTGAGCTGGAGCGCAGGAGCCCTGTGCTCTTTCAGTACTGGGATAGCCAGAGGGGCTAGGAATGGATCCTGCCCCCTGAAAGCAGTCCATGGGACCCATGCAGGGCCCAGTGCTTGCTAGAATTAGGAAGGAGATCCAGAGATCACAGGAGAGGGTAGGCGAGAGCACTGGGCTCTACCCTGGAGAACTGGAGTCTAGGCCTAGCTAGTCTATCGCTCATCGAGTGACCTTGCGTAAGTTGCTTTCTCCTTTCCTAAAGCCTCAGTTTCCCTTTTTGTAAAACTGAGGTGGCCTGGGTGATCTCTGAAGCTCTTCGAAACTGAGAAGAAAACTGGCCCCCCCACCCAGGCCTCATCCCAGCAAGATCTAATTTCCTATTGCCCTGAGAGCTATCCGGACCTTCCTGATGGGGGCCTCCAGGCCCAAGGTGGGGCTAAGCTACAGAGGCCTCTGCCAGACCAGTTCAGTTTCATTGCCAGACCTGTTCAGTTTCATTGCTGCAGATGCCACAACTCAAGGTTCCAGGCATTTCCAGGTCCCTGGACTCCTCAGTGCTGAGGGTTGGAGGGAGGACACAGAGAAGCAGGAGCTGATCACTTGCTGGAGAGAACAAATCATTGCTCTCAGGAGTGTGGGCTGGGGAGCAGGGAACTCAGCCTGGGGAGGGAGAGTGGCAGCTGCTGAGAAGCCGGGCAGATGAGCTGTGTGCCATTGTCTGGGTTATGGGAATGTCCTGCTGCTCAGGGGCTCTGGCCTTGTGTCTTTAATATTTAATTCACCTCTATGAGCTCAGCAAGGGTTCTGCTGAGATGCTTCCTCAAGAATGGCCCAGAGGCCTGACACCTTTGGGGCCATCTGGGGAGAAACAAGATGTTAGCCGAATAGTTAGACTCAGCCCTCCCTAGGAGGAAAGGAATCCAGGCAATCTGGTGCTTTCCACTGGAAAATCTTACATGGGCAGTCTGTCATTAGTTTCATTACCAAGGGAAGCCCCTTCTCCCTTACTTCCCTTCTCCACCCTCATTCCCCTTAAAGCTGGGAGGCAGTGGAGGCTAAGACAGTACAGAAGCACACTTCAGCCCTGAGGAAATGGGAGAGGGGTTGGTGTGAAGGATCTGGCAGATCCTTCCCATTGGGAACAGTGGGACCTCCCATTGTTGGCAACTGACCGGCTCCCTCAGTAAGATTCTTGGATCTAAGGCAATGTGGGGCAGAGATAATAGGACGGTCAAGAAGTCAGGGCAGCCAGCACCAGAATTCTTGCACTAAAGGTATGGTCCACAGAACCCTCCTTCTTAGAGGTGGCAGAGGCCTTGCGAAACTGAGTCCTGGCCTTGCCCAGGGCCATATAGATGAGTTAATGAGATCCCAGACTCTTTATGTTTGATCCAGCCTTTTCCCCTTACGCCCAAGTCCTAATGTTACCTGTGCTACATGATAATCAGAATAATTCAATTTTATGTAACACTTTGACATCTTCATCTCAAGCAACCCCAAGAGATGGGTGTTCCTGTCCCCATTTGACAGTTAAGAAAACCAAGACTGGGGAGCTTGAGTGCCTGTCTCTGTGCCCCTGGGCTGAGAAATAGTGGAGCCAAGGCTGGGACTCAGGTCTCCTCATGCTCCCGCACCCCTGTTCTTCCCAAGTCATCACCATCCCTCCATGCCTGCTCACTGTGTGACTCAGGGCCAAGGCCTTTGCCTCTCTAGGCCTCAGGTTTCTATTCTCCTAATGAAGAGAAGTCTGACATATCTCCCTGGAGACTGGGTGACATGGTCATTATGTGCCAGGCTTTCAGACATGAGTGAAGGGGGCGGGTTGGCTGGGAAATTCCAGGAGGGGAATGAGTCCGTATCCTGTGACTTCTTGTCATACCCAACCCAGGACAAACAGCAATAAGACAGCTTGAGTGGATCCTGGACAGAGAACCCCAACCTCTTCCTATCCCCAAGGCACAGCCTGATTCTGTGTTGGATCTTTCTAGGATGGAGGAAACAATTTGAGGGCTCTTGAGGGATCACAGATTAGAGAGGAGGAGCACATCAGAGATAATCCCAGGCCTGCCTGTTTCACAGGTCTGTGCCCAGGATGAAATGAGATCATTAGTGGGAGGGCATTGGAAATAAGTTGAAAGGACCAAATAAAAAGGGGCATTAGCAGCAACAGGGTGGCCTCTGTCGATCAAGCCGGGGTCCAGTGATCTGGGGGACTGACATCTTTGCTGTTAGCTTGACTCTTTTCTCCACACCCCGCACCCCCACCGGCCAATCCCAGCTGCCTCGCCATAACCCTACAGCTCTGGAAGCAGAGTGAGGCAAGAAAGAGCCAGGAGGACTCAGAAGAGAGGGAGCTCGGATCCCTCCTGGAAATTAACTGAGCTTTTGCTCCCCATCTGCTACACACTCTCTCCAGGTCCCACTTCTGAGTTATGGCAGCAGCTCCCCTAATCGCCTCCCCCCATTCCCTTCTTCCAGTTCACACCACCCTCTGGGGGCAACGAAGCCAGAGCTGGTACGACCTACTGCCCTCATTCATTCTGACTCATCTTACAGTCTGGCTCACCTGCTTCCCCTGCCTGCCACCTCCAGGCTCCCCGTTTCCTTTGTTCTCCCCTCACTGTGTACAAACACCATGCCTGTCTCCTTGGAGTCTCCTTTCATCTCTCCTTCCATATTCACTGTGGGCCCCAGGGGATGTGAGGGTGTGCAAATGTGTGCGGGCTCGTGATTGTGATCAGGGCCCGGTTTCTCACTAATCATTAGCAGCCCTTCCTTACGGAGTATCCCCAGGGGCTTGATCGCACGCTAGGCCCGTGAGGAAGGGGGTGCAGGGAGAGCCACAGACCCACAACTGAGGCTGGGGCTCAGATGTTCGTGCACAATGTGTGAACTGCAGTGAGGACCGGTGAAAGCGTGTGGATGGGTTGAGAGAAGGCCCACTTTACTCACATTTCATTGTGCAAGATCCTTGACTTTTGAACTCAGTTTTTTTGAGGGATTGGACCAGGTGCTTTCTATAACTGATCCTAGATTCTTAGAAGGAAAGAAGGGTGGCTAAGGAACGTTAGGGATGTAGATGGCACAAAATGCCGGTTTCAACTAAAAGAAGGAGTGGAAGAGGCACTGCCTGTTTATGCCCACGTGAGCAGGTCTGGAGGGAGAAGAGCTAGAACCCAGCTCTGTCTGCAGCAGGTGTAGAAGAGAGACCCTGCAGAAGTGGCGCCCACAGCCAAAGGGCGAGGTCATCACAGAGAATACAAACTACATTGAATGCTTACTGTCCACTCCTTGGCTCCCTCTTCTCCCCCCACCCCACCTCTCAGCATGGGGATTAACCATAAAAAGGTATGCAGGAGGGAGTTTCAAGCCCCAGAAAAAACAGTCATCACAATAATGATGCTGTTTCTGTAACACCTGCTATGTGCCAAGCACTGTACTACTTGTTATGTACACATGATCGAATTTCATCTACGCAAGCACCTTCCAAGAACGGTGTTGTTACTCTTCCCATTTTAGATCTAAGAAAACTGAGGCCCATAGAGGTTAAGTAACTTGCCCAAGGCCTCATAGTTTTATGTGGCAAATCTAGTTGAGCCCAGGTTGGTTAAACACAAAATGTGATCTTCTTTTATGCTTCAAGACTTGGAATATCAGTTTTGGGAACTGGTTGCTAGGTGAAAACTGGCAGAAGCTTGTGCCGTGGAATTTGAGGCGACAAAATCCAGTGGGCAGCTGGAAATGGATCTGTGGAGTTTAAAGCAAACAGGAGACTAGCAATGGAGATTTGGGGCCCGTCTATAGAAGAGAGCTCCAATGGGACCCAGACCCTCTGTTCTTGACATTCTCTCTGTCTAGTAAATGAGTTCCCAGATCAGGGCCTCCCATCCTGGTCTCTGCTGACCTTATTTTGTAGAGTGCTGTATTCGGATCATGTGCATCAGACACAGACAGGCCTGGGTTTCATGAAAGACCTCAGTCACCTCATCTATAAAATGAAATAATAACAATACCGACGTTAATGTTTTTGAGAGGATTAAATGAGATAATGTTAAAGTGCTTTGCACACTTCCTGGCATGTAAGCACAGCTGTTTATTACTGCCTAATGGACAGTCTCACTTGGCTTTACCTTGATAAGTCAAACACACCACATTTTAGACTGGCATTCAAGACCTAGCAGAGACCGGCTGCCATATGTCTCCATCTTGTCCACCCAAGCAAGCTACTCCAGTGAGACACCTCACAGCCAGCTAGTCTACCTCTATCTTTTGAACCTAATATGTACCTCACTGCCTTCCTGCTGTTGCACTGTTTTTATATCCTGGATGGTCCTGGTAGCCAGGGGGTGGTAGTTAGGGGAGCAGACTAAGCTCAATATAAGGAACTTCTTGACACCTAGAAATGGACCGCTTCTAGAGGTAGCAGGCTCCAAACCGTGGAAGTGCTCGAGGAGAAATGGAGTGTCAGAGTTGCTCTAAAGGGATTCATGTATCAGCAAAACCATAAAGGCCATCTTGATGGCCTTTAAAGTCTCCTCCTCCTAAAAGTCCTTGATTGTTAAAAATACTCTTTTTGGGGGGGCACCTGGTGGCTCAGTGGGTTAAGCGTCTGCCTTGGGCTCAGGTCATGATCTCAGGGTCCTGGGATCGAGCCCCGCATGGGGCTCTCTGCTCAGCGGGGAGCCTGCCTCCCCCTCTCTCTGCCTGCCTCTGCCTACTTGCGATCTCTGCCTGTCAAATAAATAAATAAAATATTTAAAAATTAAAAAGAGAGAGAAGGGAATGGAGAGAAAAACAGGGAAGAAATAGAAGGGGACAGGGAAGAGGGGGAAGAGAAGTGGAGTCATAAAGGCAGAGGGCAGGAGGGAGAGAGCGGGTAAAGGGCTGAACAGCAGGGAGCCTGGGGAGAAGCCCCAGTAGGAGAGAAAGTGCTATAGGAGACAGTTAACTACTCATCCCTGGCAGTGTTATCATTTCACAGAACCGTCCCGAGCTGGGGGCATTTTGTAATTATAAAGATCTGACTGGCAGGAAGCATTGAAGACTGACTAATACATTTCCATCAGAGGCCTGGGGCTTCGAGTTCCATGGAGGCTCCGCAGGCCTTTGGGTCCAGTGTTGGGTTTCTCCTGATGCGCTTTGGCTGGAGGAGTGTATTACGCACGGCCCTCAGTCACCACCAGCCCCCAGAGAGCACGACTGCATGAAGTGGGTGTGATAATGTTCTCTTTGTGCTCTGAGGACTCGGGGAAGGGCCTGGAATGCAGCTGGAGAAGGGCACCCTTCTCTGGCCGTGTCCTGCTAGCCAGTTTTACCTGGCCAGTCTCGCACACTTCTGGAGCCTTCTGGGCCTGAGAGCTGCGGAGCCAGGTGGCCTGAGAAGATAAGAAGATGGTCCCCTCCTCCCACAGAAGCAGCCCTTCAGCCCCACCCTCCGCGTAAGGCACCCCACCTGTGCTCAGGGTTCAGGGGCCCCTTGCTCTTGTAGTCTGGTGGATCTGGAATTTGTAATATCCTGAGAAATTCCTGGGCATTAACTCCCGGTCAGACTAAAGAGTTCCTTCTTAGTTGTCTCCACCTCCCGCCAGATGTCCCCAGCAGAGGAGGACCAGGACCTGGGTTGCTCTGTTTCTATAGCACTAGGTAATGGGCCTGCAGGCTTTCTCCTTTCTTGAGCTGAGTCTGCAAGATAATAATGGCAACAATAGTAATGACGATGACAGCTACCATTTCTTTATTTTTTTATTTTATTTTTTTAAAGATTTTATCTATTTATTTGCAGAGATCACAAGTAGGCAGAGAGGCAGACTGAGGGCGGGGGGACCAGGATCCCCGCTGAGCAGAGAGTCCAATGCGGGGCTTGATCCCAGGACCCTGGGATCATGACCAGAGCCAAAGGCAGAGGCTTAACCCACTGAGCCACCCAGGTGCCCCTTTATTTTTTTCATTTTAAAGACATTTATTTATTTATTTATTTATTTATTTGAGAGGAGAAGGTGCGAGAGTAAGAGAGCACAAGTAAGGGGAGTGGCAGAGGGAGCAGAAGAGGGAGCAGGAGAAGCAGGCTTCCCACCAAGCAGGGAGTCCAGTGTGGGGCTCCATCCCAGGACCCCGTGATCATGACCTGAGCCGAAGGCAGACGCTTAGCCAACCGAACCACCCAGGTGCCCTGACAGCTACCATTTCTTCAGTGCATGTCTAACACCAAGCATGCCGCTGTTTTCATGTGCATTTGTTTTCTTTAATCCTCACAATAACACCATGAAGTAGTACTATTTTAATCTCCATGTGACAAATGAGGATGCTGAGACTCCTTAAGGAAGGAACAACCCAAGGTCACATGCCTAGGAAGTACTATGGCTAGAATAGGAGCCTCTTTCTGCCTGACTCCAGAACCCATGATCTGTGCCCTGCCACACTGTACTACCAGCTTCGGAAATGAAAGATTCCTGCCAGATCCCTAGCTAATAGGCCCCAGTGGGAGCCCTCGTCTGCTGAGATGCTTAGCTCAACCCATCTCCGTCCTTCCTAATGATGCAAACCCCCAGCCTCTGACTCACCTGACTCCGTCCACTCATATAATCAACAAATCTTTTTAAGTACCCATAACCAAGAACATAAATCACCAGGTATAGTTAATGAAGTCTTCAAATTATTTAGATTTCTGGAAGGAATCATGAGAATTCACTAACAGTAGTTATTTCTAGGAATTTTAGTGGGGAAGGGGGGGCTTTTATTTATTATTTATTATTTATTCACTTTATACTTTTTTTACTTTTATCTTTTTACTTTTACTACAAACATATATTTTGTTAAATAAAAACTAACCTAAAAATTTATGAGAAAAAAATATAAAAGAAATGTGTTAACACCTCTTTGGAAGATTGGCTTAAAAATAATGAATAACTGGGGCTCTGGGATGGTTTAGTTGGTTGAGCATCGGACTCTTGATTTCTGCTCAGGTTATGATCTCAGGGTCATGGGACTGAGCCCTGCCTTGGGCTCTGCGCTCAGCATGGAGTCTGCTTGTCCTTCTCCCTCTGCTCCTTTCCCCTCCCTCCCTCTCTCTCTTTCTCTCTCTCTGGGATAAATAAGTAAAATCTTTTTAGACAAATGAATAATTGGGGCCCTGGGTGGCTCAGTTGGTTAGGCGTCTGCCTTCGGCTCGGGTCGTGGTCTCAGGGTCCTGGGACAGAGCCCCTCGTTGGGCTCTCCACTCAGTGCGGAATCTGCTTCTCCCTCTCACTCTCCCTCTCTGTTCTCTCTCTCAAATAATTCAATAGAATCTTTAAAAATAATAAATCAAAGGGGCACCTGGGTGGCTCAGTTGTTAAGTGTCTGCCTTTGGCTTAGGTCAGGATCCCGGGATCCTGGGATCGAGCCTCACATCGGGCTCTCTCCTCAGCGGGAAATCTGCTTCCTCCTTCCCACTCCCCCTGCTTGTGTTCTCTCTCTCGCTGTCTCTCTCTCTATCAAATAAACAAATAAAATCTTAAATAATAATAATAAATTTAAATTTAAAAATAATAAAAATGAATAATTGAGGGATACCCAGTGTTCATAATAATTCTGAGTGATACACAGTTATGGGCAATCCTGTGACCTTGGACAAGTCCCTTCCCATCCCAGGGACTATAAGAAATCATCCGTAGATGCTTCCTTGCTTTCAGTACTATTTGCTGATTCACCTAGGAAGCAGCAGGTCGGGAGCCCAGGGTTAGAGGTCAGCTTGAATGACAGGCAGTGGGAACTGGAGAGGAATGACCAAGCATTGCCTGGGAGCCGGCGGCCACGTGACCCTGGATGACCCACGTAAGCCCCTTGGGCCCCGTGCCTTGGCTGTCAAATGCTGAGTCTGCACTTGAAGCCTCCTTAGGTCTCCTCCAGTCCTGACACTGTAGCATTCTGTTGTTGGCCAGAGGGAAATAGGGGGGAAGGAGGAAGGTGGGGATCAGGTCTGAGGTGCTTATGGTTTTCTCACTGAAGTAGATGGGCTGATTTTTTTTTAATTCCTGCTTTTTTCTAAGGGGCATCAAAGCACTACTGGGCATCCAAACCCCTGTCCGGGACAAGACTGCGGGTGGAGTCCAGCTCACCTCACTCCCCAGCCAATACGTTTCCTGAGCCCAAATTGTCTCCTTCCTGATGAGAGAATTCCCAGCATTTGAGACATGCATCATTTCTGTTGTGTCTTAAGCCATCCAAGGAGACAAGGCAGGAAACGGTCTGGGTCTCCTGATTTCGGTTCCTCAGGGCAGAGAATCACTGAACTTAGCACTGTTCTTCCCTTTACTGTTGTCTCCTTTGTTTCTTTTTCCCTTACTGCTGGCTTCTCGATATTTATAACCAGGGAGCCCCAGAAGGAGAAATCGGTCTGTGGCAGTCGGAGTGGCTGTAATAGCAGAGGGAAGCAAAGATGGTTCACTAATTGGGGTTTTGCTCTTTGTGATGAGTCGTGAGTACCTGTCAATCAGATACTGATTGACAACTAACCACTGACAGGGGATTGTACTTTATCACTTACCGAGTACTTTCCCGTCTGTAACCAACTCACCACTTACCAAAGCCTGCAAGGTTAGTGGGTGCTCTCTTCCGTTTTCCAGATGAGAACTCAGATGCCCTAGATGTCATAGCAAATAGGGTGGCAGGGGCTCCTGGGAGGCTCAGTGGGTTAAGCCTCTGCCTTCGGCTCAGGTCATGATCTCAGGGTCCTGGGATGGAGCCCCACATCAGGCTCTCCGCTCGGCAGGGAGCCTGCTTCCCCCCTCCCCGGCTCTCTCTGCCTGCCTCTCTGCCTACTTGTCATCTCTCTCACTCCCTGTCAAGTAAATAAAATCTTAAAAAAAAAAAAAAATAAGGTGGCAGAGCATGTACTAGCATTCAGACTGTCTGACCTGCCCAGTGCTCTGGCTGTCGTCCCTCCATGGAACCCAGGAGGCAGCCTTTCCCATGAGCATCCCAGCACTTGACCTCTCTCCGGGAGGCTAGGGATCCTGACAACTCCCCCAATCACATAATTAACATTCTTACCCACTCATCTCAGAGGCCCCCGTAAGACACCTCAGGCAGAAGCATCTTCAGCAGAGATCTGCCTGGTTTAGCTCGCAGAGAAAGAAATGGTGTCCTGAGCTTTCCTGATGGTTCCTGATCTGGCAAAGTTACCGAGACCAAATGCTGCTGCTCTCCCAGGCACCTTCCTGCCTGAGCATGGGAGAAAGCTGTGGCCCAGGCAAAGGGACACCAGTGGAATTAAGAGGTTGGTGTTCAAATCTCACCTCTGCCATTTGCTGGCTCCGTAAACTGGAGGGAGTCCGTTCACCTGTCTGAATCCCGGTTTTCTTTTATGTCCAGTGGGGATCATACTCATTATCTCACATGGTTCTTATGGTGATAAATTGGATGATTAGTTTAAAAGGGACCTAGCCCAGCCACAGGCACGTGACAAGTTGCCTCTGAGACTCCTGTCTCCTACAGCATGTGAGCGATGAGCTGGCAGTGGCCGAGCGGAGCCTGTCTGGCTTCTCTGTGAAATCATACCTGATAGTATCTTCTCAGACGAGTGGCTGGCTGGGCCTGGCTGTCTCCTCTCTGGCTTTTCAGATCAGCCTTAATGAGTATTGGGTGGGGGGGGCACCTGGGGGGCTCAATGGGTTAAGCCTCTGCCTTCGACTCAGGTCATGATCTCGGGGTCCTGGGATGGAGCCCGGCATCCGGCTCTCTGCTCAGCGGGGAACCCGCTTCTCCCTCTCGCTCTCTGCCTGCCTCTCTGCCTACTTGTGATCTCTGTCTGTCAAACAAATGAATAAAATCTTAAAAAAAAAAAAAAGTTAAAAAAAAAATGAGTACTGGGGCCTCCTCCCTCCTCCTTCCGGTCTTGCACCGGGGTTGCTCCTTGAATAGGAAGGGGTGAGCCTCTGAATACCCCCAGCTGAGTCTGTAGACTCACCTGGTCCCTGTGATGGGCTTGGCTGTTTGCTGTCACGGCAGCTGACCTGCCTCCAAAATCGGCAATCAAGACCCTGATCGAAGTGGGAAATGATTCGGAAAGAGAGTAGTTGATGTAGGAACAGATACACGTAAAAATGCCTTAATTGTGAGACTCCAGGCTTAGACGACTCCATCTCTGGGCCTCAGTTTCCTGATCTGTCAAGCAAAGAGGATTGGGATCGAGGGTTCACTGAGGCGGCCTTAGTTATGCTGCGATTTGTAGCGGTTTCTCGAGTCAGGCCGTGGTCCCGGAGCTCCCCGCCCTGCCTCTTCCACCTCCGCAACCGCTGCTCGCCTTTTAGTTACACTGGACTGATTGAGAACCAGTAAGACCAAACCCAGTCCTGTCTGCAGGCCCCACCCACCTGTCTTTTGCCATGGGGGGTCACAAAGGCAGCATTAACTCCAGAGGCTAAGGACTCCAGGGAACTTTTCCTGGGGACTAGGACCCCTGTATTCCCAGCCCCTCTGCTTAGTATCCCCAAGCCTGAAGGGGGACCTAGGGATTTGAGACAACCCTGTCCTTCCCTGCCCTCCACAGATGCTGGTAAGAACAGAGATCTGATGAAAAGGAGGAGATGGCCACTGGTATCCTCAGTAAAATGGGAGAAAATTAAAAGCAAAACCAAAAACTAAGGGTGCCTGGGTGGCTCAGTGGGTAAAGCCTCTGCCTCCAGCTCAGGTCTTGGGATCTTGGGATCGAGTCCCGCATCGGGCTCTCTGCTCAGCGGGGAGCCTACTTCCCCCTCTCTCTCTGCCTGCCTCTCTGCCTACTCGTGATCTCTCTGTCAAATAAATGAATAAAATCTTTAAAAAAAAAAAAAAGCAAAACCCAAAAAAAATCCCAAACCCTGTTTCTAAGCAAAGAACTGAAGTCGTGCATGATGCATTTCAGAGCATGGGGGGGAAACAGCCAGCGTGGGCTGCGACTGGGGAGAAGGTGGCGGCTGAGACCTTGCACCTGGATTGGGGCCCACCCACAGATTTTGTGCCAGGACCAGCCCCCTCTTCTAGCACAAGACAGGCTCTGTCAGGCAGGCTTGGCTGATAGTGTGGGCTAGGCAAGTGGGCAAGCCTTGGCGAGTCACCAGAAAGGCAAATTCAGTTGTCATTCACACCACGTTTGCACTGGGTCTCAGCGGGGCTAGCAGAGAAGCACAGGGGCAGTGGACAAATGGAATTGAGTGATGATGGACAGTCAGACATCATCCAGAATTCTCTTCATGGAGGTCAGGACCCAGCTCAAAGGAGAGATCCTGAAGCAGGGTTCCGGGTCCAAGTAGGGGATCTAACCTGAAGGCCGAGGAGCAAGAACCAACAGAGAGAA
Source organism: Martes martes (assembly GCF_963455335.1). Classification (NCBI taxonomy): domain Eukaryota; kingdom Metazoa; phylum Chordata; class Mammalia; order Carnivora; family Mustelidae; genus Martes; species Martes martes. The sequence continues at coordinate 119,556,709 of NC_137896.1, forward strand.
ACTTGTCCTGGGAATCACGTCGTGGGGGGCGGGGGAGGGGCTTAGAGCCTGGGGGGCCCTGGGAGTCTTGGCTGATACATCAGATTCCAGGCCTGATTGGCAGCTCAAATCCCGCCTGCCAGTGTCCACATGGGTTTCTTGAATCCAGAATTTTGAATGAGAAGAGCATGCGACTTAGGTGTGGGTAGCTGGAGAAGGTGGAGGCTGAACAAAGAGTTGTTTGAATCAGAGGTCTGGCTCCTTACTTAAAAATCACCAAGAGGGGAGCCTGGGTGGGTCAGTCAGTTGAGTGTCAAATCTGGAAAAAAAAAAAAAAAATCACCAAGAAAAAAAAATAATTTAAAAAAATGCATAAAGGGGTATGTCGTGAAAGGAGAGATCAGACATCCACAAGTCCACCTCAAAGGTATAGAGAATATAAAATCAATGGAGACTCAATTTTATATCTATTATCATACCAAAGTTTAAAAATAATGATAATTATGCCTATGACAGTATAATAAAAATTGTTCCATTATTTATTGCTGACAGTCATTTAAGTGGTATAATTTTTTAAGATTTTATTTATTTGAGAGAGCACAAGTAGGGGGAGCAGCAGAGGGAGAGGGAGAAGCAGACTTCCCACTGAGCAGGGAGCCCAATGTGGGGCTCAGTTCCAGGATCCTGAGATCATGACCCCAGCCGAAAGCAGCCGCCCAGCCAACTGAGCCACCCAGATGACCCTTAGTGATATAATCTGTTAGAAAGGTAACTTTGGGGGCGCCTGGGTGGCTCAGTTGGTTAAGCAACTACCTTCAGCTCAGGTCATGATCCTGGAGTCCCACATCATGCTCCCTGCTCGGCAGGGAGCCTCCTTCTCCTGCTGACCTCTCTCCTCTCATGCTCTCTCTCTCTCTCATTCTCTCTCTAAGGAATAAATAAAATCTTAAAAAAAAAAAAAAAAAAGAAAGAGAGGTAACTTTGCAATATGTTCTAAGATAGACACAATGTTTATAACCCTTCATTAAGCATCTGCTTTCGGCCCAGGTGGCGATCCTAGGGTCCTGGGATGGAGCCCCACATCAGCTCTCTGCTCAGCGGGGAGCCTGCTTCTCCCTCTTCCCCTGCTGCTCCCCCTGCTTATGCTCCCTCGCTCATGCTCTCTCAAATAAATAAAATCTTTAAAAAAAAGTCATCTAAAAAAAACCAAAAAATTGTATGTACAAAGGTTTTTTACAAGGGTGTTTATTGTAAACATTGTACACAACCAAAATATCTTCTCATAGGGGTTATTCAGACATATTTAAATTATCTACTGTTAATATTATGCAGCCATTATATTTATAGTCACAAACCTTATGGAAGTAACAGGAAATTCTGGAGAGATTTGATAAAATGGAAATAGCAGGACATGAACTTATATTTATACCATATTTATTGGTGTGAAAAAATGATGTGTGCATTTGGAAAAATCTGGAAAAACAGGGAACATTTAAAAAGTTTATTAGATGAGGAATATGTGAAAGTTTTTCTAATTTTGTTTCTGTCCTTAATTTGATATTAGTTTTTTTTTTTTTTTAAAGGAAAGACAATAAAATGTTTAAAATATGTCCCCAGGTGCACCTGAGTGGCTCAGTCGCTTTAGCGTCTGCCAAAGCGTCTGCCTTTGGCTCAGATCCACGGTCCTGGGATTGAGCCCCGCATTGGTGTCTCTGCTCGGCGGGGAGCCTGCTTCCCCGTCTCTCTCTGCTTCCCTCTCTGCCTACTTGTGATCTCTGTCAAATGAATAAAATCTTAAAAAAAAAAAAATGCAACTCTTGATCTCAGCGTCCTGAGTTCAAGCCCCACGTTGTGCATAGAGCTCACTTACAAAAAATGTGGCCCTAGAATCCCTTAATAAACTCTTAGATATTTAATACAGTCCTCCTGCGATAACAAATTCCATAAATGTATTACCTTCTGTAAACAGTAGAACTTCCCTTTATTTGTCCTTTAAAGTCCAAAGTATAAGCTCTTCCTCTATGTACCAGGATTGATTGGAAAAGTCCAGATCGTTCCTTTTCACACTTATTTTATTTTTTTAATTACCTGAGCTCTGTGCCCAACCTGGGGCTCGAACTCACAACCCTGAGATCAAGAGTCTCATGCTCTGCAGACTGAGTTGGCCACGTGCCCCCATACCTATTTTGATCGTGCAGTTTCCAGGTCTATCCTCTTAACCTTTCTTCGTCTTTGCACACTTAAGAGTCCTATTTTTTAATAGCCCTTGGATGGTTTTAGCTGTCCTCTGGATCTCTCTCGCTCCTGCCTGTCCCCAGAGACGCAGCATGGGAACTACACACAGTAGCCCAGATTCAGCTGCATCACCACCATTTTATATTTGGGTGGAATGATTTTTGTTTTGTTTCCAAAAAGCCTTTATGGTGGTGGCTGGCCAGATGCTGGTGGCTTTTTTAGCTCTGGCGGCATATTAAGCCGATGTCTTCTGGGAACAATAGAGAATTATTCCCCCACCCCGGGCTGTTCTTTTACTCTTTTTTTTTCTTATTTTTTTATTTTTTATTTTTTAGCTTATAACTGACTGCTCCCAGCTATCATTTAATTAGTGGAGCGAGGATTACTTCTTCCCAGAGCATAAAACCGTAACTGAAGCTCATAGGACGTTTTTTCTCAGCTCACGCGGCCTAGAAATGCTCTCGAACATTAGCGCTTAGGAAGATCTGGGGGCATCTGTGGGGCTGGGGGTCTGGCCGGTGCTCTGTTTCTTGCATGATTTCTACTGGCGATCCGTCCTGTCTTTTCATATCCGCACATTTTTCCATCCAGAGACATGCCTGTTTGTTTCTGTTTCCTTTCCCTAATCCACCCCCCATCCCCCCACCTGCGTTATGAGAAAGTACTTCCCTTTCTCTGTCTCCTCACAGCCCCCCACCCCTCTGATGTAGAACCATGAGGGGCAGGGAGCGTTTTAACCTCTAAAGGGCTGGCTACAGGCTTCCCCAAGTACCGGAATAACCGTGGACATGAGTCAGATGTGACTTCCTCCTGCTGGAAACGTGTTGCTTTTCTTTGAGCAGGTTCTGCTTCCTAAAAACTAAACAGAAAGAATGTCTGGAGTGGAAAGGAGCCAGGCCGACCTGGACCTGGGTTTTCCATTTAAATTGAATGGCTGCGATGTGACCTTGGATGGATGATTTACCCAGTCTGAGCCCGTATGAGGAAGCTGTTGCTGCTACTACTAATGCCCCTTAAAGCATGTCCCGCAGGCCACCTGGGGATCTCATTACAAAGCACATTCTGATTCACTAGGTCTGGTAGGGCCTGAGATCCTGCAAGTCTCTCTTTCTCTCTTTTTTTTTTTTTTTTTAGATTTTATTTATTTGAGAGAGTGAGAGAGTGCAAATGGGGGTGGAGGGAGGGCAGAGGGAGAGGGAGAAGCAGACTCCCCGCTGAGCAGGGAGCTGGATGCAGGGCTCCATCCCTGAGATCATGACCTGAGCCAAAGGCAGACACATAACTGACTGAGCCACCCCGGTGCCCCTGAGATCCTGCATTTCTAACAAGGTAATACTGATTCTGGGGGACCTCAAAAAGCAGTGATTCTTTTTGTTGTTGTTGTTTTTAAGATTGTATGTATTCATTTGAGAAAGAGAGAGAGAGGCAAGCAGGGAGAGAGGCAGAAGCAGGTGACCACCACACTTCCCCCCCCCACCCACCCCCGCCCGCTGAGCTGGGAAACCCACCCCAGGGCTGGATCCCAGGACCCAGAGATCACGACCTGAGCCAAAGGCAGTGATTCTTTAACGTGAACCTTTAAAAACCACTGATGCCTGGACCTCGTGGCAGACTCCCCAGCCCCTTTGCAGTTTGATTGGCAGTGGGTTGTAGTCTGGGCGCTGCGCCTGGAAAAACTTCCCGGGTGATTCTAATATGCATCCGAGTTTGAGACCTACATCTTTTTTTTTTTTTTTTTTTTGAAGATTTTATTTATTTATTTGTCAGAGAGAGAGTACACACAAGCAGGCAGAGAGGCAGGCAGAGGCAGCGAGAGAAGCAGGCTCCCTGCTGAGCAAGGAGCCCAATGTGGGACTCGATCCCAGGACCCTGGGATCACGACCTGAGCTGAAGGCAGCGGCTTAACCAACTGAGCCACCCAGGTGTCCCTTGAGACCTACTTCTTAAAGGGTTATTAGAAGATAATGTGAAACACCCAACAGGCAGAGAAAACCATGGTTTTCTTCTTCCTGGTTCCTTGCCCTGTTCTCTCTCCGCCCTAGTCCCCAGCCCTTCAATCAGTCAGGAAAACCGGGGCACCAGCGCTTGGCTTCTAGACTCCTCCCTGAGCACCTGGCATGGGAGTTCTCAAAGCCACTCATGAGGGGAGGGGCCCAAGGTAATAACGCGATGTAGCCCAGCAGTGGGAATTTTTAAAGTTCCCCAGTGACCCTAATACAGCAACCAAGTTTGAGAAGTAATGCCTTTATGAGATTGCAAAGAGTGAAGCACACGAGAATGACGTCAATTACCAAGGGGGTGCGGTACAAGGACTCAGGGCTAGAGTGTCCCAGAATAGGAAGCCAGGCCAGACACCAGGTCCCTGAGATCTTGTGTCCCGGGTAGCTAGAGGGATCGGTTATCCATGGCCCCAGCAGAAGGGGGTTTCCTGCCTTGTCTCTCCTTCCTCCCTCCTCACACCCAACCCCTCCCTCCTGCCAGGTTTCCCAGAAGCGCAGACCCTGCTGCTCTGCCCTTTGCCCTCCAACAGTGAGTGTGGGCTTGTCTGTTGCAGGAGGAGAAGCTGGGATAAAGGATCAGTTCTATTCCAGAGGAGAGAGCCCAGGGAAAGACTTGGAACTCCCCCGCCCCCCACCGCCACCCCACAAGCCCAGGGATTCCTTTCAGGTCCTCAAACATTTATTGAGCACTTACTATGTGCCAAGTTCTGTGCTAAGCCCTGGGACCCCGAAATCATGTCTGTGCTAAGATATGATCCCTGCCCTGAAGGAGCTCACAGGGGAGACAGGATGTAAGCAATAACGGTCCGTGCGGGGAAAAGAATAGGAACATGTCCTGGTTATTGAGGGGGACCAAAGGAGGAAAGGGGCCGGTGTGAGGGAATCGGAGCACATATCCCAAGTCGCTCCTGCTGAGTCTTGCAGGATAAGCAGTGGTTTTCCAGGCAGATGTGGAGTCGCAAGAGAAGCCCAGTGTTGTGAAATGGCCCAGCACATTCCAGGAGCTGGAATTCTCCTGGGAGCTGGAGCGCGCGTGGGGAGTGAGTGGTAAGAGGAGGCTGGAAGGCCGGGCCAGCCCACGGGGCAGGGCGCCGCAGCAGACTCTGGGTTTCATCTTGCAAAGAATGGATGTTCTTTGCCTGTTGAGGTACTTGGCAGCAGGGGAGAGGCACACTCTGACTTGTGTTTCTGGTGAATGCCCCTGGGTGTCACGGGGAGATGGATGGACGGGGAGATGGATGGACGGGGAAGCTGAGGTGGGAGGGAGCTGAGGGCAACGACCCAGGCGAGTCAGGAGGGTCGCGGTGAAGTCAGCAGGTGTATTCGCAGATGGAAAGCGGGGAATGGTGGGAGCCCTAACAAGAAGGCAGACTTGATGGGATTTGATGAATGGCCCAACATAGGGGCGGCATGAAATGCACTCAGGGCAGGGCCTGGGGAGAGGGCGGTAAGGTGCATAGGGCACAAAACTGAAGGCCTCGTTCACTCAAAAGATCGTGCAGGTTCTGGGCTTGAGTGAGAAGGAAGCGTCTGGGATGGGTTCAGGCCTGTGCTGTCGGGGTGAGCCAGATGGTGAGACAGTGTCCCAGAGCAAGGCCTGGGGGAGGTATAAGCACAGCTGGTGGCAGGGGGTGGGGTGGCAGTGAGGACAAGCAGCTCTCCAGGGCCCCGCACTCTGCAGGAGCTCTGCCCTTGTCCTCAGAGGCTGCGTGGGGCCACTCTGATGGGCCCGCTGTCACACAGGGTCCGATGGCATCCTCACAGAGCCCCACCCCTGACCTCCCCAAAGCAGCCCTCCACCCGTGTCCTGCTCCGTCCCCCTGATGGGGCTTCCACAAGTGGCAGAGGGGCTCCCTGCCCCCACACCGTGACAGCAGCCCCTGCGTTGCGAGCCCGGAAGCAGGTCAGCTGGTCCCACTGGGAAAAATTCCAGTGGGGACGCAGCCAATATCGTCCGGTGGCTCAAGGTGATTTCAACCTTCCGGGAAGCGTGCGATGAAATCAGAGGACAGCTGGAGTGTCCGGGGCAGCCCCCTCTGATGAGCAGGAGTGAGAACGCGTTTCACATCGTCCTGGTTTACCCAGTTTATACGCATCTATTATCCGTACGGCAGGTCTGTGCCAAGCACCGGGGCTCACGGAGTGGGGCCGGCTGGGGGTGGCGGGTTCAAATCTTACCTCTTCGTTCACTGGTGGCATGACCTTGGGCGAGTTACTCTCCTTCTCTTCAGTTAAGTGGGGAGAGTAACAAGAGCTTTCTCTTAGGCTGAGGATGGAGATCATGTTTGTTAAGGGCTGAATTCAGCCCCTCAAAAATAGGACTCAGCAATATTTGTCAGCCATCCTGGAACAGAGACCGTTCTGATATTACAGATGTGAGAGCTGAAGGGGACCCTTGGTCTAGGCATTGCATTTAGTGGGCTGAACCCCCATCTCTCTGGCCATCCCCAAAGCTCATGCGGCTTCTGGGGCCTCACACTGCCCCTTGGTGCTGCAAAATCTTCTTCTGCTTTCCATGTCAGCTGAAGATTACAGCTGAAGAGCGGTCTTCTTGAGTCAGGAGCCTGTTAGCTAAAGATCTGGGCTGCCCGGTGACTGCTCCCCACCCTTGAACACCAGCTAGGAGCTAAATGCCAGGATTCAAAAGCCTCCTGCACGCTCTTCCCAGGCATGGTGAACCAACCTTATAGCTGTATCCAAAGCAAACAGATCAGGTGCCTATATTACCTGAGGGATGCCCTCTCTTTGCCTCACCTAATGGTCTCATTGATGATGGGAGCCTTGGGTGGGAACCCAGGAGGCTGGAGGGGCAACTTTGTTCTCGGGGAGGGCCACGAGGCCCCATCAGGGACACATCTTTGGTCCACTCCTGGAAGGACCACAGAGCAGGGAAGCAAACCTCTCAAGTCAGAGATGCTGTGGCCATCTTTGAAAAGCCCGTCTCTTTAACCCCTCTGTGTCTGCAGGCCATGGAGAGCAAGCTGCTCATCGGGGGCAGGAACATCATGGATCATACCAACGAGCAGCAGAAGATGCTGGAACTAAAGAGGCAGGAGATTGCGGAGCAGGTAGGGCTGGAGGCTTCAGGTCTCGTGGAAGCTCATGGCCTTGAGGTCTTGTCTGGAGGACACAGGGCAGTGAGCCGTCAGGGACTCAGCATCCCTGGGATCCAGTGCTAAGAACCTCAGACACGCTGCCCTGGGTCCCATGGGTCCCCCAGCCCAGGAGCTGCCTCTGTCAAGGGCACCGCCCGCTGAGGGCTGAGAGGAAGTGGTAGTTCTCCATGGCCGGTGGTTCTCCAGGCCTTCCACAAAGGTGTGAGTTCTTTGCCAACCGTATGACAATGTCCTGAATCTTCAAGAACCACAATTTGTTGATCCTACCAGTCATCTGTGACGCCATATGGGGAGAGGGCAAGGCAGCTGGGAAGCCAGTATGATGGGAATCTATCTTAGCTTGATACTCCTGGAATGGGCCAGCTGTTCGGGCTGTGGTCTCCATCCCCAGGGGGCAGTGTCTGGCACAGACATGGCTACATGAGCTAAGAAGAAGGTTCAGAGAGGCTCCGGTGACGATGGGTAGGAGCAGGGGCCACGGGCCATGGAACGCTCTCTTCTCCTTCCCGTTGTCTGTGGCCATAGTGGAGCCAGATCCCGTGATAGGCAGAGTGAGCTTGTCCCCTGAGCTCCCTTGGCCCTCCCTGGGACATGCTGGCCCACTGAGCCCCTGTGCCCTGCCTTGGCCTAGAAACGCCGTGAACGGGAAATGCAGCAAGAGATGCTACTCCGCGATGAGGAGACCATGGAGCTCCGGGGCACCTACACGTCCCTGCAGCAGGAGGTGGAGGTCAAAACCAAGAAGCTCAAGAAGGTGAGAGGCTGTGGGGGGCAGAGAGCCTGGCAGCCTCGGCCCGAGGCAGTCACCGACCCCACCTGAGGGGGTCTGCGCTTTAGGGACCCTTCCCCTGCTCGAACCGCTGAAGCCCGGAGCGACTTTGCCCGCGGGCTGCCAGCCTAAGGAGAGGGGGAAGGCGGGGGTCTGGGGCTGGGGCGGACTAGAGCCTCTTCTGGGCCAGGCTGGGCCTGGTGGGCTGGGAAGGCCTTCACCTCCAGTCTCCCGCTGCCATCCTGATGGTGGCAGGTAACTTCCCCTGCGCAGTGTCACCAGCGAGTCACGGTTGGGTAGCCAGGTCCAGGACAGTAGTGTCAAGGAGGCCTGAGGAGACGCAAGCCTGGGGGAGCTCGGGAGGGGAGCCGTAGGCCTCTGTGGACACAGGAAGGAATGAAACTGATCTCTGGAACCCTGCAAAGTCCCAGGGCCAGGGAAGGGCATGGACAGGGACAGGAAGCGGCAAATTCCAGCCCAGATTCCGGGAAGAACCTGGAAAACCCACTGGGTTGCCGAGGCGAGCGGCCCAGAGCAGGCCAGGAGGAGGTCCCGCCGCAGTGGCAGTTTCCAGGGACGCATCTACCTCTTGGCGGGTTAGGAGCAGGACCAGTCCAGGAAAGCCGGATCATGATCCTGGAGAGGCAGGAGTGGGATGCGTCACCTTCCCTCCCGGAGCCCTGCACGGCAGTTCTGTACTTGGGTCCTGATCCGGACTCTTCTCGTAACTAGTGGTGTGACCTTGAGCAACCGTGTCCCTGAGTCACCTCCTCTATCAAAAGAGGGTGTTGGGACTAAAAGGTCTCTCGGGTCCCTTCCAGTTTTCCACGAGGTGACAGCCTTGGAGAGGGAGCAGGTAACAGGTCTTAGGGGAGGAGGGACAGGGTGGCCCTTTGAAAAATCCGCCCTCATCGGTGGTGGGGCAGGAGGGACATTCAGGGGCCTCGCCCTGGACTCTGCTGGTGGAGCCTGAGCCTGCAGCGTCAGGGTCTGGGCCGGGGGACAGGGGCCTCGCCACTGTGTGGCGCAGCCTCTGAGCAGCGCCTGTCCCCACGCAGCTCTACGCCAAGCTGCAGGCGGTGAAGGCAGAGATCCAGGACCAGCACGACGAGTACATCCGCGTTCGGCAGGACCTGGAGGAGGCACAGAATGAGCAGACCCGGGAGCTCAAGCTCAAGTAGGGCCCCCTCCTCTTCCCATTTCTGGTCCTCCACTGTCCGTCACTGCCTGGCCTCTCTCTGAGGGGTTTATTCCTTCCTCAAGGCCTCGTTCCAGCCGTCTACTCCCCCAGGAGTCCACGTCCCTTAGGAATAAAATGTGTCTGAGGGGGGAGGACGAGTTGCTTATACTGCCTCTGTTTCCTTCTCCTTCCTCTGCCTGGCCACAGCGATGAGTCCCCGGAAGTGCATGCTGGGTGCTGGCCAGGAGTGACCCCTCGGGCCCTGAGTCCACAGTCTTTGCCCCAGAAGCAGGGGTTTCAAGTTCTGTGATTGCTGTAGGGATCCTCTCTTCTCCAGCTGTCCGGTTTTTCCATCTCCTCTGTTCTCTGCCTCTCGACTTCTTGCTCCAACCGTCGAGTGCCCCCTGTGGTCTCTCCTTCCCCAGTTCCCCATCTCTACCTCATTCCTGCTCCCAGGTACCTGATCATCGAGAACTTCATCCCCCCTGAGGAGAAGAACAAGATCATGAACCGACTCTTCCTGGACTGTGAGGAGGAACAGTGGAAGTTCCAGCCACTTGTGCCCGCCGGAGTGTGAGTCCCTCACCGCCTGGTCTGGGCGCACCCCAGGTTGGGGGTGGCCCAGGGGCCTGCGGTGACAGCGGTTTTCTGTGGATTTGGAGACGGGTAGGAAAGATACAGGTGGAGGATAGATTTCTCCAACATGGAGGGCTTCACGAAGGAAGGGTGTTCTGCCCAAAACAAAATGTCTCAGGTGCCCCGCGAGGGACCCAAGGAAGGGAAGAGCGGCTCAGCCTTTTGGCAGTCCCAGTGCATGACAACATTCGGTCAGTCTGGAGAAGCTTCATTCATCGGGTGCCGAAAACAGCAACAATAGTTAATATTTGCCTTCCTGTGTTGGGCACTGTGTACAGGACTCTCCAGACAGAAGGTAAATCAGACACGGTTTGAGCTCACAGCCCGGTCAGGAATGCAGGGAAGTGATCAGATCGGGAAATGATAGAGGTGTGACCCAGGCTTGGTCAAGCAGCTCCGCCTGGTGATTCAGCATTTCCACCTGTTTCCCTACAGCCAAGCTGGAAGGGACAGTTTGCATCCACCGACTGGGTGTGTAGCTCCCCCTGCTGGTGGCTTGAAGAATAAGATGCTCCTCAAACCCAACAGAGGGACTGACTGTCTCACTCAGCCCGACCACAGTCCTTTAATTGAAAATCTGTACAGGGCTGTTTAGGAGGCTGGATACCAAAGCACTTTCCTGGGGGTTCTTTGCTCTCTCTATCTGAGGAATATTAATGACAAGATAGCGCAGGATTCTCCCCAGCACTAGGTGGGAAGCTAGCTATAAAGGTCTCTGGCTTCTCCCCAAAACATCAGATGCCTATTTAATCGGTCTACTGTCTAAAAGGCTGGCCCTACCCAAACTGACACATTGCAGCTTTGTAAGTGGCAAGTTCATGAATAGTGAACTTTTTCCATGGTGTCACTTTGGACTTGACGCAAAGCTTCCAGGAGATTCTGCAAGGAAGCCCAGCTTAAAAGCCACTACTCTAGTGCCCTCTGCTGGAGAGAGATGCTGGTGGGGCTTCTGATCTGTAGGGTTATTGATTTTATACTTAGAATTCTGAGTTTCTCAACTGAAGTTTTACAGGGGCGCCTGGCTGGCTCAATTGGTAGAGAATGCAACTATTGATTGTGGGGTTGTGGGTTCAAGCCCCATGTTCGGTGTAGAGATTACTTAAAAGTAATTTTTTTAAAAGATTTTATTTATTGGGGCACCTGGGTGGCTCCGTGGGTTAAAGCCTCTGCCTTCGGCTCAGGTTGTGATTCCAGGGTCCTGGGATCGAGCCCCGCATTGGGCTGTCTGCTCAGCGGGGAGCATGCTTCCCTTCCTCTCTCTGCCTGCCTCTCTGCCTACTTGTGATCTATCTGTCAAATAAATAAATAAAATCTTTAAAAAAAAAAAAGATTTTATTTATTGGGCGGCTGGGCGGCTCCGTTGGTTAAGCCACTGCCTTTGGCTCAGGTCATGACCCCGGAGTACCGGGATCGAGTCCTGCACCAGGTTTCCAGCTCCGTGGGTAGTCTGCTTTTCCCACTGACCTCCCCTCTCGTGCTATCACTCAAATAAACAAATAAATAAAGGTTTTATTTATTTATTAGAGAGAGATCGGAGCCAAGGTAAGGGGCAGAGGAAGAGGGAGAGGAAGCAGATTCCCTGCTGCGAGCAGGACTCAATCCCAGGACCCTGAGATCATGATGTGAGCTGAAGTCAGGTGTTTAACCAAGTGAGCCACCCAGGAGCCCCCAAAATAAAAGCTTTGAAAAGAAAAAAGTTTGCAGGTGGAGGAATTTCTTTACATTAGATAGAGATGAATGAGAGAGGCATGTTTTTTTAACTTTTATTTTGAAAACTGAGCGTTGCAAGAACAGTGCAAAGAATTCCCATATACCCTGGGTGCCTACTGGCTTTCCTAGCCCATTGTCTCCTGTCTCTTCGGCTTTAAAGGTGAAGCTGTGCTCCTGACCTGCTCTTTGTGTGCCTCAACCCCTTCCCCCCACCCCAAACAGTTCTGGGCAGAACAGGGGAGCTTAGTTGCTTGTGAGGCCCTGTTCCCACTTCTTCTCTCTCTCCTCTTTTCCCCACCATCCGTCTTGTCTTGCTCGAGGAAAGTAGTGCAAAGAGAGAAAAGGTGTTTTCCTTGCCATCAGAAAGCCTGAAAACTGATCATTTCTCAAAAGCTTCCCACTAGGGCTTATCTGTGTGGTGTTTTCTTTACAGAACTCTTTGGGAAGAATCAGTCCCTACAAATTGACTTAGACTTGCACAGAGTTGCCCCCCAGACTGCATGCAGGGGTTTACTTTTGGGGGGGGGGTTTGGTTTGGTTTGGTTTTAGAGACAGAGGGACGGCATGCCAGGGGCAGAGGGAGCAGGAGAGAGACTCTTAAGTGGGACCCCTGGGTGGCTCCGTCGGTCAAGCGTCTGCCTTTGGCTCAGGTCATGATCTCGGGGTCCTGGGATCGAGTCCTACATCGGGCTCCTTGCTCACCCAGGAGCCTGCTTCTCCCTCTGCCCGCTCTGCCTGCCACTCCCCCTGCTTGTGCTCTCTCTCTCTCTGATGAATAAATAAATAAAATCTTAAAAAAAAAAAAAAAAAAAAAAGGAATCTTAAGCAGGCTCCAGGCCCAGTGCAGAGTCCTCTGCGGGGCTCGATCTCACAACCCTGAGATCCTGACCTGAGCCAAAATTAGGAGTCAGACACTTGAGGTGCCTGGGTGGCTCAGTCATCAAGCATCTGCCTTCGGCCCAGGTTGTGATCCTAGGGTCCTGGGATGGAGCCCTACATCTGGCTCCCTGCTCAGTGGGGAGCCTGCTTCTCCCTCTCCCTCTGCCACTCCCCCTGCTTGTGTTTCCTCTCTCACTGTGTGTGTCTCTCTGTGAAATAAATACATAATCTTTATTAAAAATTTAAAATAAAAAAAAAGTTAAAAAGAAAAGAGTTGGACACTTAACCAACTGAGCCACCCAGGCACACCCGACAGGCAACTCCTAAAACACGCCCATATGCACTTATTTTAGAAATCTACCCCATTTTCTTTTTTTCCCACTATCTCTGTGTCACCACGGGTTGAATCACAGGTAAGGTACCTTCCACCCTCACAAACAATTTTGAAAGAAACTTACACTGAGAAACCAGTTTCACAGCCGGCTCCAGCAAAAACTATTGTACAATATGACCTTGAATGTTTAGTTTCTCATTATAGACTTTTTTTTTAAAGACTATTTATTTATTTATTTTAAAGATTTTATTTATTTATTTGATTGACAGAAATCACAAGTAGGCAGAGAGGCAGGCAGAGAGAGGAGGAAGTAGACTCCGATTCGGGGCTCGATCCCAGGACCCTGGGATCATGACCCGAGCCAAAGGCAGAGGCTTAACCCACTGAGCCACCCAGGCTCCCCTGGGAATGGTTTTTAAACCTCTCTGAACCCAAATTGCTTCACCTGTGATGTTGACTTAACCGACTGAGCCACCCAGGCTCTCCTAGCTGACTTTCTTAGAAGGAAATTCCAGGATCTGATGAAGGATTATAAACACTTTGTCTATCTTCGAACATACTGCCAAGTTACCTTTCTAGCAGATTATACCACTTAGGGGGGCCTGGGTGGCTCAGTTGGCTAGGTGGCTGCGTTCAGCTCCGGGCGTGATCTGAGTCCTGGGATCCAGTCCCGCTCTGCGCTCCTCGCTCGGGGAGTCTACTTGGGATTTTTCTCTCTCTCCCTCTTCTTCTGTCCTTCCCCCTGCTCATGTTTTCTCTCTCTAAAATAAATGTAAAAATATTAAAAAAAAAAAAAAAAGGGTCAGTAGACCTGCCTGGTGGACTGCTGGCCTGCGGGGACACAGGGACTAGATCACAGAGACCAGGCTCGCTGTGGCAGAGGATTGGGAATGACCTGGAAAGAAAACTCTCCCCATGATGTTGGATGCCAGTTTTCAGCACAGAAGAGAAAAAGGAGGGGATCAGACATCAGATAATGACATCGGGGTTGGCCCCTAAGAGCTGAGAGATCACTTTTTATTATTAAGGGGAAAAAATATTGTGATAGCAGCCATATAGCAGCAAGGGTGTGTCATAGAACAAGTCTTAGGATCTACGCAGCATGTAACTACTGTGGGTCCCTTTTGGGAGGGGGCTTTTAGGCAGAGCCAGGCCCCTGCTCTGGGCAGTCAGCCACAACCCTTTTACTAGAGAGGGATCAATCATGGAAAGTAGGCCTGGGGCAGAAGAGGGAGTAGATGGGAAATTTGGTGTCCCAATTACAGACTCCCCTCCCCCAGCCCCTTCTTCCCGCATGCCACCCAGAATAGCCCTGGCATCTTTACTGGGTCAGGCTGCCAATTCACACTGATCCACCACTCCGCTCTCCCAGCCCTGTCCCCCGGTCCTATTCCCAGAGTTTGCAGACGCTCCCAGCCCCAGCCTGGCCTCGTGTCCTCCTGAGACACAGTGCAGCATCCTAAAAAGAGTATCTGGGCAGGTCCAGTTCCAAATGTCTTCCGAATCCAAAGGCATTTTGCTTGTCCCGAGCCTCAGGCTCTTTTTCTGCCCTGTCTGTACCTCGGGAGATTGTGGCGAAGTTCAAATGGAATGTGTAGATGCACGGTAGACATAAGAGGTGATGTTACTAATTTCCCCCCTTTCTCCTTGAGTTGTCAGGGCTGCAGCGCATGCACAGCCTCCCTACCCTCCTCCGCCCCGACACCCCCCCCCCCCGCATCCCTCCTCCCCTCCACCCCTTCGCCCCCTCCCCCCTGCCCCAGGGGCCACACAGCTGCAGAGTGAGCTGGGGCTTCTACAGTTCCATCCTTCCCTGTTTTTATCCATAAAGTAGGGCCAGAGGGGACCCCTAGGTGGGGTCCAGCACTCTCTTATGTGCTTGATAAAATGAACCACAAGAATGGATCATTGCTCGGTACTCTCTGCTGCAGAAGGCAGGCACCGTTCCCCCAGCCCCTGCACTGCTCGTTCCACTCCTCAAGGACAGGATGTCCTATCTGTAAAGTACTAGGCCTGTTTCTTCTCCTCTTCTGTCTTCTGTCTGCCTTTTGGCTTTTTTTTTTTTTTTTGCATTGCTCCTTTGTATCCCTGCCTGAAATTAGCAAGTTGAATGGAGAATAAATCATCTTCCCAGCTGCTGAGGGGTTGAGCCTTTGCTGTGTGCTCTGCTAAGTGCTTGTCTCGCTTCATCTCAGCAGTTCTGTGTGACAGGGTGGGGGGTGGGGAGGGGGTGACACAGCTGAGTCTCAGAGGTATTCGGTGACTTCGTGACTTCGCAAGGTAACACAGCTTTAAGGGGCAGAGCCAAAGTTGGAACTCAGATAGGTCTCACTCCAAAACCTGTGTTACTTTGTTTTAATGGGAATACTTTGTGGATTTCTTTCCTATCTTGGTTTGCTTGTTTGGATAATAAAAGCAATACGCCACATTCATCAAACTGCTGAAAGGAAGAAGTCTGCCATCCTGTGAGTTGGCTAGGATAGAAAGCAATGGAAGTGTTCAAAGGCATAACCAATTTGAAAAGCAATTTGGCAATATCTAGCAAAGTTGAAAATGTACACATCCTACCATGGAACCATTGCATTCCTAGGTGTATACCCCAGGGAAACTGTTGAATATGTACTCAAAGATATCTATACAGAAATGTTCACAACAGCACTGTGTTTAATAAAAAAAAAAATCAACCTAGATGTCCATCAACAAGAGAATATTATACATATACATAAATATATATGATGTTATATTGCAACCTTAAAATAGTTAATAGAAGCAAACCTTTAATAATCTAATCTAGAGGTACATGGATAAATCTAAAAGAAAAAAGTTTGTTGAGCACAAAGAAAATGCAGTACGTATACCACACAGTTCAAATTTTAGTAATAGGCATACAAATACCCATGTATATTGTTTATGATTATCCACATATATAAGTAACTATAAAAACATGCACTGCGTTGATTAGCACCGCAAATTCAAGAGAGTAATTAACTCTGGGGAGGGAGAGAGAAGAATTTTTATTTATTTGACAGACAGAGATCACAAGTAGGCAGAGAGGCAGGCAGAGAGGGAGGGAAGCAGGGTCCCTGCTGAGCAGAGAGCCCAACCTCACTGGGGCTGATCCCAGGATCCTGGGATCATGACCCGAGCTGAAAGCAGAGGCTTTAACCCACTGAGCCACCCAGGCGCCCTGAGAAAGAAGAGTTTTAAAAACTGCTTATGTTAAAAAAAAACAAAAAAAAACTGCTTACACTTTATCTCTTAAAAAAAGTTTGGTGTAAGTATAACAAAATATGAAACAGATGATTTGACAAAGCTGAATGTTAAGCGTACATAAATTATTTTTATACTTTTATGAATGTCTGAGATAATTAGATATAAAGCGATATATTTTCGTTATAAAAAAGTTTAGATTTTGCAGAACAGCATAAAGATAATAAAAGTCATCTGTAATCAAACTATCCAAAGACAACGACTATTAACATTTTGTTGGAAATGCAGACTTTTTTCTTAGCACTTACATTTATGTCTGTAATCTATTTTGAGTTAATTTTTATAGTTGATGCAAGGTAACCATCCAACTTCATTTTTCTTTCCTTTGGACGTCCAATTGTCCCAGTACGGATTGTTGAAGAGACTGTTTGTTCCCCATGGAATGGTCTTGGTACCCTTATAGAAAATCAGCTGATTGTAGATATAAGGATATATTTCTAGACTCCCAATTCTAATCCATTGATCTACATGTCTGTCCTTATGCTAGTACCACAGAGCCTTGATTACCGTAGGCTTTGTATTAAGTTCTGAAACTAGGACATGCGAACCCTCCAACTTTGTTCTTTTTCAGGATTGTTTAGGCTATTTTGGGACCCTTGCATTTCAAGCCTGATTTTTATATCTTTTTTTTTTTTTGGACTAACTCTTAAGAAGAAAACCGAAAGAGCCACTCATCATCAATGGTTTTGCATAGTGTGTGAAATCAGCATATGAATCTGAAAGCTAAAAGAAGATTGGATTTCCTTTCTTCATTTCAGCCCTTAGTCAAACCATTTTACTGTGAGGGGCAGGGCGGGGACAGAAAAAATACAAGAGTAAAGAAATATATGGTTTCTTGGGTTATGATAGGTTTTAGTTGTCCAGCTGTATTAGAACAAAGAGAAGAGGGGCGTCTGGGTGGCTCAGTCCTTAAGCATCAGCCTTCGGCTCAGGTCATGATCCCAGAGTCCTGGGATCAAGCCCCGCGTGGGGCTCCCCGCTCAGCTTCTCCCTCTCCCACTCCCCCGATCCTGTTCTGTCTCTCACTGTCTCTCTCTGTCAAATAAATAAATAAAATCTTAAAAAAAAAATACAAAAAAACAAAGAGAAGAACATTCCGGCGAACCATCTGCAGAACTTCCTGCCTGCTTTGAACAATACTTAATTCTTTGTATCATTTCCCCCATTTCAAAAGAAACCTGCTCTAATACAGCCTCTTCCCCACAGCAACAACAGCCAAATGAAGAAGCGTCCAACATCCGCAGTGGGCTACAAGAGGCCTATCAGCCAGTATGCCCGGGTTGCTATGGCAATGGGGTCCCACCCCAGGTACAGGGTAAGAAGCTGGGAAATAGAAGGGGGGGAAGAAGAGAGAGCCCAAGGGAGGCGATGCTCATAATCTCGGCTTGCTCTGCCTACCTCGCCACCTCCGCTATCCCCGATATCAACGGAGTGCCGGAGAGATGGAACCTTCGGGGCCGCTGCTCACGTCTGCTCTGATGCTCCCACCACAGGCTGAAAACATCATGTTCCTGGAGCTGGATGTGTCCCCTCCAGCGGTCTTCGAGATGGAATTCTCTCATGACCAAGAACAAGATCCCCGCGCACTACACATGGAGAGGCTCATGCGCTTGGACAGCTTTCTGGAAAGACCTTCCACATCTAAAGTTCGGAAGTCCAGGTCCTGGTCAGTACCCCTGTGCTCAGAGTGGGCAGGAGACTTAGGAGGCATGGAGACCACGTAGGCTGGTTGAGGCTGAAGAGGGTTTTGGTTGTACCTGCCAGGCATTAAGGGTTGGGGGGTGGGGGATGACTGGGGTCTTCAGGGAGGAGTTCCCATAGCAACAAGATGAGGGAAAGGCCAGTCCTCACTTTTCGGTTTCCTGCTGTTTCTCAACCTCCCCATTCTCCCACCTCATCCCTCCCCTCTGCAGGTGCCAGACTCCTCAGCGGCCTCCAGCCTCTACCCCACACGCCTCACTGGCCTCCGCTGCTCTGCGCCCCACAACAGTGCTAGACCATGAGTGACAACCTTCCATCAGGCTGCCCGTCCGAGAGCCTCCTGGGACGGGGAGCCAACCCTGGATTGTCTCATCTGACACTCAGTGTGCGTGTGTGTGTGTGCATGTGCGTGTGCGTATGTGTGAGGGGGTGAGACCCTGGCAGACCATGCGTCGGCCCGCTCTTCTCAGCCTCCTTTATTTAATTAATGTTATTTATTTGTGGAGTTCGGTTTTGGGGGAGATGCCCTCGCCTGAGCCTGCCGTGGTCACTACATAGCCTCCTTTCCTTCTGACTTTAGACCCCCCACCCCCGTGTCAGACCTCAAGCTCCTCTCTGTCAGCTGCTCCCAGAAGGGAAGGTAGCCAGTGCCTGAGAAGAGAGCACTTTTTCTACCTGTCTCACTCCATCATCCATCTCCTCCAGCTGACCGTGAGCAGTTCCTAAGCACTTTCTGGGACTAGAAAAACGCTAGGTGTCCACAAAGGACCAGAGATGTCCCGACAGTGTTGGGCCTGTGCTCCCAGCGAACAGAGGCCTGCACTTCCCTCTCCGGACCTCAGATAACCTCTTTCGGCCTCTTGGGCTCCTTTTCAAGGACTTACATGACCTCACCGACACAGCCCATGCTCTTCGGTTTCGGCATGAACTCATGGCTTACCCAACTCTGCTTCCTGGCCACCGTCCCAACCTCTGGATGGGAATTGTGAACCGACCGGTTGAGGCCCCCTCAGGACCTGCAGAAAACGAAACCGTAATGGAGACAACATGGACAGTCATCAAAGGAAGTCCCGTCGCTGAGTCCCTTTGTTTCTGTCCCCCCGGAGAAATAACTTGAGTCAACAAGTGATCAAGCCAACTCCCCCGTTTTTGAGATGCTGCTCCTTCCTGCTGTGGTCATTTTCCTCTGCAGCTGCCTGGAGCCCAGTTCAGGGTGGCAGAAATCAATGTCGTTCTCCCTCTGGCTACGCAAAGGTACCGGAATCTATTGCGTCCCCCTTCATGTAGCACAGGAGACAGAGACCCAGGCCCGATCCGCCAGCTTTGCCGATTAACGCCTGTTTCTGCATCCCATTTGTTGAGCACTGTTTTGTTGAAAACGGATCCTTTCTTCAGCGTTGTGCAAATTAGTCCATAGGGAAATGCTCCCCACCTCCTTTTGTGACATCTGAAGATGTTTCCAGTTATCTCAAGTAGTAAGTAAATTTTGACCAAAAAAAAAAGAAAGAGAGAGAGAGAGAGAGAGAGAGAAAGATGAATTTTCATTGATTTACTTCTTGAGTGTATATTTTGGTAGAGGAATAAAGAGGTAATCATGAAAGAAACAAGTGATTTAAGATCTCAAAATGCCCTCATAGTGGGAATCTCTGGTTCCCAGAAATAAAAGAATTTGAGTCATTGGGAGAGAAGCATGAGACTGACGGAGCCGCTTGAATTTGGTGAGTGGGAGGTGGGGCAGGGGTGGGGGCTGATTACCTGGTCCTTCTCTTTCCACCAGGGAAGTGAACCCTTCTTGCACAGTTCAAGTTCTGCTCTAGGCACCAAGCTATGGTTTGGTTTCATTCACTGATGCTGTCATTTCTGCCATAGTTATTGGACTAGATGGTTGGACAACTCAATTGCCATTTGCTCCCGTCCTTCAGGGGAACACCATTCTTCATCAGAGCCCAAGAGATTATTTGAGACTCAGGATTCGGATCAGAGGTTTGGCTGTGTCTGGGACAGGAATTATGTGTAGAGATCCCCCGGGTGGCCTGGGCACCAAGGGACTTCATGCCTACACTGAGCAGCCTCTCCCGCTGACCCTTCTTATTTGTGGATGAAACAGCACGTGTCACCCCCATTCGTCACTTGGACACATCGACTCTGTGTCATCTGGTCACTTGACCCTCACAGTCTTAGAGCACAAAATACCCAGTTTCACCACCCCCGGTCCCAGGGCTGGGCCCGAGGTGTGTCGAAGGAGGAGCTCCTGCCTGCGGCTTTGTGTACGTGTGTATGTGTGTGCGTGTTCGTGTGTGTGTGTGTGTGTGTGTGTGTGTGTTTACCTCCGCTCTACACTTGGGGGACACTCGACAGTCGGTGTAAGATATGCTGGGAACAGGACCACCGGGGTGGTTGGATCTCAGTCTCTCTGTCTCTCTCCTTTCCCTTTTGATGTATCGAACATTTGATTGACAAAGTGAAGGCCTTGATGAGGACCATATTTCCGTGTCTGTTGCTATGGTCTTTATTTAGGACAACAGTTAATGCAGTGGCCCATTCTTGTCACTCTATACATATGACTATACGGGGACGTATGTAATATATAAATATATATAAAAAACATTACCCTCTGTCTCCTTGGCTTCAGATGAGGCCTCTCTGTTGAGCTGAAACGCACCTGCAGCTTGGTGCTGCCGGCAGCCTGCCGCCCAGCCCTGTCCAAATTAACACAGTCGATAATAAAGGAATGAGTATCGTCACAGAATCGGTTGCCTGCCTTCTCTTCCCTTTGTACTTCCTTATACTTGCTTATGCACTTTCTCCTTTCTCTCTCTTCCTTGTTTTTCCAAGAGGGCTTGGGGAGTTTTCAGATCTCAGCTGCAGCTATCAGGACCTTGGGGAAGAATGGGCAGCTTCAAGGGGACTCGTGTGCCCAGTAGGGCTGGGCGGAAGGTCCCAGCTCTAGCCTGAGGTCTGTGGGAGAGCCATGGCAATGGCTGTTCAGTGTTCCGGGCGAACAGTCCCGATCCCGTTCATTCTGAGCCGTTAGCAGATGTCCGAACAGCCTGAATGTCCAGATTAGCTGTTGATCACCATGTGACAGCTCTGCTCCTCCATTGATCAGTCAGGAGAGATGAAAGCGGGTAGTAATGTGTGTAAAGCACATAGATGTACCTGGCACATGGTGGGCACTGAATTAAAATGGTTTAAAAGACTAATATCCCGTTCGGCTCTCTTCCCAGGGCTTCTTTCCCTCCCTCCATCTGGGTTCTGGCTCTTGGTTTCCTGGAGCACGGAGGTCTTACGGGAAATGAAAAGTCATTGCTGCTAACAAACAGTAGGGGCGGCGGGGGGGAGGGGGGGGCGGGGGGGGGCGGGGGGGGGGAGTTGGCGGCGCAGGCAGCAATGTGGTCGACCAGTTGGTTGGGAACCTGACCCTTCCCCTGGAGGGGCTCCTTGCCCACTTGCCCTGAGCCAGACTGGAGGGCCAGGACTGGAGTGGCTCTGCTGTTGGAGATCTGCCAGGTGCTCGGTTAGGTCCTTCGCCCCGGTGCACACTCACTTCAGCCTCCCCCATGGAAGGTATTGTTGCTGGTTCACAGATGGGATTTAGGAAAATGAACTAACTTGGCTCAAGACATGCGGGTAGCGGGGCGCCTGGGTGGCTCAGTGGATTAAAGTCTCTGCCTTCGGCTCAGGTCATGATCTCAGGGTCCTGGGATCGAGTCCCGCATCGGGCTCTCTGCTCAGTGGGGAGCCTGCTTCCTCCTCTCTCTCTGCCTGTCTCTTTGCCTAGTTGTGATTTCTCTCTGACAAATAAATAAAATATTAAAAAAAATTAAAAAAAAAAAAAGACATGTGGGTAGCGACGAGGCTGGATTTCCACACTCTAAAGCCCATGTGTTGTTGTTGTTTTTTTTCCTTCTGTGGCACCCCCCTCGAGCCCAGCTGTTCCTCAGGAAAATGATAGGCACCCTGTGTGTTTCATTAAGTAGTGAAGGCCAGGGATAGAAGGAGAGTGGTCAGAAATAAAACCAAATCTTCAGAACCTGAATGTAGAGGTCCTCTTTTAAAACCACTTGTTTCGGGGCACCTGCGTGGCTCAGAGGGTTGGCCTCTGCCTTCGGCTCGGGTCATGTCTCAGGGTCCTGGGATCAAGCCCCACATCGGGCTCTCTGCTCGGCGGGGAGCCTGCTTCCCCCTCTCTCTCTGCCTGCCTCTCTGCCTACTTGTGATTTCTCTCTGTCAAATAAATAAATAAAATCTTTGAAAAAGAGAAGAAAAGAAGAAGAAGAAGAAAAACACTAGTTTCTCCTGTTAGCAGTGGGGGGGGGGGGTCACCTGTATGGTTCACACAGGTGGTTTTCTAGAGCTTCACAAAAAAAGCCAGAGGGTAGGAACTCTCCCTTGGCACCCGGATCTTTGGTTAACTGTTTGTTGATGAAGAAGCCGCCATGTTTCACCTCCTCCTCCAAGACTGAGCCCCTGATCTCCAGAGGCTGGGGTGTGTGTTAGTGGAAACTCTTGGGCATACTAAAGGTTCATTTAAGATGGCCTGAATGAAATAAGGACACAGAAAAGTGTGCCATGGACCCCAAGGGCAAGGACAGACCCAGTGCTCAGGAATAATCAAGTCCCGGGGACTCAAACGCCACAAAGACCCTCTCTAGTTCACCCAACTTTTTCCTTGTGGGGTTCGAGCTCTTTCCTCTGCTACTCCAGTTCGTGACGTAGAAAATACATCTGCCAGCAGCAGCTCTCTGTTGACACAATCCAGTCACCCAGAGAGACTTAGAATCTCAGGCCCAGATTCATGGCAATGTGATTCCAGTTCAGTGGTTAGGGTCAGGTGGGTGGAAACATGATATCTGACCAAGACCTCCCAAAGTTCTGTGGCTGTAACCATGAGTATGGAGGGGGAGTGGAAATAAAGATTGTCTCAGGAAAGATGGTGGGGGTAGTCCGGGGGATGGAGTGTGCTCTGCACAGCCGTCTGTGACCATGAGCCATCCATGACCTGTGCATCTGTCACCCACGATGGCTTAAGAAAGTTTGCTCTGGGGTGCCTGCGTGGCTCAGAGGGTTGGGCCTCTGCCTTCGGCTCGGATCATGTCTCAGGATCCTGGGATCGAGCCCCAAGTCAGGCTCTCTGCTCAGCGGGGAGCCTGCTCCCCGCCCCCACCTTTCTCTGCCTGCCTCTCTGCCTGCCTCTCTGCCTAGTTGTGATCTCTGTCAAATAAACAAATAAAATCTTAAAAAAAAAAAATAAATAAAGGGTGCCTGGGTGGCTCAGTGGGTTAAGCCGCTGCCTTCGGCTCAGGTCATGATCCCAGGGTCCTGGGATCGAGTCCCACATCGGGTTCCTTGCTCAGCAGGGAGCCTGCTTCTCCCTCTGCCTCTGCCTGCCTCTCTGTCTGCCTGTGCTCACTCTCTCTGACAAATAAATAAATAAAATCTTTTAAAAAAATAAATAAATAAATAAATAAAATCTTGAAAAAAAGAAAAAGGAGAACAGTGTATCCGACTAAAAATATTCTTATTCCTAGACTCTCCTGCAGCAACAAGTGGCCATGTAACGTGGTTTTGGCCAAGCAGACATAAACGGAAGTTGGTTATGAATTTTTGGAAATGTTTTTCCTCTTCCCCTTCTTCTTCCTTCCTAAAAATCACATGTACCCCCTGGAAGTGCATTCTCTCATTGAACAACCATTTACCGAGCACCTGTTACCCACACCTTCATTCTAGGCGTTGTTCTAAGTGCTGGGGATACAGGAGTGAATAGAATAAACAGAAGCCCCTGCCCTCCCCACCCCCACCCCCGCCCGGTACTTACACTCTAGGGTGGGGAGAAAAAGACATTGAACAAGAAAAACACACTGCATGTCAGATGGTGATAGTGTTGTTGGGAAAAATAAAGCAGAGAAGGGAGACATGGTGGGGGGAAGGGGGTGCCTGGGTGGCTCAGTTGTTGGGCGTCTGCCTTGGGCTCAAGTCATGATCTCAGGGGTTCTGGGATGGAACCCCATGCTGGGCTGTCTGCTCAGTGGGAGCCCTGCTTCTCCCTCTGCCACTCCCCCTGCTTGTGTTCCCTCTCTCCCTGGCTTTCTCTCTCTGTTTAACAAATAAATAAAACCTTTACACCACACACACACACACACACACACACACACACACACACACACACACACAAGAAAAGAAAAAAGGAAGCGAGGGAGAGAGAGAGAGAAGGGAGAAAGGGAGTTCCCAGATAGTTAGGGTGGTGCGGGAGGATTTGCAGTTTTAAAGCCTTTACTAAGCAGGTGACATTTGAGCAGATTTCTGGAGGTACAGAAGTGGGCTGACTCCAGGAGAGGAAAAGCAAATGCCAGCTTCATGGGTGGGAGTATGTCGGGCTTGTTCAAGGAGCAGCAGCCATATTCCAGCCCTGAGACAGCAAGCACGACAAGTCAAGGTTGGCAGAGTGGAAGACTTGCAGAACCAAGTTCCTATTGAAGTTTGTACTGCGACACCAGCCTGGGTCTGTCCACTTCTGGGTTGATGATGGTGGCAGACGGGGCACCTGGCTGGCCAAGTCGCTGGAGTGGAGCATGTGACACTTGATCCCGGGGTTCTAAATCCAAGCCCCACTCTGGGTGTAGAGATTACTTAAAAATAAAATCTTAAAAAAAAAAAAAAGAATAATAATGGTGGCAGACAAATCCCTACAGGTTTAAGCCAGTATTAGGGGGATTTGCCAGGAATTTGCATTTGAAATGAGCACCTCCAGGTGACTGCAGTGAATTCGCCCTGAAGG
The DNA here is from genome assembly GCF_963455335.1 of Martes martes. NCBI lineage: Eukaryota > Metazoa > Chordata > Mammalia > Carnivora > Mustelidae > Martes > Martes martes. The sequence goes on from NC_137896.1 coordinate 119,581,296, forward strand.
GTGAGAATCTCCTTTCAACCATTTGCAATTCCAAGTCACGCTCCCAGAGGGCCTGCCTTTCAACCCCGCCGGCGGAAGGGGGGTGGGGGGGGGCTGTGTAGACACCGGGAACACACTCAAAGTTGGTAGAGGAGGAAGGCTTAAGTCCCTCAAGGACCCCTCAGAGCCCCTGGAGCCCCTGAACTCAGTCATGCCTCATTTTTTCTTCACAACGGGACAGAGGGAGAGGTAAGGTGCTATCCCCTTTGGGCTAGAAAAACCAACGTGACTATTTGCTCACATCCAAAGCTCCCACTTGCCAATAAGCAAAAGTAGACCCAGAAATGTAAAGTGATTTCCCAAAGTCACACAAATGATCAGCAGGTGAGATGGACTTGGAAGGCATAAAGATTTACTCATCTAACTCACTGTTTATATTTTCTGTTGTGCGTGGGTTTTATTTTTATTTTTTAAATAGTTTGAAACTCGGGCGCCTGGGTGGCTCAGTGGGTTAAAGCCTCTGCCTTCGGCTCAGGTCATGATCTCAGGGTCCTGGGATCGAGCCCCGCATCCAGATTCTCTGCTCAGCAGGGAGCCTGCTTTCCTTCCTCTCTCTCTGCCTGCTTCTCTGCCTACTTGTGATCTCTGTCTGTCAAATAAATAAATAAAATATTTTTAAAATAATAATAATAAAAAAATAATTTGAAACTCATAGAACAGTTGCAAGAATTGTACTAAGAACACCCATAGACTCTTTTTTGTTTGTTTATATTAAAGTTTTGTTGTTTTTTGGTTTTTTTTTTTTTAGTTTAGGTAGGCTCCATGCCTAGCGTAAAGCCCAACTCGGGGCTCGAACTCATGACGTTGAGACCAAGACTTGAGTGGAAATCAAGAGTCCACTGCTCAACCGATAGAGCCACCCATGTGCTCCTTTAAGATTTTATTTTTAGGGGGGTGCCTGGGTGGCTCAGTGGGTTAAAGCCTCTGCCTTTGACTTGGGTCATGATCTCAGAGTCGTGGGATCAAGCCCTGTATCCAGATTCTCTGCTCAGCAGGGAGCCTGCTTTCCTTCCTCTCTCTGCATGCCTCTCTGCCTACTTGTGATCTCTATCAAATGAATAAATAAAATCTTTAAAAAAAAAAAGAATTTATTTTTACGGTCACGTGGGTGGCTCAGTTGGTTACAGCTGCCTTTGGCTCAGGTCATGATCCCAGGGTCCTGGGATCGAGTCCCACAAGGGGCTCCTTGCTCGGCAGGGAGCCTGCCTCTCTCTCTGTCTCTGCCTGCCTCTCTGTCTGCCTGTGCTCGCTCTCTCTCTGACAAATAAATAAATAAAATCTTTTAAAAAAAAAAAAGATTTTATTTTTAAATAACCTCTGAATCCAACAGGGGCCTTGAACTCACAACTCTGAGATCAGGAGTCACAGGCTCCACCGATTGAGCCAGCCAGGCACCCCGCCACTTTAGTCCATTCTTGACTTTTGCACCCTTAACATTTTTCAGTCTTTCAGTCCAGTTAATTTGTGGACTGTCCCTCAATTAAGGTTTGATGTTTCCTCCTAATTAGATCCAGGTGATGCACAGACTCAGACGCTGTGGCCTTCTCACTGTACGCCATTAGGTGGCAGGTAATGACATTGCATTATCCTATTACCAGTGACTAACTTGGATCGTTTATTTAGGCAGTGTCTACCAGGCTTCTCTATTGTAAAGTTGTTCTTCCTTAACCTTTCCTAATGAATAGTATTTTGTCAGGAGAGACTGAGAACTATGTAAATATCCCATTCCCTCCTCTTCTTTTTTTTTTTTTTTTTTTTGAAGATTTTATTGGGGTGCCTGGGTGGCTCTGTTGGTTAAGCAGCTTCCTTTGGCTCAGGTCATGATCCTAGGGTCCTGGGATTGAGCCCCACATTGGGCTCCCTGCTTGGTGGGAAGTCAGCTTGTCCCTCTGCCTCTTCCCCCATGCGTGCTCTCTCTTACTCTCTCTTTGTCAAATAAATAAATAAAATCTTTTTTTTTTTTATAAAATCTTTTTAAAAAAGATTTCATTGGGGCACCTGGGTGGCTCAGTGGGTTAAACCTCTGCCTTCAGCTCAGGTCATGACCCAGGGTCCTGGGATCAAGCCCTGAATGAGGAGGGGGGGTGTCTCTGCCTAGCAGGGAGCCTGCTTCCTCCTCTCTCTCTGCCTGCCTCTCTGCCTACTTGTGATCTCTGTCTGTCGAATAAATAAATAAATAATCTTTTTTTTTTTTAAAGATTTTATTTATTTATTTGACAGAAGGAGAGAGTGCAAGCAGGCAGAGCATCAGGGAGAACCAGGCTCTCCTTTGAGCAAGGAGCATGACGCAGAACTCGATCCCAGGACCCTGGCATTAGGACCCTAGCCAAAGGCAGACGATTAATGACTGAGCCACCCAGGTGCCCCCATTCCTCCACTTTCGACCCAGTACCTCAGGGTTGGTTTTGGTGTTCCCGTTTTTCATATTTATAACTCCTTTCCCTGACAGATGAGACACCTGGTTCCCATTAACCCCAGTGGATTTACTTATTGGCCGGATTCCCTTGTATATGGCCAATTACTTGACCCTCATAGCACCGCCACCATGCTCAGTTGTCCTCCAGTGGGTACCGACCTTTGCCAGGCCCTGCTCTGCAGACACACCTGATGGCTTTTTAAACTGAATCCCTGAGGAAAGGAGAAAAGTAAAGAGGGACAAGGGGAGAGATGCATTATATTTGAAGCAGGAACCACCCCCCCGATTCTATATTCCTTTCCATGTGCCACAGCAAATTTTGAAAAGTACAGGAAGACGAGAAAAACAAGGATGTAAACTGTCGCTCCTCTAGGAGTTTACAAATAGAATAGTCAGGTGTGAATGTTAAGAGCAAAAATTCAGGGCACCTCCATGGCTTGGTTGGTTAAGTGCCTACCTTTGGCTCAGGTCTGGATCCCAGCTTCGGGGGATCAGCCCCAGGGTGGGCTCCCTGCTGAGCTGGAAGTCTGCTTACCCCCCCCAACCCCCCTTCCTTGCTCTCTCTCTCTCTCTTTCCCTCTCAAATAAGTAAAATCTTAAAAAAAAAAAAAAAAAGAGCGAAGAGCCAGCCCACTCATCACCCGTGCTGATGCCCAATGTGCACACATTGGCTTCCACCTGGTACTTGTCCCCATTGGTGAGGTAGTGGTATTGGGGACCCTCCTCCGCATGCTCCTAGGCAAGTCAGTCAACATCCTGGGCTTCAGGATCCTCATAGAAAAGGTCAAACTGATGACCTTTCCCTGCCCCACCCCCTCACCAGCAGGTACTGATAAGAGACACCAGAATTTTATAAATAATTAAGAACACTATGTTAGGGGTGCCTGGGTGGCTCAGTGGGTTAAAGCCTCTGCCTTTGGCTCAGGTCATGATCCCAGAGTCCTGGGATGGAGCCCCACATTGGGCTCTCTGCTCAGCAGGGATCCTGCTTCCCCCTCTCTCTCTGCCTGCCTCTCTGCCTGCTTGTGATCTCTGTCTGTCAAATAAATAAATAAAATCTTTAAAAAACAACAACAACAACAAGAATCCTATATTATCATTATAGTTGTTATATCACTTAGGATGTAAGATCAGCTGCGTATTGGCTATCTACAACAATTGGGGCTTAAACAAGGTACAAACTTTATTACTCGATCACTTAGTATTATGGGTCTAAGTGGACCAAGGCTCCTTTGGGGACTGATAGGGCTGTTCCGTGGAAGTAGAGACCATTATTCCTTGCATATTGTTGGTGAATGTCTTCAGAGTGTTGCCCTTGTCCACAGACCAACAGGCTTACCACCACATCTGCATTCCAGTCACCAGAAAGGGAAAAAAAAGAAGTAGAGGACACACCCTGTTCCTTTATGGAAACCTGGAATTTGCAAACTCCTATTGGTTAGAACTTTGCCCCATCTCCTTTCAAAGTGGAAATCTGTGTTTTTCTTCTAAGTGGCTAATTATCAGGATTTTATTATGGTACTATTGCATGTATTAGCCCTTTACCTGTTCGCGGGGTATGCCCTTTATTCTTTTTTTTAAGATTTTATTTTTAAGTAATCTCTACACCCAAGGTGGGGCTCGAACTCACAACCCTGAGATCAAGAGTTGCGGGCTCCACCGACTGAACCCCGCAGGAGCCCCTGCCCTGTGTTCTTTGTGCTTTTCTTTCTTTCTTTTTTTTTTTTTTAAAGATTTTATTTATGTATTTGACGGACAGATCACAAGTAGGCAGAGAGGCAGGCAGAGAGAGGGAGGAGGAAGCAGGCTCCCTGCTGAGAAGAGAGCCCGATGTGGGGCTCCATCCAACGACCCTGAGATCATGACCTGAGCTGAAGGCAGAGGCTTAACCCCCTGAGCCACCCAGGCGCCCCTAAATTTTTGGTATTTTCGCATGTCAGTATCTGCAGGGATGCAGAAAACATAAACACAGATGTACTAACTCTTTTATTATGGCCACAAGATTGTGCCTGTAAACACAAGAATCCTGATAAATTCTCTTATGGACAATTTCCATCCAAAAAAATGAGTTTTTTGCTTATGGTTTTTTTTTTTTTTTTTGATGGTGTACTCTTTTTTTATTAGTTTCAGGGGTAGAATTTAGTGATTCATCGGTTGCGTTCAAAACCCAGTGCTCATCACATCATGTGCCCTCTTTAATGCCCAACCCCCAGTTACCCCATCCCCCCCCACCTCCCCTCCAGCAACCCTCAGTTTGTTCTCTATAGTTGAGTCTCTTATGGTTTGGTTCCCTCTCTGTTTTCATCTTATTTTTTTAAATTTTGGTTATGATTTTTTTTTAAGATTTTATTTATTTACTAGAGAGAGAGAGCACAGCAGGTCGAACAGCAGGCAGAGGGAGAAGGAGAAGCAGGCTCCCTGCTGAGCAGAGACCCCCCCCCCCCAGGGACCTCCCAGGGATCATGACCTGAGCAGGAAGGCATATGCTTAGCTGACTGAGCCATCCAGGCACCTGTATCTTATGGTCATATACACTGTGTCATGTACATTCCTAACGGGAGGGTATTTCCAAGTTGATCAGGCATTGCAGAGAACCGAACAGTCCAGTTCCACTGTTTTGCACATCTGGTAGTTGGAAGAGATTTCTGCAGACTAGCTTTTGGCTCTGTAAACGTCAGCCTCGTCTCTCCTTCACTACCTCCAGTGCCAGGCACTGCACGACTCTTCATTACCCATTAATAATGTCTGGCCTTGAACCCTTGCATTTTGCTACCAGGTGAGTTGGCCGAGTGGATGAGGGCCATATTCCTGGCAGCCATTCCTGCACTAGGTCGGCTAGCAATAATATATCTATACATGAAAGTGACTGTGAACCACATAAATATATCCCACTAAACCAAACTAAATTTGTCTCCAACTCAACTTCTCTTTAGAATTCAAAAATGCCTGCAACCATGCCATGAGGGTATGAAGGAAGTGGGAGTAGAAAGAGACAGTGGATTTAAGTAACTCCAGTTAAAATATTTTTGTTTTATTTTATTTTATTTTTTTAAAAGATTTTTATTTATTTATTTGACAGACAGAGATCACAAGTAGGCAGAGAGGCAGGCAGAGAGAGAGGAGGAAGCAGGCTCTCCAGTGAGCAGAGAGCCCGATGCGGGGCTCGATCCCAGAACCCTGGGATCATGACCTGAGCTGAAGGCAGAGGCTTTAAACCACTGAGCCACCCAGGCGCCCCATAAAATATCTTTTTTTTTTAAAGATTTTATTTATTGAGGGGCGCCTGGGTGGCTCAGTGGGTTAAAGCCTCTGCCTTTGGCTCAGGTCATGATCCCAGGATCACAATCCCAGGGTCTTGGGATGGAGCCCTGCATCATTGGTTCTCTGCTCAGCAGGGAGCCTGCTTCCCTTCCTCTCTCTCTGCCTGCCTCTCTGCCTATTTGTGATCTCTGTCTGTCAAATAAATAAATAAAATCTTTTTTTTTTTTTTTAAAGAGAGAGAGAGAGAGCAAGAGAGAATACAAGCAGGGGAGGGGCAGAGGGAGAGGGAGAAGCAGACTCCCTGCCGAGCACGGGCTACATCCCAAGATCATAACCTGAGCCTGAAGCCCATTCAGGTGCCCCTGAAATATCTTATAGAATTTTGTAAGGAACATATGACCATATAAATACATCGTTAAGGCTCCTCACTGGGCCCTGCAAGCAAGGGTATCCTAGGGACTAAGCTTCAGTAGCTTTGGAGTAAATTTACCTTAGTCCCTGCAGCCATTGGGCAGAGCTTTTAAGGCAAGACAATTCAAGTTAGAAGCCAACCTCAAATTCCCGCTTGGCAACTTAGCTCTGGTTTTTCTGCTGTCTTCTCCATAGCACTTCATCCCCCAATCTCCATCCCAAAGTCTGCTCTCCTTCTGATAAAGAAAACATAAGTAGGCGAGTATCCCCATAGAAAAATTTTTCCCTCCCTTCCTTCCTTTTTTTTTTTTTTTAAAGATTTTATTATTTATTTGTCAGAGACAGGGAGAGGGGGAGAGAGAGCACAAGCATGGGGAGCAGCAGGCAGAGGGAGAAGTAGGCTCCCCACTGAGCAAGGAGCCCCATGCCTGACTGGATCCCAGGACCCTGGGATCATGACCAGAGCTCAAGGCAGAGTTTAACCGACTGAGCCATTCAGGCGACCCCCCCATGGAAAAATTTCTTAATGTGAAACTGTATTTTTTTGAAGTTTATTTATTTATTTATTTATTTAGTACTCTCTACACCCAATCTGGGCCTCAAACTCATGCCCCTGAGACCAAGAGTTGCACACTCTTCTAACTGAGCCAGCCAGGTGCACCAGAAATTAGTTTTTAATTATGAGATCAATATCTGCCAAGTCGGAAATTTAGACATAAGTAAAGAAACATACACGTACATGCACACATATACACAGGAATTAAGCAATACTTAGATAAATAATTTTAATGTTTTGATCTATGTATTTGGGGACTATTGAGAATGGGTAGCTAAGAGCTGCCTACTCCGTTCTGGGGCTGTGCCTAGTTCACAGGCTGCATTCATGGAAAGCGGAGCTTCTCCAGGGGGGCCACTGTGGTTAGGGAGAGGGGTGCGCATGCTCAGGCACTCCTGTGCCCCCACGCAGGTATAGGGACCTGGGCTACACATCTGGTACCATGCGGAGTGTGTGTTCTATTTGGCTAGCACTCTTCTCTCCATGATGCCCTTTAAACACATGCTTCCTCACCCAGCCATCTGCTTGGTCTCTCTCCAAAGGGAAGCATGAACAATTTCTAGCTGTACATATTCATACAAATGTTCATTCTTGATGCGGGTCTGTGTGACCTCCCTTTCCTGAGCTAGTGCTGACCCTGGAATGTAGAAGATTAAATAACATCTTTCTTTAAAAATAGGCATAGAGTGGGGCGCCTGGGTGGCTCAGTGGGTTAAAGCCTCTGCCTTATGCTTGGTTCATGGTCCGGGGGTCCTGGGATCTAGCCCCACATCGGGCTCTCTGCTCGGCAGGGAGCCTGCTTCCCCGCACCCCACACCCCCGCCTTCCTCTGTGCCTGCTTGTGATCTCTGTCAAATAAATGAATAAAATCTTAAAAAAAAAATAGTCATAAAGTCTGATGACACAATTAGGCAGCCCCCACAGAAAGGAATCTAAGAGCATAGAGCTTCTTCCATTCCTACCTAACTTGCTTCCTTGCTTCCTTCCTTCCTCCCTCCTTCCCTTCCTCTCTCTCTCTCTCTCTCTCTCTCTCTCCCCATTTCGCTCTCTCTCTCTCTCATATCTGTGGCCCACAAGGGATAAAATAGTGATTTCAAAACAAAACAAAAATAAATTTAAAAAAAGAAAAAGAAAACAGATTTTTTTTCTTATTTTTGGGAAAGAATGCTAATACATTTTACTTACATAAATTTGTAATCAGGAACTGAGAACATAGAACTAATAGTTAAATATATTTTTTTTAAAAGCCTAATAAAGGGGCGCCTGGGTGGCTCAGTGGGTTAAGGCCTCTGCCTTCGGCTCAGGTCGTGGTCTCAGGGTCCTGGGATCGAGCCCCACATCGGGCTCTCTGCTCAGCGGGGAGACTGCTTCCCTCTCTCTCTCTCTCTGCCTGCCTCTCTGCCTGCTTGTGATCTGTCAAATAAATAAATAAAATCTTAAAAAAAAAAAAGCCTACTAAAGTTCTGTTACTTGGCTGCTTTTGTATTTGCCTGGTTAAGAGACATTATTAGAGAGAGAAATGGATTTGTAGGAAAGAAGAAAAAAGAAAGGTGCGAGAGAGCTCTCCAGGGACCTCATCTAGAAAGCCCAGGACCTGGAAAGGACGACGCCCAGCGAACAAGGGCTTCTTGGGAGAGGAGAGAGAGCTCAGCAGGAAGGGGTTTGTGCTCTTGCTACCTGCCCCCACCCCCCACCCCCGGGCCCTCCAGGGTCCTGGGAGCTAAAGGAAGTTAAAGCTGACCCTTGAGTCCTTTTGACTGGTGCAAGAATTTCAATGTCACCGCTGCAACAAAAAAATAGGCTTTCTCCTTTTATTATTATTATTATTTAACTTTTGAAACCTAATACTAAAACAATAGCTTAATGCTAAAACGATGGAATTGTTGTAACAGGGAATTCTGAAACTTTTGCTAGCATTCCAAGGAGTGACTTGTGTTTCAGATGCTTTCCCCCACACCTAAGCTTCCTCCATGGAGCAGTTTGACAGCTCTCTTTAATCTGCCGAAGCTGCTTGACTCATCTTTGTTCTTGCAGAGATCAGGGCTGTCGTCCGCCACAGTACTGACAATTTACAGTTGTTCATGGCCCTTTCCCCTTGTCAAATTAAATCTATGTTTTGATTGCGTTTTGTTCTAGCGGGATGAGATGCAGTGGAAACGGTAATAAAACAGCTCAGTGAAAATGACTTAGAGGAATAAATTGATTTTGCCCTCAGTGCAGCAGGGAAGATTTGCTCGTCACTCCCAGCCTCTCCCAGCAACCAGAGTCCCCGGAGACCAACCAACGCCTTACACCTCCCAGGGGAATCGCAAAGCTCCCAGCCGCCCCCACTCAATTTGCTTTACAAAGGGAAAATGATTCTCAGGGAGCTGTTGGAAGCTTGCATTCTATATGGCAAAAAGTGGGGGAGGGTGCAGTGAAATATTTAAAAAGAGCCAGAGAGCGAAGGGGCTTGGAGAGCCAAAAAGATTCAGCTAACGCGCGCACCTACACTCACACCCACCTCCACAAAATCCCTGTGACCAAGTAGGCAATGGAACCCAGTTTGGGGATTGATGATGTGTGGAATTCTTCATTTCATCAGTGAAGGATTAAAGATTATCATCGTCATTTCAGAAAGGAAGGTAGCTTCATTCTTTCTCTCATTTGTTCAGTGACGATCTGCTGATCCCTACCAGGAACCAAGCAGTGCAAAACCCAAGTGTTCACCACTCTCTAGCTCACCATTTGTCACCATTTCCCCAGTAACTTCCCTGTCCCCATCATGAGCCTCCTAACTGGTCTGTCTGCTCGGCCTTGCTGTCCCCTCTCCTCCTGCCCTTTCCCCATGGTACATAATCCACAGAGTAGCCAAAGAGATATTTCATAGCAAACAAGTTATATTTAATATGAAAAAAGATGGGCGCCTGGGTGGCTCAGAGAGTTGAGCCCCTGCCTTCAGCTCAGGTCATGGTTTCAGAGTATTGGGATCAAGCCCTGCATCGGGCTCTTGTGATCTCTCCCTCTGTGTCAAATAAATAAATAAAATCTTTAAAAAAAAAAATGCAAAAGGAGTTCATACTAGCACTCTGCTTCAAAGTCTCCAATGGCTTTATGCTGCATTTCAAAAAATCCAGTCTGCTGGCACTTTTAAAGTCCTATTTTTTTTAAAAAAACATTTTATTTATTTATTTGACAGAGAGAGATCACAAGTAGGCAGAGAGGCAGGGGGAAGCAGGCTCCCCGCCAGAGCAGAGAGCCCGATGCGGGGCGATCCCAGGACTCTGAGATCATGACCTGAGCCGAAGGCAGAGGCTTTAACCCACTGAGCCACCCAGGCGCCCCAAAAGTCCTATTTTGATCCGCAAATATGCTGTATTTGTTCCCTGCTCAGGGTCTTTGCACTTGCTTTGTCTTTTTCTTGGACTTGCTCACACTCCAGATTTTTAGACGGCTGGCTCCTTTCCATCATTCTGATCTCAATCAAGTATCACCTCACAGAGGCGTGCCCTGGTCACTCCATCTAAAGTGGCTCCCCACCCAGGTAATGCTCTACTCCGTTCCCCTTTTCTTATTTTCTAAAAGCATAGCACTTACCATCATCTGAAGGTATTTTAGCATGTGATTATTGACGTCAGTTCTCAAAGTGTGGCCCCCGGACCAGCAGTTTTAGGATCCACTGGGAATTTCCTAGAATTGCATGTTCTCAGGCCCTACTCCAGACCTACTGCATCAGAGCATCAGACCTTCTGCAGGTTGGGGCTAGAGATCTGTACTTTAACAAACCTTCTGGGTGATTCTGATGAAAAATAAAGTTTGAGAACCACTGGCTTACAGTGATGACCGCTTCTTTCCCCTGTGCCCCGCCTAGTGTGTAGACCCCAGGAAAAGAGAAGCCCATCTTGTTCTGCACAGTGCCACCAGCACAGAACTCACAGCAGGCACTCGATAAAATACATTGTTGAATGGCAACAGATTGGATGAATGATGGATGCCTTGTGTTCTGTCTCAGGCACCACATGGGAGAGACAATATGGGACCCCAGGAGAGGGGCGCCCCAAAGATCTGCTGGCCACCTTTCTACCAGTGCTTCTATCTGCATAGTATATTGATCTTGTAGACTTGAAAAACCCAAAGAAGGGGTTCTGAGCTAAAGAAACACTTGAAAAGTGATTCAAAATGTTATTCATTATAGTTTAGAAACTGCGAGTGTGTTCCAAGGTCCTTCTCAGAGAGCCAGGTCTGTAGATTTGTAGATGGTATTCAATTAGAGGGGAAGGATAATACCCTTTTCTTTCCAGTTCTGTAGAGCTCTTAGTGCGTTCCTCCCAGAGCAGGCTGCTGATTGACAAAGTGGCTTTCTCTTCCCTCAGTCTTTCTGCTTTATATCAATCTTGGAATCTTAAAAAGGGGGGGCGGGGGACTCTAAACCAATTAATCCTGTCTCCAGTGCTCTCTAAAAGCTTTCAGATTGCAAACACCAGGTCAACACCCAGTCCAGATCAGGGAGGAAAAACACTATCTGTGCAGAAGACACTGAACTTTAGAAAAGGTTAGATCAACACCAAGAACAATGGAAGGGCCTTGGGAGCCTGTCCTTAGAAATAATACGCTGGCTTGAAGCAAATACTATGGGCCAGGCACCGTGCCAGATAGAAGGGTTACAAAGACCCAGAGAATAAAGTTCATGTCTTCAAGGAACTCACAGTCTGAGGGAGAGACAGGTGTGTACACCGATGGAGCAGGGGGTCCATGCTGTAGGAGTGACCAACTGCTTAGTTTTGCCGGGGAAAGATTTCTGAAGGAGGTGATATTTGAACAGATTTGGAAGGCGGTGTCTTGCTTGGGAGGTGAGAAAGGAAGCACGATCTAAGCAAAGGAGACTAGTGTAAAAGCAGAGATGAATGGGGGCAGGCAGGGTTCAAACAGTGAACAGAAATGACTGAATTTGTTAAAATATATATATATACACCCACCTTTAGGGAAATTTGAATACTGACTGGCTAGTAAACGAGATGATGGAATCATTAACTTTTTAAAGACTTTTATTTATTTATTTGACAGAGAGAGAGAGGGAGGGAGAGAGCATGAACCAGGGGAGAGGCAGAATGAGAAGCAGTCTCCCCGCCAAACAAGGAGCCTGACACAGAGCTTGATCCCAGGACCCTGTAACCATGACCTGAGCTGAAGGCAGATGCTCAACCAATTGAGCCACCTAGGGGCCCCACGGAATTATTAATTTTTATTTTTTATTTTTTAAAGATATTATTTATTTATTTGACAGAGAGAGACTCAGTGAGAGAGGGAACACAAGCAAGGGGGGTGGGAGAGGGAGAAGCAGGCTTCCCGCTGAGCAGGCAGCCCAATGCGGGGCTCCATCCCAGGACCCCGGGATCATGACCCGAGCCCAAGGCAGATGCTTAATGACTGAGCCACCCAGGCGCCCCAGAATTATTAATTTTTAAAGTATGTTAATGATCTATGGTTATGTTATAAATGAGTACTTATTTTTGGAGATACAGTGAAACATTTCTGGATGAAATGATGTGGTATCTGGAGTTTGCTTCCAAATAATACTGGCCTAGGATATACCATTTAGGCAAAGTTAAAAAAGATTTTGGGAAGATATAAAATATAAGATATAAAATATATAAAATATAAGAACCACTTCTCTCTGAAAGAAGTTTCATTGGAAAATTGGAATACCCAAATAGGGCTGAACTACTTTATAGGTAGACTAGATGACCCTCTCTTGGCCAGTTAGAGACTTCAGTGTAGACTCTCTAAAAATGACTTTGATACTAAAATTTTCTTTGATACTAAAATTTCTTTGATACTAAAATTCATAAGAGTGGACATACATTGTGCACTTATCAGACTATTATTATTAATAATTTTATGCTAATAGTGTCTTAAATTCATGTAGTATTGTGAAGTTTACAATACTTTTTTTTTTTTTAAGATTTTATTTTTAGGGGCACCTGGGTGGCTCAGTGGGTTAAGCCTCTGCCTTCGGCTCGGGTCATGATCTCAGGGTCCTGGGATCAAGCTCCGCATCAGGCTCTCTGCTTAGCAAGGGAGCCTGCTTTCCCTTCTATCTCTGCCTGCTTCTCTGCCTACTTGTGATCTCTCTTTCTGTGTCAAATAAATAAATAAAACCTTTAAAAAAAAAGATTTTATTTTTATTCATTTAACAGACAGATCACAAGTAGGCAGAGAGGCAGGCAGAGAGAGAGGAGAAAGCGGGCTCCCCGCGGAGCAGAGAGCCCGATGTGGGGCTTGATCCCAGGACCCTGGGATCATGACCCGAGCCAAAGGCAAAGGCTTTAACCCACTGAGCCACCCAGGCACCCCTACAATACTTTTTTTTTTAAGGTTTTATTTATTTATTTGACAGACAGAGATCACAAGTAGGCAGAAAGGCAGGCAGAGAGAGGGGGAAGCAGGCTCCCTGCTGAGCAGAGAGCCCGATGCAGGACTTGATCCCAGGACACTGGGATCATGACCTGAGCTGAAGGCAGAGGCTTTAACCCACTGAGCCACCCAGGCGCCCCTCGAACGGTTGTCTTAGGGTTAGTTGGACTTCTGACATATCAGCAAGATGCCAAGAATCCAATCGGAAGCTATAATGCCTCTTAAGACCATATTTGGGGACGCCTAGGTGGCTCTGTTGGTTAAGCAGCAGTCTTTGGCTCAGGTTGTGATCCCAGGGTCCTGGGAAATAAACACAACCACCAATTCATCCTGCCTGTTGACGCACTTTATAGAAATGGAATAATACAGTATGTGCTCTTCTGTGTCTG
>NC_137896.1:119594960-119927487 GCF_963455335.1 Martes martes
GACACACAGAGAGCACAAGCAGGGGGAGTGGCAGGGAGAGGGAGAAGCAGGCACCCTGCTGAGCAGAGAGCCCACCATGGGGCTTGATCACATGACCTGAGCTTAAGGCAGCAGCTTGACTGACATCATGGATGGGTTTTAAAATTTTTTTTTTTTTATAAATTTATTTATTTGTTAGAGAGTGAGCGAGCACAGGCAGACAGAGTGGTAGGCAGAGGCAGAGGGAGAAGCAGGCTCCCCGCTGAGCAAGGAGCCCGATATGGGACTCGATCCCAGGACGCTGGGATCTTGACCTGAGCCGAAGGCAGCCGCTTAACCAACTGAGCCACCCAGGCGTCCCCATGGATGGGTTTTAATGTTATGACTTACATATCTGCCTCATTCTCTTTAATATTCCATTGTTTTTAGATGTACCATCATTAAAAAATCCGTCCTTGGGCATCTGGGTGGCTCAGTCTTTAAGTCGCTGCCTTCAGCTCAGGTCATGATCCCAGCATCTTGGAATCGAGCCCCGCGAGCCCCACATTGGGGTCCCTGGTCAGTGGGAAGCCTGCTTTCCCTTTCCTAGTCCCCTTGCTTGTGTTCCCTCTCTTGCTGTGTCTCTGTCAAATAAATAAATAAAATCTTAAAAAAAAAATCAGTCCTTGATTTTTTTGACACATGGGCCATTTATAGGTTTTTTTCTTTAATACTTCAGTATCTACATGTGGGCAAATATGTATGTATGCATGTACATTGTATGTGTGCGTGTGCATGTGCATTTGTGTGAATGGAATAGTTAAAGAGTTTATAAACTTTGAGTTTGTGCCAATTTATATTCCCCTTTAAAATTTTGAAGGTTACTGTTTTTTTCCTACTTTTCTTTTTTCCAAGGACGTTCTCAATCTTTACTCTTTGCCACTTTGATATACATTTCTTTTATTCAGTAGAACTTAGTAGAAATGTTCTGTATTCTGTATTGTGCGACACAATAGCCGCCAGTCATGTGGCCATGGAGAACTTGAAATGGCTAGTGTAAGGAACTGAATTCTGAATTTTTTTTTTTTTAAAAGATTTATTTATTTGACAGAGCGGGAGAGGGAACAGAACGGGGAGTGGGAGAGGGAGAAGCAGGCTTCCTGCTGAGCAGGGAGTCCGGCACAGGGGCGCAGGGCTCGATCCCAGGACCCTGGAATCATGACCTGAGCTGAAGGCAGATGCTTAATGACTGAGCCACCCCGGCCGGCGCCCTCTGAATTTTTTTTTTTTTTAAAGATTTTATGTATGTATTAGAGTGAGAGAGAGCATCCTCACACAAGTAGGTAGAGGGGCAGGCATAGGGAGAGGGAGAAGAAGTAGGCTTCCTGATAATCAGTCTGACATGCAACTCTATCCTAGGACTCTGGGATCATGACCTGAGCCAAAGGCAGATGCTTAATGACTAAGCCACCCAGGTGCCCCTGTAAATTTTTAAAAATGTTTAGTTTCAAAGGCATATCTTCCTTAAATAAAATATGTTTTACTCTGAACAAATAAGGGGAATTTAGTTTATATTTTAGTAAGACTGTGCTGGTGGAAGACAGTCTGTTTTTTTTTTTAAGTAGGCTCCATGCCCAATGTGGGGCTTGAACTCATGGCTCTAGGAAGAAGAATCAATCGCTGTATAAGCTAGAGTAAGAGGAGTAGCTGTATAAGCTAAGCCACACAGATGCCCCTAAAGGCAAGAGGGGCCTAAAGGTTTACATGTTTCTATCTGCAGAGTTTAACTCACTTTTTTGCGTGAGTGCTAAGTCTTTTTTAATTTTTTTTCTCTCTCTTCACCTTTTTAAGTTGGAGATAAAAAAAGAAGATCCTGTTCTAACTTTCAGGAGAGCACCATTTGAATAAAGTTAGTCAACTTTAATAGTATTGTTTGCTAGAAAAACTGGTCAAGGTTCTCTGGTTCTGGGAAAGAAAATTATTCCAAGATACACCACGGTATCCAAAGACCCTTTTGAGTTATGGTTGGACATGGGGAATTTTCTTCACTGTTTTTTTTTTTTTCCTTGCTTTTAAAAAAAAAATTATAGAAAGCGAGCACGCATGCACATGGGTTGGGGGAGCAGAAAGAGAGGGAGAGGGAGAATTTTTTTTTTTTTAAGATTTTATTTATTTATTTGACAGAGATCACAAGTAGGCAGAGAGGCAGGCAGAGAGAGAGAGAGAAGGAAGCAGGCTCCCTGCTGAGCAGAGAGCCCGATGCGGGGCTCTGTGTCAGGACCCTGAGATCATGACCTGAGCCGAAGGCAGAGGTTTTAAGCCACTGAACCACCCAGGTGCCCCGGAGAGGGAGAATCTTAAACGGACTTTCTACTGGGCATGGAGCCCAACGTGGGGCTTGATTCCTTGACCCTAAGACTACCCTGAGATTACCACTTGAGCCAAAAATCAAGAGTCGGGCTCTTAACCTACCAAGCTCCCAGGCACCCCCTGACATTGGGGAATTTCTGTGATAATTCTTATTTCTGACCTTGCTTAAGAAAGCTAAAATTGGGGGTGCTTGGGTGGCTCAGTTGTTAAGCATCTGCCTTTGGCTCAGGTCATTGTCCCAGGGTCCTGGGATTGAGCCCCACATCAGGCTCCCTGCTCAGCAGGGGAGTCTGCTTCTCTATCTCCCACTCCCCCTGCTTGTGTTCCTTCTCTCACTGTGTCTCTCTCTGTCAAATAAATAAAATCTTAAAACAAAAAAAACTAAAATTGGCTAATGGTAAATGTACATGTACTTAGTACTAGGCATCAGGGAACACTCATAAAATCTTATAGTGTCTTTTGAGTAATTTGATCCATCTTTTGGTAAAAATAATGTGGAAATAATGTTGAATGTTGTCAAATTTTAATTTGAAAATTCTTTGGCTGCTGACATTTAAAACTTGATACTTCCTTTAGAATGGACTGTCACTGGAGTTCACAGGTTGGGATGGCCCAAATCATCTTGAATCTTTAACCCACTGGTGTCTGAATTATTTAGTAGCTGGTTTAGCTATATTCAGTTTCAAGTAAAGTGCTTAATGGTGTTAGTGACATTTCTAAATAGTAATGTAAAAATTGTAACATTTTCTGTTGATTTATAGAGATTAATTTCCTGTATGATTTGCGTGGCTCAGACAAATTTTTTAAGATTTATTTATTTATTTTAGAGAGAGAAGGGGTGGAGGGGCAGAGGGAGAGGGAGAAAATCTCAAACAGACCAAGTGTGGAGCCTGATGCAGGGCTTGATCCCAGGACCCTGAGATCATGACCTGAGCCCAATTAATAGTCGGATGCTTAACCAACTGAGCCATCCAGGTGTCCCCAAACAAATTTTTATATTTAAATGGATTTTACCTGTGAAATACATTAATGTATTATGAAAGGTTTTCTGTTCTGTATTTTGTATAATATAAAAAAGATATGGATTACAAGGTAAAGGTAATAGGAAAACAGTTTTCAGATATATCATTAATCACTCAATAAAAACATGACAGGTAAAATAGGACTATATTTTTTATTATTTTATTTTATTTTATTTTTTGTAAGATTTTATTTATTTGACAGAGAGACAGCAAGAGCAGGAACACAAGTACGGGGAGTGGGAGAGGGAGAAGCAGGCTTCCTGGTGACCAGAGAGCCTAACTCGGGGCTCGATCCCAGGACTCTGGGATCATGATCCCGGTCAAAGGCAGACGCTCAGCAACTGAGCCACTGAGGTGCCCCAAAATAGGACTATTTTTAAAAAAGATTTATTTATTTTATTTTGGCGGGGAGGGACAGAGGGACAAAGGGAGAGAGAGAGTTGAACAGATTCTTTGCTGAGCGTGGAGCCCGATGGAGGGCTTAATCTCATGAACCTGAGGTCATGACCTGAGCCAAAATCAAGAGTCAGACTGAGTCACACAGGTGCCCCTGGACAGGTTGTTTATTTTTATTTTATTTTATTATTTTTATTTGTTTAACAGAGAGAGAGATCACAAGCAGGCAGAGAGGCAGGCAGAGAGAGAGGGGGAAGCAGACTCCCCGCTGAGCAGAGAGCTGGACATGGGGCTCGATCCCAGGACCCTGAGACCATGACCTGAGCTGAAGGCAGAGGCTTAACCCACTGAGCCACCCAGGCACCCCTATTTTTATTTTTATTACTATTTTAATTTTATTTATATATTTATTTATTTATTTGTCAGAGAGAGAGAGAGAGAGAGAAAACGTGCGCGCCCACACGCGCACAAGCAGGCAGAGTGGCAGGCAGAGGCAGAGAGAGAAGCAGGCTCCCCACGGAGCAAGGAGCCGGATGTGGGACTTGAGCACAGGTCCCTGGGATCATGACCTGAGCTGAAGGCAGAGGCTTAACCCACTGAGCAACCCAGGTGTCCCTTTTATTACTGTTTTTTAAAAGAGTTTTATTTATTTGACAGACACAGTGAGAGAGGGAACACAAGCAGGGGGAGTGGGAGAGGGAGAAGCAGACCTCCCACTGAGCAGGGAGCCTGATGCAGGGCTGGATCCCAGGATCCTGGGATCGTGACCTGAGCTGAAGGCAGACGCTTAATGACTTTACTATTTTAAAAGATTTTATTTATTTTTCTGACAGCATAAGCAGGGGGAGCAGCAGGCAAAGGGAGAGGGAGATGCAGGGCTCCCGTTGAGCAGGGAACCCCATGTGGGGCTCCCTCCCAGGACTCTGGGATCATGACCTGAGCTGAAGGTAGATGCTTAATGACTGAGCCACCCAGGCTCCCCTGTATCATTTTCTCTTTTTTTAGATTATTTATTTATTTATTTAACAGAGATCACAAGCAGACAGAGAGGCAGGCAGAGGGGGTGGGAGCAGGTTCTCTGCTCAGCAGGCAAAGAAGCAGGCAGAGAGAGAGGAGGAAGCAGGCTCCCTGCTGAGCAGAGAGCCCGATGTGGGGCTCCATCCCAGCACCCTGAGATCATGACCTGAGCCAAAGGCAGAGGCCCAACCCCCTGAGCCACCCGGGCACCCCCGACCCCTGTATCATTTTTTTTTTTTAAAGATTTTATTTATTCATTTGACAGACAGATCACAAGTAGGCAGAGAGGCAGGCAGAGAGAGGAAGGGAAGCAGGCTCCCTGCCGAGCAGAGAGCCCGATGCGGGGCTCTATCCCAGGACCCTGGGATCATGACCTGAGTGGAAGGCAGAGGCTTTAACCCACTGAGCCACCCAGGCGCCCCCCCCCCCGTATCATGTTTAAAAGATTGTTATTTTTAAGTAATCTACACCCAATATGGGGCTCGAACTCAAAACCCTAAGATAGGGCCACATGCTCTAGAGACTGAGACAGCAAGGTGCCCCATACAATGCAGATTTTTATTAAGTAGGTCTGTGGTGTAGCCAGAGAGTCTGCATTTCTTTTTTCTTTCTTTCTTTTTTTTTTTTAAGATTTTATGCATTTATTTATTTGAGAGAGCAAGCTTGTGGGAGGAGGAGCAGAGGGAGCAGGACAAGCAGACTGTGCACTCAGGGCAGAGCCCAACACAAAGCCCAATCTTACAACCCTGAGATTATGACCTGAGCTGGAGCCAAGAGTTGGACGCCCAACCGGAGCCACCCAGGCATCCCCAGAGATTCTGCATTTCCAACAGGTTCCAGGAGATGGTGGTACTTCAGTCTAAGGACCACATTTGGAATTTTAGGGATTTACACTAAGCTTTCTCAATTTTCCCGATGTTAAAATAGAGATAATAATAGAACTTAACCGGGAACCTGCGTGGCTCAGTGGGTTAAAGCCTCTGCTTTCGGCTCAGGTCATGATCCCAGGGTCCTGGGATCGAGTCCCGCATCGGGCTCTCTGCTCGGTGGGGAGCCTGCTTCCTCTTCTCTCTCTCTGCCTGCCTCTCTGCCTACCTGTGATCTCTGTCTGTCAAATAAATAAATAAAATCTTAAAAAAAAAATAGAACTTAACCATTTGGGGTGTTAGGTGATCAGGTTAGAATGTATGAAAAGTTCTTATATAATGCCTAGTATCAGTACTGCTTGTTGATGTTACTGGAAAGTTAACAAACACATTTTTTTTTAAAGATTTTATTTATTTGTTTGACACACAGAAAAATCAAAAGTAGGCAGAGAGGCAGGCAGAGAGGTGGGGGAAGCAGGCTCTCTGCTGAGCAGAGACCCCGATGCGGGACTTGATCCCAGGACGCTGAGATCATGACTTGAGCCGAAGGCAGAGGCCCAACCCACTGAGACACCCAGGCGCCCCAACAAATACATTGTTTTAAAAGATTTTATTTATTTATTTGACACAGAGAGAGAGAGAGATCACAAGTAGGCAGAGAGACAGGTAGAGAGAGAGGGGGAAGCAGGCTCCCTGCTGAGCAGAGAGCCCCATGCGGGGCTCGATCCCAGGACCTCGAGATCATGACCTGAGCCAGAGGCAGAGGCTTAACCCACTGAGCCACCCAGGCACCTCCCAAAATACATATTTTAAATTACATTTTGTTTTACGTTTTTTAAATGGGAAAACTAAACATTGTGAAGTTATTTCTTAGAAAATAAGTACAGGTTTGAGACTATTTAAATGGAAAGCCATTTAACCTCAGGGACCCCATTTGCCAGTTGTTTCCCAAGGTGAATGTGGAATCATACAGAGAGTTAAACTAGCTCTGAACAACTCTGGGAACTCACTGAAAGATCCATCTCCTGCTTCGGGAGATTCTGCACAAAATCCTGCTCTTGACTTAGACGTTGTGAACTGCCTATGAGGAGGGCCATGTGGCAAGGAATGACAGGCAGCCTCGTGGAGCTGTGTGACTCCTGGCCTAGAGTCAGCAAGGAAACAGAAAGAGACTTGAAACCTGCCAACAAGGAAGCTCGTTAGGAGCTTTGGAAAAGAACCCAAAGCCTCAGATGAGTTCACAGTCCTAGCTGATACTTTGTTTTTTTTTTATTTTTTAATTTTTTAAAATTTTTAAAAGATTTTATTTATTTGACAGATAGAGATCACAAGTAGGCAGAGAGGCAGGCAGAGAGAGGGGAGGAAGCAGGCTCCCTGCTAAGCAGAGAGCCCGATGCGGGGCTCGATTCCAGGACCCTGGGATCATGACCTGAGCTGAAGGCAGAGGCTTTAACCCACTGAGCCACCCAGGCGCCCCCCAGCTGATACTTTGATTTCAGCCTAGTGAGACCCTAAGTGCAAGACTCAGTTAATCCATGCTCAGAATCCTGACAGCACAGAAACAGAGATAGCTGGCTGGCTCAGTCAAAAGAGTTTGTGAGTGTTGATCTGAGGGCCCTGGATTTGAGCCCCACACTGGGTGTAGAGATAACTAAAAAAATAAATAAGCTTAAAAAACTGAGATAATTTATTGCTTTAACTAAGTTTCATAATTATTCATAAATAATGGCAAAATAAATTTGTGTTACAGAGGGGCGCCTGGGTGGCTCAGTGGGTTAAGACTCTGCCTTCGGCTCAGGTCATGATCTCAGGGGTCCTGGGATCAAGTCCCGCATGAGGCTCTCTGCTCTGCGGCGAGCCTGCTTCCTCCTCTCTCTCTCTCTGCCTGCCTCTCTGCCTACTTGTGATCTCTGTCTGTCAAAAAAAAAATTTTTTTTGTGTGTTACAGAGGTCGTATACTAGCAAACTGTAGTAATACTCAAATTTGGTGGGGAGGGGATTATGCAGGCTTGGTCTCAGAATATTTGGCCTCGGTATTAATGGATGATTTTTTTTTTTAATGGATGATGATTTTAAGGGCATTTTTAGCAGAGGGAAGAGCTGAAAAGAGGGAGACTAAAAAAATGCAGGGCGTGTTTGATGCCTGGCTAGTTTACCTGTGAGTATTGTATAATGAGAGTTAACACCAGAAAAGGTAGGTTGGGGCCAAAATGTGGAGAGTTGTAGAAGTTGGGCTGACAACAATTTTTATTGTAGGAGCCACAGAGAGTTTTTTTATGCAGGAGATAACATCACATCTGTATTTGAGCAGTTTGGTTCATTTGTGAGATGAGGCTGTGGAGGGTTAGACTAGGGCTCTCTCGGATTAAAAGGGTTGGAGGAGGTATACATTTTCTTCATATCATTCAAATTTTTTTCTCATATCTATTCTACCTACACCTACCCATTTACAGCTCTCCAACAGAAGCCTTTAGCGAAGTTCTGCTGGTCTGAAGTTCTTACACAGACAGGAAGTTGTAGGATGCTGTTGAGCACAACAAGATGTTACTACTCTTGAGATGAAAAAAGAAAGCAAAACTTCCCCAGTTAGTCTAGCTCATGTTGATTTTTCTTATTTCTGGATTCCTGAATGATAGTTCTTCCCATATCACTGTCCTCTGTACCCCTGGTCTTCAGGTTTGGGCAGGTGTAGAATCAGGGCTGTGTGTTGCACAACTCTAAGAAGGAGCCATTCATACTGTATTTCAGTGAATATTGCTTCCTGGAGTCAGATACTGTGGTAGCTCTGGGATGCGTGATGCTCTTTGTGAAAACACCATTAAATATAGATTATTTCCCATTTTTTCATTAAAAATTTTTTTAAAAAATTTTTAAAAAAGATTTTATTTATTTGACAGAGATCACAAGTAGGCAGAGAGGCAGGCAGAGAGGAGGAAGCAGGCTCCCTGCTGAGCAGAGAACCCAATGTGTGCTCTCTCCCAGAACCCTGAGATCATGACCTGAGCCGAGGGCAGAGGCTCAACCCACTGAGCCACCCTCGTGCCCCCATTTTTTCATTTATTACTGGATTTGGTTCATATCTATTTCCTAGGTTTGTTTTCTAGCTGACAAGAGGTAGCAAATGACACAGATTTAATGAAAATGATTGTTTAACTTTCTGTGGACCTCCCACCAGGAATTTGTAGATTATTTCGAAGTGGTTTTTTTTTTTTTTTAAGGTTTTATTTATTTATTTGACAGAGAGATAGAGAGCACAAGTAGGCAG
Source organism: Martes martes (assembly GCF_963455335.1). NCBI lineage: Eukaryota > Metazoa > Chordata > Mammalia > Carnivora > Mustelidae > Martes > Martes martes. The sequence continues at coordinate 119,603,855 of NC_137896.1, forward strand.
AGCAGCAGGCAGAGGGAGAGGGAGAAGCTGGTTCTCAGTGGGCTGGGAGCGCAGCTCCATCCCAGTACCCTGAGATCATGACCTAAGCCGAAGGCAGACACTTAACTGACTGAGTCACCCAGGTACCCCTAATTCAAGGGGGTTTGAAAGTTCTCTATGAAGAACAGTTAAGTTTTATCTTTAAAGCTAATCTTAAAAGTAGTGTGAGCATATTTGTGATTTGAATTGTCTATGCCTTGAAACACTGTTATTTGTAAATGGTTTTACTCTACCTTGTATCATTTTTAGATGTTTTCTTAGTCTGTATTAGACATTTTTGTCAGTCTTTTTTCTAATTAATGACCTAGATGAGGTTTGATATTTTATAAACTTACTTCACTTTATTGTTTGTGAACCTTGGTTCAGTTAGGATTACTGTATCATTTTTCACTCTTGAGATTTATTTATTATCGAAGCTTGGTTAACATACAGGATTATATTAGTTTCAGTTGTACCACGAGCGATTCAATAGCTGTCATCTATCTATTTATTTATTTATTTTTAAAAAGATTTTATTTATTTATTAGAGAGAGAGACAGCGAGAGAGGGGAACACAAGCAGGGCGAGAGGGAGAAGAAGCAGGCTTCCTGCTGAGGAGGGAGCCTGATGTGGGGCCTGATCCCAGAACCCTGGGCTCATGACCCGAGCCGTAGGCAGATGCTTAACAACTGAGCCACCCAGGCGCCCCACGGTTCGATATTTATACATTTTGAAATGTATATAATTTGTCATACAAAGTTTTTACAATATCATTGACTGTATCCTCTATGCTCTACATTATATCCTTGTCTCTTATTTACTTCACCACTGGAAGATTTTACTGCTTATTCCCTTCACATACTTGGTCCGCGTGCTTCCCCCCCCCCCCCCGCCTTCCTGCTGGCAACCATCAGTTTGTTGTCTAAATCTCTGGGTTTGTTTCTGTTTGTTGGTTGGGAAATCATACAGTATTTGACTATTTAGCATAATACCATTTGGGTCTATACATGTTGAAATTTAAAATAAATGTATTTAGTTACAGTAAATGTAACAGGTTTCCTTCATTTTGCAAAACTAATTTGGAAAAAATCACTAACTCTACTGTTTTGTTTTGTTTTTTTTAAAGATTTTATTTATTTATTTGACAGAGATCACAAGTAGGCAGAGAGGCAGGCAGAGAGAGAGGAGGAAGCAGGCTCCCTGCGAGAGCCTGATGTGGGGCTCGATCCCACAACCCTGGGATCATGACCTGAGCCAAAGGCAGAGGCTTTAACCCACTGAGCCACCCAGGAGCCCAGGCGCCCCTCACTTACTCTGCTGTTTGACACAATGTAAACATTTTGGGATATTTCCTTCTAGTCTTTTTTTTTTTTAATTTTATTTTATAATTTTTTTTTAAAGATTTTATTTATTTATTTGACAGAGATCACAAGTAGGCAGAGAGGTAGGCAGAGAGAGAGGAGGAAGCAGGCTCCCCACTGAGCAGAGAGCCCGATGCGGGACTCGATCCCAGGACCCTGGGATCATGACCTGAGCCGAAGGCAGAGGGTTTAACCCACTGAGCCACCCAGGTGCCCCTCCTTCTAGTCTTTGATAGGTTTTCTTCTGCGTGTTTGTAATTAGTCTCTCAGTTTCTATTCTGGTTTTTCATGTTAAAAAATACTTCTATGTGTCATTTTGTGGTGTTGCTAATAGTAACCCTTTTTTATGGCTGAAGAATATTCCATTATGTGGTTATGTCGTAAATGCTCAACAGTATTAAAATGAGACACTTAAAATGGCCACTAATGCTGTAGTGACTATCTTTTTATTTTCTACTTACGTACTGCCCTGGTACCTCACTCCAGTATTTTCATTTAGAAGTTTATTTTAAAAATTCCCATGCGGTAAAAAATTGACCTTTTTGTTACACAGTTGTGTGAATTTAGCATATGTAACGACCACCACTATAGTCAGGTACAAGCCAGGAAACTCTTCTCTTGCTGTCCTGCTATAATTACCCTCCACTTGCCCCTGACCCTTGGCAACAAATGATATGTTCTTCATCGCTAGTTTTGTCTTTCTGACAATGTTATATAAATGGTATCATATAGCATATGACCATTTGAGACTGGTTTGTTTAATTCACTCTAATGCCTTTGAGGTTCATCTGTGTTGTTTTGTGTATTAATAGTTCATTCCTTTTTATTGCTGAGTGGTATTTCATTGTGCTAATGTATAATGGTTTAGCCTATTCACTGCTGAGGAATGGTTTGGTTGTTTCTGCTTTTGGCAAATAAGAATGGAGTTGCAATAAATATTTGTGGGCAGATTCTCCTTTGAACGTTAAGTTTTCATTTTTCCAGGGTAAATACCCAGAAGTGGGATTGCTGCATAATTGGTAAGTGTATGTCCAGCTTTGTAAGAAACTGGGAAGCTTTCAGAGTGGCTGCATTCCCACCAGCAGTCTGTTTGAAATGTAGTTGCTCTTCACCCTTGCCAGTGCTTGGTACTGTCAGCATTTTTTTTTTTAAAGATCTTATTTATTTATTTGACAGAGATGACAAGTAGGCAGAGAGGCAGGCAGAGGGAGAGGGGGAAGCAGGCTCCCTGCTGAGCAGACAATCTGATGTGGGGCTCTATCCCAGGACCCTGGGATCATGACCTGAGCCAAAGGCAGAGGCTTTAACCCACTGAGCCACCCAGGTGCCCCTATTTTTATTATTTAAAAAAAGATTTTATTTTATTTGTTTGAGAGAAAGAGAGAGCGAGAGCACTGAAACGGGGAACAGCAGAGGGAAAGGGAGAAACGGGAGAGCATGACCTGAGCCGAAGGCAGAGGCTTTAACCCACTGAGCCACCCAGGCGCCCCTGTCTGCATTTTTTAATTTTAGCCTTTTTTTTTTTTGAAGAAATTTTTTTTTGAAGATTTTATTTACTTATTTGACAGAAAAAGATCACAAGTAGGCAGAGAGGCAGGCAGAGAGAGAGAGAGGCTCAGCAGGCTCCCCGCTGAGCAAAGAGCCTGATGCTGGGCTCGATTCCAGGACCCTGAGATGATGACCTGAGCCGAAGGCAGCAGCTTAACCCACTGAGCCACCCAGGCGTCCCTTTTTAAGAGATTTTATTTATTTGAGAGAGAGAGAGAGAGAACATGAGCAGGAAGAGGGGCAGTGAGAGAGGGAGAAACAGACCCCAGACCCCCCCCACCCCTGGCAGGGAGCCTGATGCCGCAAATGACCCCAGGACGCTGAGAGCCAAAGGCAGACACCCTGGCACCCCTGTTTTAGCCATCCTGATAAATGTGTAATGGTAAATCATAGTGATTTTGATTTCCCTATGGCTTATGTTGTTGAGCATCCTTTTTTTTTTTTTTTTAATTTTATTTTTTATTTAACAGAGAGAGACACAGTGAGAGAGGGAACACAAGCAGGGGGAGTGGGAGAGGGAGAAGCAGGCTTCCTGCTGAGCCAGGAGCCTGATGTGGGGCTTGGTCCCAGGACCTCAGGATCATGACTTGAGCCGAAGGCAGCCGCTGAACGACTGAGCCACCCAGGCGCACCAGAGCATCTTTTTTTTCTTTTCTTTTCTTTTCTTTTCTTTTCTCTTCTTTCTTTCTTTCTTTTTTTTTTTTAACTGAACTAAGTATCTTTACTGGGGAAAGCCAGGATTACAAGGAAGGACTTAAGAGTTGGCATTGGGACCCTTTTTCTTGCCAAAGATGGGCACAGTGTTGACAAAGCGCTGGTTGTGTTGCATCCGCCCCTTGGCTGGGCCTGTCGTCTTCTTTTTCTCTTGTTTGGCCATTGGGAGTCTGCCCTCTTACTTTCCCGGCACGGGCCAGGGGACCATGGACTTCACCTCTAAGTGTGCGACCAGATACTTCCAGGGTGGTCAGAGCCTCTACTCCACACTGACCCAGGGTAGCCTCATGGTCTCAAGGCATGCCTGTCAGGAACAGTACTTGATCTTGTGGGAACAGTGCCCTCCCGCGAGGCTACGTGAGCCTTGATCTGGGCGACTCTTTCCCGCTGAGTGTGAGGGTGTGTAGCTCCTGCGTGCAGACAAAGCTGCATGTCGGAGACAGAACTGCGGCCAGGGCAGCTGCTACCATATAAAGGGAGTCATGAACGAGGAAGAAACAAGGGTGCTGTGTCCTCACCGCCTACTGTGCGCCATGTCACTCTTTTTTTTTTTCCTTTTTTTTTTTTTAAGATTTTATTTATTTATTTGACAGACAGGGATCATGAGTAGGCAGAGAGGCAGGCAGAGAGAGAGAGGGAAGCAGGCTCCCTGCTGAGCAGAGATTCCCGATGTGGGGCTCGATCCCAGGCCCCTGAGATCATGACCTGAGCCGAAGGCAGAGGCTTAACCCACTGAGCCACCCAGGTGCCCCGCGCCATGTCACTCTTGAACATCTTTCCACGTGCTTATTTTCCAGCTCTGTATCGTCTTTGGTGAAGTGTCTGTTTAAGTCTTCTGCCCACTGTTTAAGTGGGTTGTTTATTGTTCTGCTGATGGTACTTGATAATTCTCTATGTATTCTGGGTACAAATCCTTCGCTGGATATGATTTGCAGATTTTTTTTTCTTTCTAATTACAGGGGAAAGCATTCCGTCTTCAGTTGTTAAGTGTACTAGCTGTAGGTTTTTTGTAACACTGTTAGGTTTAGGAAGCTCCCTTTTATCTTTAGTTTATCAAGAGTTTTTGTTATGAGTGGATGTTGAATTTTGTCCAATACTTTTTCTGACTCAGTTGCCATAATTTACTTTAAAGTTTTAGATTGTTATTATGGTGGATGACATTGATTTTCAAATTTTAAATTGGCTCTGCAATCCTTGGGGAAAAAATAATTCACCTGGTGGTCATGGTGTATTATGCTTTTTATATATAATTTATATATAGCTGGATTTGCTAATATTTCTTTGAGGACATTTACAGTTCTGTTCATGAGGGATATTAATCTGTAGTTTTCTTCTATCATCTGTGTCTGGGTTTTGATATTGGGATATTTCTGGCCTCATAAAAATCAGTTGGGAAGTCTTCCTCCCCTATTCTTTTATCATCATTCCTAGATCAGTATTTGTGGATTCAGCTATTGCTAAAATTTACTCTTTTGTTTTTTATTCTTCTTCTTTTTAAAAATTTATTTATTTGACAGAGAGAGAGATCATAAGTAGGCAGAGAGGCAGGCAGAGAGAGAGAGAGGGGGAAGCAGGCTCCCTGATGAGCAGAGAGCCCCATGTGGGATCGACCCCAGGACCCTGGGATCATGATCTGAGCCAAAGGCAGAGGCTTTAACCCACTGAGCCACCCAAGTGCCTCTATTTTTATTATTTTAAAAAAGATTTTATTTTATTTGTTTGAGAGAAAGAGAGAGCGAGAGCACTGAAACGGGGAGCGGGAGAGGGAGAAGTGGGAGAGAAAGAGGGAGAAGCAGGCTCCCAGCTGAGCAGGGAGCCTGATGCAGGGCTCGATCCCAGGACCCTGGGATCATGATCTGAACCAAAGACAAACACATAACTGACTGAGCCACCCAGGTGCCCCTTATTTTTTATTTTTAGAGAGTGTGAGCAGCCTGGTAGGGAGGGAGACAGAGGGAGAGGGAGAGCGAGTCTTAAGTAGGCTCTGATGTAGGGCTTGATTTCATGACTCTAAGATTATGACCTGAGCTGTAGTCAAAAGTCAGAAGCTTAATAGACTAAGCCACCCAGACACCCCCTAAAGTTTATGCCTAACACCGGAAACAATACTCATGACATTTTTGTGGTCATCCATGGACATGGACGGTGTGGCAAAAAATTTGACTCACCTGTGTGGATATTCCCACCTGAGGTCTCTGCTCTGCTTTCTTGTTTCACCTTTCATAGTGAAAATGTGTCCTTTTTGTGGCCTATTTAGTGCCTTGGCTTTTGCATTTTTGTTGGCGCTCTCACTGTTTAAAATGGCCCCCAAGTGTAGTGCTGAAGTACTATCTGGTATTTATTTATTTATTAAAAAGATTTTATTTATTTATTTGACACCGAGAGAGAGCTCACAAGTAGGCAGAGAGGCAGGCAGAGAGAGACGGAGAAGCAGGCTCCCCTCTGAGCAAAGAGCCCGATGCGGGGCTTGATGCCAGGACCCTGAGATCATGACCTGAGCCAAAGGCAGAGGCTTAACCCACTGAGCCACCCAGGCACCCCACTATCTACTATTCTTAAATTGAAGAAAGCTGTTAAAAAAAAAAAAAAAAAGCTGCAATGTTCCTAATGGAGAAAATTGCCTGTGTTAGATAACCTTTATTTAGGCATGAGTTTTACAATGCTGTTGGCCATGAGTTCATTGTTAATGCATTATTAACATGTATTAAATAAGATATCTTCAATAGAAGCACATAAAATCAAAGTTGTACTGATTGTTGACAAAAATGTGATTAGAGTCTTTCAGGAACCTAACTCTGTATTTCCTCCTCCAGGAGCAGTGGTTCAGTATTTGCTAAATAGTGTTTACAGTGACTTTATGGAACATAACTGTTGTGAATAGTGAGAATCGATAGTTTGTGGAACTGGTGTTATTTCTTCTGTAAATACTTGCTAGCCCTCACCAGTGAAGATTTCTGGGTCTGGAGACTTCTTTACAGAAGCTTTGTAACTATGAATTCAATTTCTCATATAGTTATAGGACTATTAAGATCATCTCTGTCCTCTTGAGTAGGTTTTAGGAGCTTGACCAATTACCCCATTTATTTAAGTTGTTGAATTTATGTCTGTAGAGTCTTTTTTGTAGTATTCCTTTACTGCTTGTGGAGTCTGTAGTGATGCCCCTCTTTATTCCTGATACTGGTAATTTGTGTCTTTTCTTTTTTTCTTTGTTCCTTTTATTAGAGGTTTATCAGTTTTAAAGATCTATTGAAAGAACAGCTTTTGTTTTTTCTTTATTTTTCTGTTTTTCTGTTTTCAGCCTCATTGATATTTACCTGTTATTTTTGTTATTATTAGCAGTCACTTTCCATTCTCTCCTCTCAGCCTCTGGTAATGACTAATCTACTTTCTATATCTGAGTATTTGCCTCTATTGGATTCTTCTGAATGGAATGATACAATAAATATGTGGCCTTTTGTGTCTGACATCTTTCATGTAAGGTAATGTTTTTTTCATCTGTATTGTAGCATGTGTCCTTTTTATGACTGAATAATATTTCATCATATGGATATACTCCCTTTTATCTGTTCATTAGTTGATAGCCATTGGGTTGTTGCCACTATTTGGCTATTGTGAATAATGCTGCTATGAACATTTCATGTACAACTTCTCGTTCCAGCCCACATTTCCCTGCTGCATGTGGTTGCTGGAGACAACACTCCTGCCCTGCAGAGTGTGCTAGAGAATGCCAACAGAAGAGAGGACTTCGTGCAGAGGGAGCAAAATTGAAAAATAACCAAAACACTTCTTTTTAGTTTTTTCTTTTTGGTTTTCAAATTCTTTTTGTTATATATCTAGGAGTAGAACTGCTAGGTTGTTAGTTCTGTGTTTAACTTTTGGGGAGTTTCCAAACTGTTTGCCAAACTGTTTGCCATCTATTTGTTTACATTGTTACCAGCAATATTTGAGGATTCTAATATCTTCATATCCTTGCCAACCCTTGTAGTTTTCCTTTTTTTTTTTTTTTTTAAATAATCATAGCCATTCTAGTGGATGTGAACTGGTATCTCATTGTGGTTTTGATTTGTATTTTCCTAATGAATAAATGATATTATTCGTGTGTGTGTGTGTGTTTTTTAAAGATTTCATTTATTTATTTGACAGAGATCACAAGTAGGCCAAGAGGCAGGCAGAGAGAGAGGAGGAAGCAGGCTCCCTGCTGAGCAGATAGCCAGATGCCGATGCCGGGGGGGCTCGATCCCAGGACCCTGGGATCACAACCTGAGCCGAAGGCAGAGTCTTTAACCCACTGAGCCACCCAGGCGCCCCTTATTTATTTATTTGACAGGCAGAGAGGCAGGCAGAGAGAGGGGAAGGGAAGCAGGCTCCCTGCTGAGCAGAGAGCCAGATGCAGGCCTGGATCCCAGGACCCTGAGATCATGACCCAAGCTGAAGGCAGAGGCTTAACCCTGAGCCACCCAGGCGCCCCTTCTTTTACTTTCTTGATCTGTGATAGACAAAAATTTAAATTTCGAATAAAGGTTTTGTCCCTCCCCCCAATCATTAGTTAATTTCTGTTTTCCTATTTTCACGTTCACTTCCTCTTCTGCTGTTGATTCATTCAGAGAGGTGTTTTTTTGTTTGGTTGTTTTTCAGTTTTAAAATTTCCATTTGGTTCTTCTTTATATTCTACTTTGTATCTTCCTCTTCCTTCAAGAGTGTTTTACCTTTACTTGGAGCATTTTTATAATGACTGCTCTTAAGTCTTTTTTTTTTTTTTTTAAGATTTTATTTATTTATTTGACAGATGGCAATCACAAGTAGGCAGAGAGAGAGAGGAGGAAGCAGGCTCCCCCCCGAGCAGAGAGCCAGATGTGGGGCTTGATCCCAGGACCCTGGGATCATGACCTGAGCTGAAGGCAGAGGCTTTAACCCACTGAGCCACCCAGGCACCCCTTTATTTATTTTTTTTAAAAGATTTTATTTACTTATTTGACAGAGAGAGATCACAAGTAGGCAGAGAGGCAGGCAGAGAGAGGGGGAAGCAGGCTCCCTGCTGAGCTGAGAGCCAGATGTGGGGCTTGATCCCAGGACCCTGAGATTATGATCTGATCTGAAGGCAGAGGCTTAACCCACTGAGCCACCCAGATGCCCCAATACCATGTAAATTTAGATTGTAATTGATATTCTGTGTCTTGTTTAAATTTTATGGAGAATGTTAATAGTTTTGTTTTAGCGAACAGTTGACTGAATTGTGTTTAGGCTTCAAGTTTTCACCTTCTGTGGGTTGTTTTAATGTCAGTTAAGTCTTCAAAGACTTTTAACTGCTATTTGGATTTGTCCTTTGTGTGAACCATCATAGCATTTGGGATTTGGGTGGTGGGTTGTGAAACTATGGCCTGTGGGCCAGATCCAGTTCACTGCCTATTTATAAATAAGATTTTATTTGAACACAGCCATGCCCACTTGTTTGTGTTTTTTTGTGGCTGCTTTCATACTTTAGTGGTCACAGTTGTGACATAGTATGTTGGGCCTACAGAACCTAAAATATTGTTTGGCCCTTCGTAGAAAAGTTTTGCTGACCCTATTCTATCCTATAGTTCTGTTCTCCGAGTCTGTCTATGCTGTTTTTGTATCCAGTCCACGCACGTGTAACTCAGGTGTTAGTTGAGGAGTTCGTTCACAACTTTAAGGGGTCACTTTCTTTTTTTTTTTTTTTAACTCTTTTTTTTTTTTAAAGATTTTATTTATTTGACAGAGAGAGATCACAAGTAGGCAGAGAGGCAGGCAGAGAGAGAGGAGGAAGCAGGCTTCCTGCTGAGCAGAGAGCCCGTTGTGGGGCTCGATCCCAGGACCCTGGGATCATGACCCGAGCCGAAGGCAGAGGCTTTAACCCACTGAGCCACCCAGGCGCCCCAAGGGGTCACTTTCTTGAGTTCTTTTGTTTGATTCCTTGGGATTCCAGTTTCTTTTTTTTTAAAGATTTTATTTATTTATTTGACAGAGATCACAAATAGGCAGAGAAGCCGGCAGAGAGAGAGGAGGAAGCAGGCTCCCTGCAGAGCAGAGAGCCTGATGTGGGACTTGATCCCAGGACCCCGGGATCATGACCTGAGCCGAAGGCGGAGGCTTTAACCCACTGAGCCACCCAGGTGCCCCGGGATTCCAGTTTCTCATCTTTGGCCAGAAATTTTCTTTATTCCACTCTGTTTTTCCTGCAGCTGTGTCCCCTTTGGGCCAAGCAGCAGGAGATGAGAGGTTGAAAGAGCAATGGGGTTTGTCTCATTCTCTTGGTACCATAACACCTCTGGTAAGAAGGGGAAGGTTTCCTCCTTTCAGAGTTTTAGGCACCTACTTAACTCTGTGGCTGTTGTTGCCACAGAATTACTTGGGGTTTGAGGTATGAGAGAAGAAGGAAAATTAAAAATGAAAGCAAGACAAAATGGGGAGGTTCTTACTTTGTTGCTGAACATTAGGAAACTCCATCCTAATGGAACCATCTACATCGATGCCTGTATTCATGTGTTGGGCTTTGTTGAGTTCAGATTGAGAGATGGTGGAGGGGAATATTTGCTAAACTCATTGCCAGTTGGTGGGATTTTGAAGTCTGGTCTTCTCCAGGCTGTCTGCTACCATTCACTTTGTTGGATTTGATTTGTTAATATTTTGTTAAGGATTTTTTGCATCTATGTTAATGAGATATTGATCTTTATTTTTTTTCGGTTCTTGTTTTGGTATTAGAGTATTGCTGGCCTCAGAATGAGTTAGGAAGTACTCCTGCTTCTGTCTTCTGGAAAGGATTTTAGAGAATTGGTGTAATTTCTGTCTTAAATGTTTGGTGGGGTGTCTGGATGGTACAGTTAGTTAAGTTCTGACTCTCGGTTTCGGCTCAGGTCTTGATCTCAGTGTTGTGAGATTGAGCCCCGTGTACAGCTCAGCGTTGAGTGCAGAGTCTGCTTAAGATTCTCGCTCTCGGGGCACCTGGGTGGCTCAGTGGATTAAAGCCTCTGTCTTTGGCTCAGGTTATGGGCCCAGGGTCCTGGGATTGAGCCCCGCATCGGGCTCCCTGCTCAGTGGGGAGCCTGCCTCCTCCTCTCTCTCTTTCTGCCTGCCTCTCTGCCTACTTGTAATCTGTCTGTCAAACAAATAAATAAATTAAAAAAAAAAAAAGATTCTCGCTCTCCCTTTCCCCCTCCTGCTGTCTCTCTCTCTCTCAAATTGCCTGGTGTTTTCTGTTTTGGAAGGTCATTCATTCATTCATTCATTCTTTAGGATTTTACTTATTTATTTGAGAGAGAGAGACAGAGATAGTGAGAAGAGAGCATGAGCATAGAGGAGAGAGAGAAGCAGGCTCCTGCTGAGCAGGGAGCCCAACGTGGGGCTCTGTCCCAGGACCCTGGGATCATGACCTCAGCTGAAGGCAGACACCTAACCTACTGAGCCACCCAGGTGCCCCTATTCTATTTATTTAAAAGATACAGGCCTATTCAGATTGTATTTTTCTTCTTGCTGTGTTTTGACAGATTATGCCTTTCAGGGAATAGTTCCATTTCATCATCTAGGTTATCAAATTTGTGGGCATTGAGTTCATTACGTTCTTTTATTATACTTTCAGTGTCCATGGGATCTGTAATGATGTCCTCTCTTTCACTTACGATACTAATAATTTGTGTTTTTTTTTTTTAGCCTTAGGTTTATTGATTTATTGATTTTTCAGAGGACCAGCTTTTAGTTTTACTGATTTTCTCTATGATTTCCTGTTGTAAGTTTCACAGATTATTGCTCTCATTTTTATTACTTCTTGTCTCTTTTTTTAAGATTTTATTTATTTGTTTATTTTTCTAAGACATTTATTTATTTCAGACAGAGAGAGGGAGCCAGGAGGGGGAGCGGCAGGTAGAGCAGGCCAAGCAGTCAGAGGGAGAAGCAGGCTCCCCACAGAGCAAGGAGCCAGAAGCGGGACTCAGTCCCAGGTCCCTGGGACTAAGGCAGGGGAGCTAAAGGCAGACACTTAACCGACTGAGCCCCCCAGGCACACCTCACTTCTATTATTTGTTCTACCTAAGTTTGAATTTACTTTGCTCTTTTTCTGGTTTCCTAAGGTAGACGCTTAGATTATTAATTTTATATCTTTTTTTCCTAATGTATGAATGTATCCATTCAGTGCTGTAAATTTCTAAGTGCTGCTTTTCTTGCATTTTGAAATTTTGATTACTTGTATTTTCATTTTCATTTAGTTCATAATATTTTAAAATTTCTTCTGAGATTTCTTCTTTAACCTACGTATTGTTTAAAATTATGTTGTTTAGGGTGCCTGGGTGGCTCAGTTGGTTAAGCAACTGCCTTCCGCTCAGGTCGTGATCCTGGAGTCCCGGGATCGAGTGCCACATTGGGCTCTCTGCTCGTCAGGAAGTCTGTTTCTCCTGCTGACCTGTCTCCTCTCATGCACTCTCTCTCTCATTCTCTCTCTCTCTCAAATAAATAAATAAAATCTTTAAAAAATATATGTTGTTAAATCTCCATGTATTTTAGAGACTCTCTAGCTGTCTTTTTTTCTTAATAGCTGTGTTTGTGTGGGGGGGGGTTTAGGTTTTATTTTCTTACTTTTTAATTTTTTTTAATTTTTATTTTTTAAGTGAGGTCTAGACTCACTTGAATTTACAACCCCAAGATGAAGAGTTGCATGCTTTGCTTACTGTGCCAGCCAGGCGTATCTTTAGCTATCTTTCTGTTACTGATTTTCTAGTTTAATTGTGGCCCAAGGACAGATGTAGTATGATTTCTGTTCTTTTAAATTTATTAAGGTGTATTTTATGACTGACGGCGTGCTGTGTTTTGGTGCACGCTCCATGTGATCATGAGAAGAAGCCATTTTCTTTGCAGAGTCCTCACCTGCTCCTTTCATTCTGCTCAAGTTTTATAGCTACATTCCAGTGGGAGTGACAGGCTGGAATATATTTACCCCATCTTACCTGGAATTGGGACGCATCCCTATTTTTGGAATATTTCCTTTGGGGAGATTAGAAATGTGGTTGGTTATAATCTGCTCTTTGACTTTCTGCTTTTTTTTAAAGGATTGTGCCAATTTTTATTGATTGCTCCTAGGAATATATGGGATCACCAGTTTTGCCACATAGTGGATACTATGACTTCTTGGAAGTTATAAGATAGCTGGGAAGTTCAGATTAAATGATATCGCCTGACATGGCTAGAAAAGCTTAAAATATAAGTAATTAAACACATATATCAGCCTGAAGTTTTCTTCTATAAAATTCAGTGTTGGGTTTGTTTGTTTTTAAGATTTTATTTATTTGACAGAGAGAGACACAGAGAGAGAGGGAACACTGGGAGGGGGGGAGAAGCAGGCTTCCCTACGGGCAGGGAGCCCGATGTGGGGCTCAATCCCAGGACCCTGGGACCACATGACCTGAGCCGTAGGCAGATGCTCAACTGACTGAACCACCCAGGCACCCTTTTTCTTTTTTTTAGTTTTTATTTTTATTTTTATTTTTTTATATTTAATATATTTTTTTAAGATTTATTTATTTATTTGACAGAGATCACAGTAGACATAGGCAGGCAGAGAGAGAGAGAGGGAAGCAGGCTTCCTGCTGAGCAGAGAGCCCTTTTTTTTAGTTTTTAAAAAATATTTATTTATTAGAGAGCTCGCTTGCACACAGGAGCAAGGGGGAGGGGTAGGGAGAGAGGGAGAAGCAACCTCTGCTGAGCAAGGAGCCCACAGTGAGGCTTGGTCCCAGGACCCTGGCAACATGACCTGAGCTGAAGGCACGTAGTCAACCAACTGAGCTACCCAGGCACCCATAAAGTTTATTCTTTTATTGTGACCCCTTTCTTCCTTTACCAGCTCCCCTCTTAATGCTAGTTTTGTTTTGTTTTTTAAATTTTCCCTTAAGTAGACAAAATGGAGATGAAGGTAATGGCTGCTGTGAAGTGAAGGAAGGCACCGAACTGACATACTCTGGGGTGGGGTGGCCAGAACACTTTCTTCTGAAACCTTTTCTTGTTTCTCCGTGTAGGGTGAGAGATTGAGGCAGAGACCAAGGATGACAGTACCATTATAAATATTGTCCTTTTTTCCCCCTAAGATTTTATGTATTTATTTGAGAGAGAGAGAGTGAAGAGCACAGGGATGGGGAGGGGCAAAGGAGAGGGAGAAGCAGACTCCCCTCTGAGCAGGGAGCCTGATGTGGGGCTCAGTCCCAGGACCCCGGGATCATGACCTGAGCTGAAGGTAGACGCTTAACCAACTGAGCCACCCAGGTGCCCCTAAATATTGTCAATTTTAAAATGTCAGGTCTTTAGATTTGTAAGCTAATGGAAGGATCGGTTCTTTGGAGAATATCTTAGGTTGGCCTAGGTTAGGATCTGTTTGCAAACACTATAGCTCACTGTCAAATCTTTGGAGATTCAGTATATGGAACATTTAATTTAAATATTTATTTAATTATTAAATTAAACATTTAATTTAAATATTTATTTAGGACTTGCCATATGTCAGGTAGTGTTCTGTGAACAAATCAGGAAAAAAAATCCATGTCAGCGTGAAACTTTACAATATGTGGGTGGAATAGAAGACAGGCAACATAGTAAGTATATAAATTGTATACGTATTATGTTACTGATAAGTGCTAAGGGGAAGAGGAAAGCGCCCTGGTTGGAGAATGCTGGGCTGGGACTGGAGTGGTTTGCAATTTTAATTGGGTATTCAAGGAAGCCCTCTCTGAGAAGTTGACTTTTGACCAACATTTAATGGAGGGGGAAGGATCAAGCTTTGCAGTTATTCAGGGAAAGAGTTCTATTCTGAGCGAGCAATCAGCATGAAGACTGAGGCAACAATGTGCCGGTCTTGGTCTAGTAATGGTTACAGACAGGTGTGGCTGGAGTACAGTGATGAGGAGAGGTGTAGAAGTTAAAGTCATGGAGGTAATGTGTCATAACTAGGACCAAACCGTGTTCTCTGGGTTTCTTGGTAGGTCTTCCTTCCTGTCTCTTTTTACTCTAACTCCTCTCATGTTGAATGTCCTGCCTAGATGCTAGATAACTCAAGATCTGGAATATTGATTCTGGATTGGCACTGGCCTATGGAACATTGTTTACATAGGGTATCAGCCTTCCTCCTTGTGGCATGTGGTGTCCAGGGCTTCATCAAAAAATTTATGAGTCCTTTAAGGGGTTTAGGAAGATGATGGCATTTTACTTTTAAGGTTTTTTTTTTTTTTTAAGATTTTATTAATTTATCAGGGAGAGAGAGAGAGAACACCTGTGCACACACAAGTTGGGTGAGCTGCAGGCTGAGGGAGAAGCAGGTTCCCCACTGAGCAGGAGCCCCGTGTGGACTCAGTCCCAGGACCCTGGGATCGTGACCTGAGCCAAAGACAGATGCTTAACTGACTGAACCACCCAGGGACCCCTTAGTTTTAAATTTTAACACAGCCATTATTGAGAATATATCAGCTTCTTGGTTTGTTCACTGGTCTTTATGCTGTGTTTCTGTAGTGATTCTTTCCTTTTTTTCAAGATTTTATTTATTTATTTGACAGACAGAGATCACAAGTAGGCAGAGAGACCCACAGAGAGAGAGGAAGGGAAGCAGGCTCCCTGCTGAGCAGAGAGCCCGATGCAAGGCTCTATCCCAGGACCCTGAGATCATGACCTGAGCCGAAGGCAGAGGTTTAACCTACTGAGCCACCCAGGCACCCCTGTAGTGATTCTTCTGTTGTGTTGTGGCAGCTAGGATCTGTACGTCTGTTGATCAGTGATTGTTGAACTTCTGTCTGGCTTCCTTTCTGACAGGATAGTAGTTTTACTTTTACTATTGAACACCTACCATGTGTGTAGCAAAAGTGATACTAACTAACTCATACAAAAAACTTGCTTAAAAATAGGACAGAAGGGGCGTCTGGGTGGCTCAGTGGGTTAAAGCCTCTGCCTTCCGCTCAGGTCATGATCCCAGGGTCCTGGGATCAAGCCCCGCATCGGGCTCTCTGCTCAGCAGGGAGCCTGCTTCCTCCCTCCCTCTCTGCCTGCCTCTCTGCCTACTTGTGATCTCTGTCAAATAAATAAATAAAATCTTAAAAAAAAATAGGACAGAAAAGGAAAACAGACTTACTAAGTATATATATATGTAAATTTTAAATATAACAATATAGTAGAACACCACACCATGATTAACCAGTTTATTCTAAGAATGCAAAGTTCTTTTGTTATTAGGGAGTTATTAATTCATTAGGTCAAAGATAAGAAACAATATGCAGAGTGGGTACTTGTCCCAGCTGCCCAAAGATTTTATTTCTGGGTCCCTTTATATATAGGTGATGCTACATGACTTTTTTTTTTTTTTAAGACTTTTTCATTTATTTGTCTCAGAAAGAGTGAGAGCACAAGGAAGAGTAAGGAGAGCGGCAGAGGGAGAAGCAGACTCCCTGTGAGTGGGGAGCCCAGTGTGGGGCTCAATCCCATGACCCTGGTATCATTACCTGAACCAAAAGCTGTTGCTTAGCAGACTGAGCCACCCAGGCGCCCCCACAAGTTTTTCAGTAGAGTTCCTGTATAACAGTACTTAACAGAATATAATGAAAATTATAAAGTATTTAGAAATAAGTTGAATGAGGGGTGCCTGGGTGGCTCAGTGGGTTAAGCCTCTGCCTTTGGCTCAGGTCATGATCCCAGGGTCCTGGGATCAAGCCCACATCCCATGGAGCTCTCTGCTCAGCAGGGAGCCTGCTTCCCCCCCTCTCTCTGCCTGCCTCTCTGCCTACTTGTGATCTCTGTGTCAAACAAATAAATAAAATGTTTAAAAAAAAATAAGTTGAATGAGAAATGTGCAGGATCTAGGTGAAGAAAACTGTAAGATCCTTGAAAAGGATGAAGGAAAGGCTTGAAGAATTGAAGAGAGCCAATTTGTATCTGGATGGAAAGAATCAATATGAGAAAAATTTTAGTTATTATCAAGTAATCTTATAAATTTATTTATAAAGATTTTATTTATTTATTTGACAGGGACACAGGGAGAGAGGGAACACAAGCAGGGTAAGTGGGAGAGGGAGAAGCAGGCTTCCCACTGAGCAGGGAACCCGATATGGGGCTCATCCCAGGACGCTGGGATCGTGACCTGAGCTAAAGGCAGATGCTTAACTGACTGAGCCACCCAGGAATTTCCTAAGAATATTTTTATTTTTATTTTTTATTTTTTTTCCTAAGACTGTTTTTAAAAAGAGAAGTGTAACATTAAAAAAGATGTAACATATTAGTAGATGTTAAAACGTATTGCAAGTATACAGTGATTAAATCAGATGGCAGGACACCTGGGTGGAAACCTGGTGGTGGGACAGCTGCTCAGTTTAACCAGTTAAACTCCGATATATAATTCTGCAACTTGGATATTTCACTCAATAGTGTGTGACTGTTTTCACGTATCAGCTCAAAGAGTGCTGTATTATTGTTCTTTGTCTTCACGGTATCTTATGAAAAATTTAAAACGCAGCTAAGGGGCGCCTGGCTGGCTCAGTCGGTTAAGTGTCTGTGCTCAGCTCAGGTCATGATCCCAGGATCCTGCTATCAAGTCCTGCATCTGGCTCTTGAGCAGGGGCCTGCTTCTCACTCTCTCTCTGCCTGACGCTCTCTTTGCTTGGTGCGCGCGCTCTCTCTCTCTCTCTCTCTCTAATAAATAAAATCTTTAAAAAAAAAGTAAAAAAAATGCAGCAAAGTTGAAAGTTTTACAGAGAATACCTGTATACCCACCACCAATATTTTGTGATTAACGTTTACTATCTATCCATGTATCCACATGCTCTCTTAAAAAAGTTATAGTAAAATACATATACTTTACATTGAATGTGCAGTTCAGGGGCCTTCTCAGTGGCTCAGTCAGTTGAGCGTCTGACTGTTGGTTTTGGTTTGGGTCATGTTCTCAGGGTCATGAGTTTGAGCCCAGAGTGAGGTCAGTCTCCACGCTTAGCAGGGAGTCTGCTTGAGATTCTCTCTCCCTCTTCTTGCCCCCCCCCCCAAAATAAATAGATAAATCTTTAAAAAAAAAAAAAAGGTATAGTTCAGTATTGTTAAATATCTACACATTGTTGTGTCATGTTTCTAAAACTTTCCCAACTTATGAAACTGATATTCTATACTCATTAAATAATTCCTTATTCCTCCTCCCCCCATCGTACCTGGAAGCCACCATTCTGTTTTCCATTTCTATCAGTTTGACTACTCTAGATGGTTTGTATATGTGAAATTGTAAAATGTTTGTCATTTCATGATTCACTTTTTTTTTTTTTAAGATTTTATTTATTTATTTGACAGATAGAGATCGAAAGTAGGCAGAGAGGCAGGCAGAGAGAGAGGAGGAAGCAGGCTCCCTGCTGAGCAGAGACCCCCCCGATGTGGGGCTCGATCCCAGAACCCTGGGATCATGACCCGAGCTGAAGGCAGAGGCTTTAACCCACTGAGCCACCCAGGTGCCCCCACTTTTTTTTTTTTCTTAAAGATTTTATTTATTTCAGAGAGAGGAAGAGAGGGAGAGGGAGAAGCAAGACTTCCTGCTGAGCAGGGAGACCTTTGGGAGGCTTGATCCCAGGAGCCTGGGACCGTGACCTGAGCCAAAGGCAGATGCTTAGCAGACTAAGCCACCCAGGGACCCCTATGATTCGCTTTTTTATGTAGTATAATGTTCTCAAGGTTCATTACACTGTAGCATGTGTCAGAATTTCCTTCTTAAGGCCTACTAGGATTACATTGTATGTGTATGTCACATTTTGTCTATTCATCTGTAATGGACGCTTCTACGTTTTGGCTGTTTGATTATGCTGCTGTGAACATGGGTATACACATATCTCTTCGAGACCCTGCTTTTGATACTTTAGGATATATGACCAAAAGTGATATTGCTAGATTCATATTATAATTCTATTTTTAGTATTTTGAGGAACCAATATACTATTTTCCATCAACAGTGTACAGGGGTTCCAATTTTTCTAAATCCTCACAACACTTGTTATTTTCTGTTTTTGTTGTTGTTTTGTTTTGAAAGCAGCCATCCTAGTGGATATGTTGTGATAATTGCATTGTGATTTTGATTTGTAATTCCCTCATTATTAGGATGTTGAACATCTTTTCAAGTGTTTGTTGGCCATTTGCATATCTTTTTGGGGGAAATGTCTGTTCAAGTCCTTTGTCCATTTAAAATATTTTATTTATTTATTTGACAGATAGAGATCACAAGTAGGCAGAGACAGGCAGAGAGAGAGGGAGAACCAGGCTTCCTGCTGAGCGGAGAGCCTGATGTGGGGCTCCATCCCAAGACCCTGAGATCGTGACCTGAGCTGAAGGCAGAGGCTTAACCCACTGAACCACCCCGGCGCCCCTTTCACCCATTTTTGAATTGAGTTGTTTCGTTTCTTTGTTGAGTTGTAGGAGTTCTTTATATATATATTCTGGATACTGGTTTTTTGTTTTTTGTTGTTTTTTTTTTAAGTTTCAAGTTTTTATTTAAATCCCAGTTGAGATATAGTGTAATATTAGTTTCAGGAGTAGAATTCAGTGATTCATCACTTACATGTAACACCCAACACTCATCACAAGTGCCCTCCTTAATACCTATCACCCATGTAATCCATCCAACTGTCCACCTCCCTTCCAGCAACCCTCAGTTTGTTCTCTGTAATTAAGAGTCTGTTTTATCATTTCCTCTTGCCCCACACCCACCATGTTCATGTTTCATTTCTATAATTCTACATGTGAGTGAAACCATACGGTATTTGTCTTTCTCTGACTTATTTTGCTTAGTATAATGCATTCTGGCTCCATCTACGTTGTTGCAAATGACAAGATTTCATTCTTTCGATGGCTGAGTAATCTTCCATACATGTAGGTACACACACGTACACACATATACATACACATCTTATCCATTCATCAGTTGATGGACACTTAGGCTGTTTCTATAATTTGGCTGTTATAGATAATGCTGCTTATAAACATTGGGGTGCATGTGTCCCTTCTAATCTGTGTGTGTGTGTGTTTTAAGTAGGCTCCATACCCAGTGTGGAGCCCAGCACAGGGCTTGAATTCATGACCCTGAGATCAAGACCTGAGCTGAGATAAGGGCCTCACGTTTAACCAACTGAGCCACTCAGGTGCCTCTCAAATCAGTATTCTTTTTTTTTTTTTTTAAAGATTTTATTTATTTATTTGACAGACAGATCACAAGTAGGCAGAGAGGCAGGCAGAGAGAGAAGGGAGGAAGCAGGCTCCCTGCTGAGCAGAGAGCCCGATGCGGGGCTCGATCCCAGGACCCTGGGATCATGACCTGAGCCGAAGGCAGCGGCCTTAACCCACTGAGCCACCCAGGCACCCCTCAAATCAGTATTCTTGTATCCTTTAGGTAAATACCTAGTAGTGTAATTGCTGGATCATAAGGTAGTTCTTTTTTTAACTTTTTGAGGAACCTCCGTACTGTTTTCCACAGTGGCTGCATCAGTTTGCATTCCCACCAACAGTGGAAGAGGATTTCTCTTTCTTCACATCCTTGTCAACATCTGTTGTTCCCTGTGTTGTTACAATTTTAGCCATTCTGACATTTATAAGGTGATATCATGGGAGTTTTGATTTGCATTTCCCTGACGAGCAATGTTGAACATCTTTCCATGTGTCTGTTAACCATCTCTCTGTATGTCTTCTTTGAGAAGAAAAATATGGAATGCTTTACGAATTTGTGTGTCATGCCTGTATCGTTGCAGTTTTCTTATATGTACTGCTGAAGGGAACACTATTCTGAATATTAACTTTTAAACATACATGACTTGTAAATATTTTCTCCCATTCTGTCAGTTGTCTTTTCACTGTGGTGATTGTGTCCCTTGATGCCAAAGTTTTAAATTATGATGTAGTTCAGTTTGTCTCTTGCCTTTTTTTTTTTTTTTAAAGATTTTATTTATTTATCTGACAGACAGAGGTCACAAGTAGGCAGAGAGGCAGGCAGAGAGAGAGAGGAGGAAGCAGGTTCATCGAGGAGCGGAGAACCCGACGTGGGGCTCGATCCCAGGATCCTGGGATCATGACCTGAGCCGAAGGCAGAAGCTTAACCCACTGAGCCACCCAGGCGCCCGTGACTTTTTTTTTTTTTTTAAGATTTTATTTATTCATTTGATAGAGATCACAAGTAGGCAGAGAGGCAGGCAGAGAGAGAGGAGGAAGCAGGCTCCCCGCTGAGCAGAGAGCCTGATGCAGGACTGGATCCCAGGACCCTGAGATCATGACCCGAGCAGAAGGCAGAGGCTTCAACCCACTGAACCACCGAGGCGCCCCTGTCTCTTGACTTTTGTTACCTGTTCTTTTGATGTCCTCATGACTCTTTTTGATAGTGGTATAGTCCTCTTTTATTTGGTTAATTATCAATCTGTTTTACTGATTACTTATTGTCATTTGGGCTATTTATGGTGTTGCAGAAATACTTTAAATGTTGTACATACTTGTGTTCTTCTAAGAATGTAGCCATAGAGTGCATTTTTATATTGAAATTGATGGGTCAAAGAACTATCCA
The DNA here is from genome assembly GCF_963455335.1 of Martes martes. Classification (NCBI taxonomy): domain Eukaryota; kingdom Metazoa; phylum Chordata; class Mammalia; order Carnivora; family Mustelidae; genus Martes; species Martes martes. Next base: position 119,625,035 of record NC_137896.1, read on the forward strand.
TCCAGCCCTGGAGAGTGCCAGATTGTGTTTCAGACGGGTTGTACCGTTTTACAGCAATGGAGACAGTATCTGCTCCCCACACTTCGGCAAATAATGAGCTTTTCAGTCTTTTGACTTTGGCAAGCTCCATAGGTGAAAAAAAAAACCCTGGTTTTGATTTTGATTTCCATCTTTATGGTTGTATGGCTGTGGCTGAACATCTTTGTGATGTTTACTGAACGCTTGTATTTGTCTTCTCTGACCTATGCTTTTATATCCTTTGCCAGTCCTTTTTTTTTTTAATTGTTTTTCTCACTTACACAACTTTTTCTTTTTTAAGGTTTTTTTTTAATCTGAGAGAGGGTGAGAGAGAGCAGCAGAGGGAGAGGGAGAAGCAGGCTGCCCTCTGAACCTGGGATCATGGCCCAAGTTGAAGGCAGACACGTAACCAGCTGAGTCACCCAGGCATCTCTTCTTTCATTTGGTTTCCTTTCCTTTCCTTTCCTTTTTTTTTTTTTTTAAAGATTTTATTTATTTACTTGAGAGAGAGAAGGAGCATGAGAGGGTTGGAGGGAGAAGCAGAGTCCCCGCTGAGCAGAAAGCCTGACATGGACTCGATCCCAGGACTCCAGGATCATTACCTGAGCTGAAGGCAGTTGCTTAACCAACTGAGCCCACCCAGCCACCCCATGTGTGTGATATATTTTCCAATTTTTTCCCTAGTTTTTGTTTAGACTTTGTTTATGGGTTTGTGTGTGTACATGCACATGCATACGTACGGTATCAAGTTTTTCTTTTTTTTTTTTTTTAAGATTTTATTTATTTATTTGACAGACAGAGATCACAAGTAGGCAGAGAGGCAGGCAGAGAGAGAGAAGGAAGCAGGCTCCTTGCTGAGCAGAGAGCCCGATGCGGGGCTTGATCCCAGGACCCTGGGATCATGACCTCAGCCGAAGGCAGAGGCTTTAAATCACTGAGCCACCCAGGCGCCCCAGGTTTTTCATTTTTATGTAGTCCACCTTTGGTACTGTTTTTCTTCCTGTTGCCCTGGTGTTGTGTCATCCTGTGGAAAGCATACTTAACAAAAGCAGAATCCATAAGGGATAAGATTTGACTGCATAAAAATGAAAGAAGCTTTTGTGGGTCAAAATAATACTTGTATGTGATAGAAAATGTGGGGAGGGTTAAAAGGAAAAAAATCACCTGTTAACGTACCACCTGGTGGCAAATGCCACTGGTATTTCAGCTTAATTTTTTATTTTTTTGCTCCCTCCTAACTTAATCTTGTTTTGGTTGGTGGAGAATTATTAGTATGTAGCGTGGTCACTGACCTTGAGCTAACACTGGACTTACTAATTGTGGAGGAATGATGGCTCTTACTTCTTGCACGAACTCTAGCAGTTGGCTGGACCTCCTGTCAGCTGGTAAGGAGGTGGAAGGGCAGGAGCTAGAGCAGGGAGTCTTGGTATTTATTAGAAGGTCATCATGGTGAGATTCAGCAATGTGTTCATATAAAAGTGTGAATTATGCTATTTCTCCTTCCTTGTATTGTGCAACTTTCCTTCATTATTTAGTAAAGTTCTCTTTAGAGGTGATTTTGTTTTTTTTCTTTTAAACTTTGCAAGGGCAGAAAAAGGGTATTTTTTTTTTTAAGATTTTATTTATTCATTTGACGGATAAAGATCACAAGTAGGCAGAGAGGCAGGCAGAGAGAGAGAATGGGGGAAGCAAGCTCCCTGAGAGCCTGATGCGGGACTCCATCCCAGGACCCTGAGATCACGACCTGAGTCGAAGGCAGAAGCTTAACCCACTGAGCCACCCAGGCACCCAGAAAAAGGGTATTTTTTTTTTTTTAAAGATTTTATTTATTTGACAGACAGAGATCACAAGTAGGCAGAGAGGCAGGCAGAGAGAGTGAGGAGGAAGCAGGCTCCCCGCTGGGCAGAGAGCCCGATGTGGGGCTTGATCCCAGGACCCTGGGATCATGACCTGAGCTGAAGGCAGAGGCTTTAACCCACTGAGCCACCCAGGAGCCCCGAAAAAGGGTATTTTAATCCACTTTTTCATGGAGCTTTTTTTTTTTTTTAAAGATTTTTTTTTTTTTTTTTTTTTTTTTTTTTTTGGACAGAGATCACAAGTAGGCTGAGAGGCACGCAGAGAGAGAGAGGAGGAAGCAGGCTCCCTGTTAAGCAGAGAGCCCGATGTGGGGCTGGATCCCAGGACCCTGGAATCATGACCTGAGCTGAAGGCAGAGGCTTTAACCCACTGAGCCACCCAGGCGCCCTTCATGGAGCTTTAAATAGAAATTGTACCTCTAGGGGGATACTATAGGGGTTGTGGTATTAATCACAGTGAGAAAACAAAACAAAACTGAGTTTTTTTTTCTAAAAGAAAGGTGAAATTCAGTAACTCTAGGTTGGAATTACCTGGTTACCTGTCCTCTTCAGGAGATTTTTTTTTTTTCTAGTTCTCTTTTTATTAAAACCTGGACTTTTTCACTCTGTGAATAAGTACATTTTAGTATGTGGAGATAAGAATAAGAGACTAAGGCGTGCCTCGGTGGTTCAGTTGGTTGAGCATCTGCCTGTGGCTCAGGTCATGGTTCTGGGGTTCTGGGATCGAGTCCCCATCGGGCTCCTTGCTCAGTGGAGAACCTGCTTGTGCCTCTCTCCCTCTGCCTGCCACTCCCCCTGCTTATGCTTGCTGTCAAATTAAAAAAAAATCTTAAAAAAAAAGAGTAAGAGACCAAAATAAGTAGGAATGAGGGGCGCCTGGATGGTTCAGTTGGTAGAGCATGTGACTTGATTTTGAGGTCATGAGTTTGAGCCCTATGTGGGGTGTGGAGCCTACTTAAAAAAATAAATAAAAATAAAATAAGTAGGAATGGTAAAAAAAAATACGTGTAGTTACCTGTTGAAATTTCCCATTTGAAGTACCTGAGGTTGAGAAGGAAGGGTGTCCCTGAGGGTGCGAGCAGAGTTCATGGATGAAGTGAGACCTTAGGAGCAAGATTTAGGAGTCCAGATTCTGTTTGACATCTGTGAAATTCTGTTGTCCTAAGAGAATTGCCTTGTCTTGGTAGCTTCAGATAACTGCTTTCACTGGTTTCTCGTAATATTTCCTCATACAGTTCAGTAATTTACAAAGCTTAAATAAAAATAATGTTAAGTTTTTTTGGGGTTTCTTTTTTGTTTGTTTGTTTTGCTAAACTAGGCTGAAAGCTTTTTGTGACCAGTAGGCTCTAATTATTGCCAGTGTATTCACCATAATCCTCTTTCCTGTTATGAACCCATGTGTGTGGATTCAGAATATAGATTTCTCAGCTACTTCAGGAGTTCTTAATCTTGATCTAGGAATGGGCTCTATGTTAGGACTGTTTTGAAAATGGTAGGAAATCTATCCCAAAGCAGTGGAACAAAGAAAAGAGAATTTGTTGTTATTGGAAAATCTGGGGGAAGAGCTTCAGGTATGGTTGGATTTGTTGCTTAAAGAGAGGCGTTATCATTTGTGTCTCTTTATCTCTCTTTTTGTTTGTCTGGGGAGTATTTGAAAGCTGTTAGCATCAGTCTCCCATCATTTAAGTCCAGTAGTTCCTGGGACAGAAAATGTCTTTCACCTATTAATTCTGCTCCTGTAGCCTTAGTTTGAGAATTCTGCTCATTTTTAAGTGAATTACTGTTGCCAAGAGGTTGGAAAGTGCTAATTTGTTTCCTGCCACTGCTAGTATTGGTTCCCACCATATGGACGGAGAATGCAGGAGGAAGGTGGATCTCTGAAGGTAAATCAAGGACTTTAAACCAGAGAAATGTTGAATGGTACATACATAAGTGCTTAAAATCACAAATCTACCTTAAGCTTCATGGGGTTTGTGGACCCATAGGAACTAACCATAGGGGCGCCTTGGTGGCTTAGGGGGTTAGCCTCTGCCTTCTTCTTGTGATCTTGGGGTCCTGGGATCAAGCCCTCCATCAGGCTCTCTGCTCAGCAGGGAGCCCCCCCCCTTTTCTGCCTGCCTCTCTGCCTACTTGTGTTCTCTGCCTGTCAAATAAATAAAAATCTTAAAAAAAAATAAAGGAACTAACCATAAACATTAATTTTTTTTTGAGAAGAGTTTTCATGGCTGTCATCAGACTCTCAAAGGGGTATGCACCTATAAAAAATGTTAAGTTTTTGAAATGGGTCTGGAGAGAAAAGGGCATTTTAACCAAGGGTAGGTTCATTACCAAAGGTGTACTTGAGAATAATTTTTGAGAGACTGTGGAATTGGATTAACTTAATCCTGTGAAGATAGTATGTTGAGGATAGTGGAGTATAAATTTGTTATTTTAAATGACTTGTTATGTGACTGAACTACAGCTGATCCTTGAACAACATGGCTTAGGGCTGCTGACCCCCTACACAGTTGAAAACCCGAGTATAGCTTTGGATCCCCCAAATGTAACTACTTAGAGCCTACACATAATAAGCCTTGCTGATAACCCAGTTGATTAACATGTATTTTTTATGTTGTATGTAGTACTTACTGTGTTCCTACAATAAAGTAAGCTAGAGGAAAGAACATGTTAAGGAAATTATCAGAGAAAATACATCTACAGGCCTCCACTGGATTTATGAAAAACCCATTTATAAGCGGAACTGTACGGTTCTAACCCCTGCTGCTCAAGGGTCACCTGTCCAGAAGGTGCTGAGATACTTGTTGAAATCAGTTAAATATGGTTTAAAAAAAAAAAAATCCAAGTAGTTTAAGAAAATAAGAGAAACACTGTTACAAATAATACATTGTTTCCCTATTCCCAAAATTATACCTTTCATTTACTTTTTTCTTTCTTTTGTCTAGATATTATAGTTGTGATTTCTTTTTTGGTCTAAGATTTTTTGGGGGTAGGGATTAAAAACAATTTTAAGGACTTTGTTTTTCATAATTTATGGTTTTATTGCATTTACAGTCAGAATAGAGGTCTGAATATTGGGGTGCCTGGCTGGCTCAGTCATTAAGTGTCTGCTTTCTGCTCAAGTCATGATCCCAAGGTCCTGGGATCCAGCCCCGAATGGGGCTCCTTGCTCAGCCGGAAGCCTGCTTCTCTCCCTCTCCCATTTCCCCTGCTTGTGTTTCCTCACTGGCTGTGTCTGTCTCAGCATATAAATGAATAAAATCCTCTCCTGAGGCAAATAATACATTATATTTTAATTAAAAAAAATTAAAAAAAAGAGTTCTGAATATTATATGGTTTTTGTAATTATTGTGACTTCCTTAATAAACAAGCAATTTTTCTAACCATTTTCACTAGTGATTGTGAGAAAAAGTAGGTGTTTTTGAAGAGTTTGAAGTTTGGTATATCTTCGAAATCAACCTTACTCATTTTACTATTCATATATTCTTACCTGTCCTTTTTTTTTTTTTTTAAGATTTGATTTATTTATTTGACAGACATAGATCACAAGTAGGCAGAGCAGCAGGCAGACAGAAAGGGGGAAGCAGCTCCCTGCTGAGCGGAGAGCCTGATGCAGGGCTGGATCCCAGGACCCTGAGACCATGATCTGAGCTGAAGGCAGAGGCTTAACCCACTGAGCCACCCAGGCGCCCCTGTCCCCCCCCCCCTTTTTTTTTAAAGATTTTATTTATTTATTTGACAGAAAGAGTGAGAGAGCCACAAGCAGGGAGAGCAGCAGAGGGAGAGGGAGAAGCAGGCTCTCTGCCAAGCAGGGAACCCGATGTGGGACTTGATCCCAGGACCGTGAGGGCATGACCTGGGCCAAAGCAGAGACTTAACCATCTCAGCCACCCACGCACCCCTCATATCTCTGTCTTGTAATCATAAATGGGAATTAGGGAAGGAGGATTGGGAGAGAGGTGTACTCTAACTTTAATCAGGAGCTGTACCAGCTCCAGTTTTTAATTTTAATTTTAATTAATTTATTTTTTTAAAGGATTTTATTTATTTATTTGAGAGACAAGAGATCACAAGTAGGCAGAGAGAAAGGAGAAAGCAGGCTCTCCACGGAGCAGAGAGCCCGATGTGGGGCTCGATCCCAGGACCCCGGGATCATGACCTGAGCCGAAGGCAGAGCCTTTAACCCACTGAGCCACCCAGGCACCCCTTAATTTTTATTTTTAATTTATTTTATTTATTTTAAAGATTTTATTTATTTGACAGACAGAGATCACAAGTAGGCAGAGAGACCCATAGAGAGAGAGGAAGGGAAGCAGGCTCCCTGCTGAGCAGAGAGCCTGATGCGGGGCTCGATCCCAGGACCCTGGGATCATTACCTGAGCTGAAGGCAGAGGCTTTAGCCCACTGAGCCACCCAGGTGCCCCTTTTAATTTATTTTTTAAAAAAGATTTATTTATTTGTTTTAGAGAGAGTATGCATGTGTAGTATTTTAGAGAGAGTACGCATGTGTGCACATGGAAGTGGGGGGAAGGGCAGAGGAGGAGAAAGAGAAATCAAATCCTCAAGCAGACTCCCTGCTGGACCCTAGGACCCCTAGATGATGACCTGGGCTGAAACCAAGAGCTGGTTTCCGAACCCACTGAGCCACCCAGGCATTGCCCACCGCCCACCCCCCAGCTCCATTTTTTTAGTGTATGGTTTAGCTTACTTAATTTTATTGGAAATTTTTATTAGGGATGGTCTAACAACCCTGGAATTTGGAACCTACTTTTTTTTTTTTTTTTGTAACCTACTTTTAATCTTAGAATTCTTTTATTGAAATTCTTTTCTGGTAGTAACACATTTGTAGAGTGGTGTTACCAGCATTGTTTTCCTATTCTTGTTCCTTCTCCTTGTTAGCTGGCTCATCTCTTTGAGATTTTGTAACATACAGAGAGCTCAGAGTTGGCCTTTTTTGATGACAAGTTTTGGATACTCACCAGCAGCAGTAGCTAAGCTTTCTCAGTTTTCAAGAAAGGAAGGCGCTATGTTGTTGGGCTTATAAATAGCCTTCATTTCACCCCTGTCACCATGACTTCTTCATTTGTGGGTCTGTTGCATGCGTATATAGTGGGTTAAGACAGTCTGGAACATTTTATTCATCCTGGCAGGGGTTTAGGATTTCTGGTAGGGTTGCTACCTCTTTTGCGCTTGTGGGCTGCCTTTTGCGCTTGTTTGGGCTTCCTTGGCTTTGGAGAAAGCCCTCAGAGAGAAAAGTGCACAGACATACAGAACCTTGAGATAGGCCTATTATCAGCATGAGGTGGGACACTGTTAGTGAACATGGGAATTGTCCACAGCAAATGTAGCTGAGTTCACTTTTGGACTCAGGATGTGATACAGGGCACCAACTGTTTCTGCTGTATACTGTGCAAAAAACAGGACGTAGTCCCCAAATTAGGAGATAGCCAAGTAAATTGTATAATAGCTATACAGTGGAATATTATGCAGCTATAAAGAAGAATAGATGCTTTCTATATAAAGAAACTAAGGACCTTCAAGATGTATTAGATGGATAAGGTCATATATTGAATATTGTGTGTGACTTGTTGCCTTTTTTTGTCTGAAAGTGAGAGTGTTTGCTTATGATTGTTTCAATGTTAGGAGGATACATAAGAAACTAATATGTGTCTAAGGAGGAGATGGGGAGAATAAGAGGTGTGGACAGTGAGGGGGAGAAGGGAATAAAACTTTTCACTGTTTTTTATTTTTTTTAATAGTATTATGTGGTTTTCTTTTTTTAAAGATTTTATTTATTTATTTGAGAGAGAGAGAGAGAGAGCTTGAGAGGGGAGAGGTCAGAGGGGGAGAGCAGGGAGCCGAATGTGGGACTCAATCCTGGGATTCCAGGATCATGACCTGAGCCGAAGGCAGTTGCCTAACCAACTGAGTCACCAGGCGCCCTGTTTCATTTCTTTTCTTTTTTTAAAGATTTTATTTACTGGTCAGGGAGAGAGGGAGAGAGAAAGCGCACACATAGGGAGAGCAGCAGGCATAGAGAGAAGGGCTCCCCGCTGAGCAAGGAACCCAATGTGGGACTTGATCCCAGGGTCCCAGGATCATGACCCGAGCCAAAGGCAGACGCCTAACCAACTGAGCCACCCAGGCACCCCAGTTTCTTTGTTTTTTAAGTAAAACCACCCTAATGAAATATTTATTATTGAATTTGATTTTTATTTTCCATATGACTAAATAAACTAAAACTTTTCATGGCTTTTGAGCTAAACTAATCAAATGCGTCTTTGCTTTTGTTTTGCCTTCAAATATTCCCTTGTCTGGCAACTTGTCACTCAGTTCTCTGTTACATGTTGGGTAGGCACTGAGACCTGACTACTCGGAATTATTTCTCTTCCCATTCGCTGTCAACCTTATCATCCTGTTTCATTTTGTGTATTGTACTTATATGAAAAAGAATTTTTATTTCTTACATATTTGTTGTCTCTTTCTACCATTAGAATGCTCACTTGCCTAAAAGCAGGGGCCTGCTGTATATTTGTCTGCTGTCTCTTGGCGTCCTGCTTTTATTTTTGCTTCATGGCTACAGTTGATGGCCATGCAATTTATTTATTTATTTTTTAAAAGATTTTATTTATTTATTTGACAGACAGAGATCACAGGTAGGCAGAGAGGCAGACAGAGATTGAAGGGGGGAAGCAGGCTCCCTGCCAGGCAGGGAGCCTGATGCGGGGCTCGATCTCAGGACCCTGGGATCATGACCTGAGCCGAAGGCAGAGGCTTTAACCCAGTGAGCCACCCAGGTGCCCCGATGGCCATGCAATTTAATACAAATATCTTTTTTCCTAAAGATTTCTTTTACCCCAGAGAACTTTATCCTCTGCTTTGCAACACTCCTTCACTAACATTTTCTGTTGGATATCCCTTCACTGCCTCTGTTTTACGGTCATTTCAGGCATTAAAACAGTCTGATTTTCAGATAAGAATAAGTTGAGTTTAATATAAATAATTTCCATCCTTGCCCATTTTCAAATTTATTTTTTTCTGTAATTTGTGCTTACTCTTGAATTTTAGGGAGTGTGCATGTTTTTCCCCTATTCATTCATTTGGCTTTAATTTTTTCTTTTTTATTTTTAAGATTTTATTTATTTATTTGAGAGAAAAGAGAGAGAGAGAACACAAGCAGGGGCAACAGCAGGGAGAGGGAGAAGCAATTTCCCCGCTGAGCAGGGAGCCCAATGTGGGACTTGATCCCAGAACCCTGGGATCATGACCTGAACTGAAGGCCACCCAGGTACTCTAATTTTTTAAAAAATCAACTAATTGAGCTATATGCCAGCTTTACTGAGGTGTAATACTTATTTAGTACAATGTACACATCTTAAAAGTACAGCTGAATTCATTTTGTCAGATGTGTACATCTGTGTGGTACCACCCTCGTCTAGATACAGAACATTCTGTCATTTTCTTTTGCAGGTTAGACAAAGCTTGCTAATCCATACAAAAGTTTTATTTTATAGTCTTGTATATTTGAAATATTGCATAATTTTTATAGGAACAATTAAATGTTCTTTATCTTTGTTTCCATAGTGGTTTTTTTTTTTTTAAGATTTTATTTATGTTTTTGACAGAGAAACAGTGAGAGAGGGAACACAAGCAAGAGGGGTGGGAGAGGAACAGGCTTCCTGCTGAGCAGGGAGCCTGATGCAGGGCTTGATCCCAGGAGTCCGGGATCATGACCTGAGCTGAAGACAGACACTTAACAACTGAGCCACCCAGGCGCCTCATGTTTTCATAGTTCTTTATATCTTTTTAGTATTTAGTATTTCTTGACTAATTGTCTTTCTGTCTGTGTCACCAGTCTGTTTCTACCCTAGTTGTGAATTATAGAACTTGTTTGTTATTCATCTTTGCCGCCCCAGGTTTTGGCACTTAGAAATTGTGTATATTACAGTAATGGTTAATTTTAGGAGTAGTGTGTATGTGTTACTGATTGAGAGAGGCAGTACAGCATAATGCTTAACAGGAAAGAATCTTGTCCTCCATCACTTACTAGCTGTTGTGACCTTGGGCAAATTACTTATTTTCTCTGTGCCATAGTTTTCACATCTAATAAAAAATGCCATCGTAATATCTGCCTTCTAGGTTTATTATAAAAATTAAATGAGCTGATGTATGATTAAGCACTTCAGACACTTAACTGCTGGCACTTAACTGCTAGATAAGTATTAAATCAAGGATCTTGGGAGAATTATGTTTTGTGAACTCTTCTTGGTTAAACTAAGGAGTGTGCATAACATACAGACTTCCTGGATAATCAGATAAAAGGAATCTAAATAGAATGGACTAGATCAGAATGACTTGATAGAGCTGTTCAGAATTGAGGGACCTTTAGGTAAACCTATACTTGCGATTTTACGAAGCCAGCCTATGTAGTAATCTTCTCTGGTATCTGTAGCTGTCTCTTCTTATTTAAATATCTTCAGCCACTTCTTATATTTCAGTTTCTGCCCTGAATCTACAAACTTATTTGCATTTGCATTCCCCTTTCATCCTTCTTTCTTGTTTAAAAAAAGAAAACCACACAAATATTTTTACTATTGTCTAAAGCCAGTTTTGCCACCTGTGTTCTTAATTTGGTCAGTCAGCAACCACGTTTTAGATCTGCCATATGATAGGCACTAGGGATATTTTATATACAAGAGAGGAAGGCGCAGCCCTTATGAAGTTTACGTACCACTGGGCAAGACCAATAATTTAAAATGCGTTTATAGGGGCGCCTGGGTGGCTCAGTGGGTTAAAGCCTCTGCCTTCAGCTCAGGTCATGGTCTCAGGGTCCTGGGATTGAGCCCCGCATCGGGCTCTCTGCTCAGCGGGGAGCCTGCTTCCAATTCTCTCTCCTGCCTCTGCCTACTTGTGATCTCTGTCAAATAAATAAATAAATCTTTTAAAAAATGCATTTATAATAAATACAGTGTGATAAGCTGTATTTATTGGGGGGGGTGTAGAATGCTACTGTAGAAGCGTATTGGTTTTTGAAACCATGTGAGGATGAAAAGGTGCAAGGAGATTAGAAATTAAGAGAGAACCCTGAGGAAGATCAGTGTTAAAGGATTGTGGAGAATGAAAAGTCTCAGGTGGAGAGGCAGGAGGGAAGGGAGAGTCTGGTGTCGCGGCGCTGAACAGAGGAGAGCATCTCAGGACAGAGGTAGTGATCAACAGATACGCTAAGCAGCCAGGTAAGGTCCTTTTCCCTCTTTCCTTTTCAGATATTTGACTCTATTAGTTATTCCTTCAAAATTCCATGTGTTCTGTTTCGCTTCTAAACTCACTTAGAGAGTTTTTGATAGTTTGGTAGGTGGGGGTACTGCATCCTTGGAATTCATCTTGTTCCCAAGTAAGTAGCACTTACTGTAAGTAGCACAAGTTTGGATAACAAAGGATTTGTCGAACTTGGTCTGGGTCATCTATTCCCCTTTCATGTTGGGATGGGGGGAATTGGGCAGCTAGGGGTACTTTTGTTTCCTTTTATCCTGGTTCCATAAAACTTGATCAGGTCCATTTGACTAAAGGATTTTTCCTTGACTGCACATTTCCTTCACTGTTGTAGGAAGAGTTGTTTTAACTCCCTGTTGCTGCCTCTGGACCTTCTGTGGAGTGCTTAGACCCTCTCAAGTTTGATTTCTTCCCTCTTAAGTGGAATCTGAACTTGTAAAGCTAATTAAAGAGCTCCTTCTTGCAAAATACAGTGGATTTTGAGGTTGTTATCTCAACTCCTAGTTGGTTTTTGACATTGTTGACCATTCCAGCCTTCTTAGAAATCTTCTGTCTTTTCTGAGGGATCATGATCTTCTGATTTTCTTCCTATTCCTCTGGCACTCCTTAGTTATTCGCTGGCTTTTCTCTGACTCTGTGGCATTGGTGTGTTGGTTCTGTAGAACAGGTTTTCATCATTCTGCATATGCTCTGGGTGACCTTCTTCATTACTGTGACGTTAGTTACACCAACTGAAACTCTTGGATAGTAAGTCATATAACACTGATATAAATCTATAAAGATTATATTTTTACCTGTACATTTTAAATGCAAAATAAAATTATCTAGATGATGTAGAATTTGGGGTCTGCATATCTCTGCGTATCTAGAAGGAACTCATAAGTGCAGGAGTAATTGAAATACTGCTGTTATTTGCGCTAGAGTTAAACTTGAGTCTTAGGGGCTCTCTACATTATTCCTGGTACTGAAAGTATAATTTTAATATCTTTTTTATTAGCTGGATGGAAGAATCTGTGAGTAAAGAAATAGATGAATCAAGTGGATTTTATTTATTTTTAAAGATTTTAATGATTCATTTGACAGAGAAAGAGAACGTGCACAAGCTGGGGGGAGTGGCAGGCAGGCAAAGATGTGGGTCTTGATTCCAGGGTCCTGGGATCATGGCCTGAGCCAAAGGCAGATGTTCAGTTGACTGAGCCACCCAGGCACCTCTTTAAGTACACGTCAAAATATTTTATAATGCTTTAATTCAGTGTGGTGTTAATTTTAGTTATTCTGAGCACGGTTGCCTGGCAGGTGACTTTTGATCTTTGGTTGTGAGTTCTAGCCTCACGCTGGGCATAGGGTTTACATTAAAACAAAAAATTCTTTTGAGGAGCTACTCCGATTGTCATGAAGTAGTAATAGAAACTGTTTTATAACTAGTTCCCTGAACAATTCCAAAGGAATGATACTTTTGTTTGATAAACACTGCCCTCCTGTGGTTAAAGTAAGCTAAATGTTTTGTAAACGTACTGTGGTCTTGTTTACATTAAACTTGTGGTAAAATAATGTAATAGGAATAGTAATACAATATATAATACTATGTAATACTGATTTGATGGAATACAGTATTTTTGCTCAGAATATTTGTGGCCATTTTGTTTCTCCGTCTCTCACTCTTGGGTTTCTCTGCTATGCGTACATTTTTTCTCACTCTTTGCATATTTCCTTTTTTCTTTTTTTTAAAGATTTTATTTATTTATTTGACAGACAGAGATCACAAGTAGGCAGAGAGGCAGGCAGAGAGAGAGAGAGGAGGAGGCAGGCTCCCCACTGAGCAGAGAGCCCGATGCGGGGCTCGATCCCAGGACCCTGGGATTATGACCTGAGCCGAAGGGAGAGGCTTTAATCCACTGAGCCACCTAGGCGCCCCTGTGCATATTTTCTCATTTAAAAATTAAGTGAATTCAAAGTTAGATGGAAATGAAAAGATGGAAAAATATTAAGCTATCAAAGGAAGAGAAGATAAATTTAGAAGTGCTAAAAGAAATCCAAAGAAATAATACATTGTATGTTAATTAAAAAAAAAAAAGAAATCAAAAGAAAAGACCAATCATTTGTGATGTGTGAAGTTAATAAAAACCTCCATGGAAAAGCAACATAATGAAAAGATGAATAATAAGCTGGAAAAAATATTTGTAGGAAATGTGACAGTAAAAGTTTTATTACTTATTTATTTTAAAGTTTTACTATATTGAATGTGAAGATAGAACTCATACAAATGTAATATATACTAAGTGGACAGTGGTCATGAATAACCAGTTTGCAAGGGAGGAAATACAGTAATTCACAAAAATATATTAAAATTCATAATAACATTCCATAAAATGTTACTCATAAAATATTTCTAATGATGCTTCCCAGCAAACAACCCAAATTTTTTTTTTTTTTTAAGATTTCATTTATTTATTTGAGAGACAGATCACAAGCAGGCAAAGAGGCAGGGAGAGAGAGAGGAGGAGGCTGGCTTCCCGCTGAGAAGAGAGCCCGACGTGGGGCTCGATCCCAGGACCCCGGGATCATGACCTGAGCCGAAGGCAGAGGTCTTAACCCACTGAGCCACCCAGGCACCCCGAAAACAGCCCAAATTTACTGGTCACTTTTGGAGCATACTAGGAGAGCCAGCTAATTATTCTCAAAGTCATTAAAAGAAACAAGCACTTACCCTTTTTCTGTATGAGCCGTGCGTCCTTCAGGTAACCAAATAGTAGATGGAGGAAAAACGTGTTTTTTTTTGTTTTGGTTTTTTTTTTTACTTTTTTTTTTTTTTTTAATTTATTTTCAGCGTAACAGTATTCATTGTTTTTTCACCACACCCAGTGCTCCATGCAATCTGTGCCCTCCCTAATACCCACCACCTGGTTCCCCCAACCTCCCACCCCCCCGCCCCTTCAAAATCCTCAGGTTGTTTTTCAGAGTCCATAGTCTCTCATGGTTCACCCCCCTTCCAATTTCCCTCAGGAAAAACGTTTTTTTAGAAGGATTCTAGCTGATGAATGAAGAAGGCATGGTAGACTTTATCATCATTTGTGAACACCTAAATAAAATAACAAGTCTAGGTGGTGATCATCAGCGGTTACGACAAGAGGTTGGAATGCTGGTGGAAAACTGTTGTTTGTAATATAAAATAATTTGTAGTTTATAATATGGAACTCTCTCAAAGAGAGTTTAAGACCTGGGTTAACCAAATGTGATGTGTAGGGATCTTTGGATACAGTTTTGAGCAAAGCAACTATGTTTTGTTTTGTTTTTTTAATTTTATTTATTTATTTGACAGAGATCACAAGTAGCCAGAGAGGCGGGCGGGGGGGGGGGGGATGCGGAAGCAGGCTCCCTGCTGAGCAGAGATCCCGATGTGGGGCTCAATCCCAGGACCCTGAGACCATGATCTGAGCCGAAGGCAGAGGCTTAACCCACTGAACCACCCAGGTGCCCAAACCAACTGTTTGAAGAAGTTTATCTTGGGGGTACTTGGGTGGGGTAGGCAGTTAATCTACCCACTCTTGGTTTCAGCTCAGGTTTTGATCTCAGGGTCATGAGCGCGCTTCACTCTCTGTCTCTCAAATCTTTAAAAAAGAAAAAAAGTTTTTTTTTCCCCATGAAAATTGGGGACGTTGTCTAAATTGATATTAAAGAATTACAGTTACTTCTTGAAGATTTAAATAGTTTTTTTTTTAAGGATTTTTTAAAATGTATTTAACAGAGGGAGAGAGATCACAAGTAGGCAGAGAGGCAGACAGAGAGAGGGGGAAGCAGGCTCCCCGCTGAGCAGAGAGCCCGATGCGGGGCTCGATCCCAGGACCCTGGGATCATGACCTGAGCCGAAGGCAGAGGCTTTAACCCACTGAGCCACCCAGGTGCCCCCCCACCAGAGAAGATTTTATTAATTTCCATTTTCTAGTTCTTCGGGCAGACAAAAAAGCCTCATTATGATTAATTAAATCATAATCATTATTAATTAAGTAATCATCATTAATTAAATATTTTTGCAAATGAATGCAAGTGCCTTTTTCACTCTTTTTTCTTGCAGAATAGTCTTATATCTGGTTGTAATGTAGACAGGATTTAAAGCCTAGAGAAGGGGCACCTGGGTGGCTCCGTGCGTTAAGCCTCTTTCTTCTGCTCAGGTCATGATCTTAGGGTCCTGGGATCAAGCCCTGAATTGGGCTCTCTGCTCAGCACGGAGCCTGCTTCCCCATCTCTATCTGCCTGCCTCTCTACCTACTTGTGATATCTCTCTCTGTCAAATAAATAAAATCTTTAAAAAAAATTTCTAGAGAAATGACTTGATATGATTGTGAAGTCTTGGAATTTATTTTATTTTATTTTTCTTAAAGATTTATTTATTTATTTATTTGACAGAGAGATCATAAGTAGGCAATGTGACAGGCAGAGAGAGAGGGGAAGCAGGCTCCCTGCTGAGCAGAGACCCCGATGAAGGGCTCAGGGATGGAGGGCTGGGGGCTTGATCCTAGGACCTTGAGATCATGACCTAAGCCGAAGGCAGAAGCTTAACTCACTGAGCCACCCAGGCGCCCCAGGTCTTGGCATTTAATGTAAAATTATTTCATATTGTAAATTTTGCTTCTTGTGTAATTTTTCGTTATTACCAGCAGGAATTAGTGTAGGGCATTGTTAATTATCTGAGATGAAAATAGTGGAAAAATCAAAGGCAGGTAGCCTATTTTTTGGTTGTTGTTGTTTTTAAATATTCAGCTTTAAAAAAAATATTTATTTATTTGAGAGAGGGAGAGTGAGAGAGAGAGAGAGCGAGTGCCCAAGCAGGGGGAGCTGCAGGCAGAGGGATAGGGAGAAGCAGGCTTCCCACTGAGCAGGGAGCCTGATGGATCCCAGGACCCTAGGATCATGACCTGAGCTGAAGGCAGCTGCTTAACTAACAGAGCCACCCAGGCACCCCTCTTTTGTATTTTTCATCCCCCTTACGAACACTGGTGAAACTTTATTTTTAGTTTTTTATTTTTTATTTATTTTTTAAAAGATTTTATTTATTTATTTGACAGAGCAAGAGAGCATAAGCAGGGGGGACAGTGGTGAGGGAGATAGGGAGAAGCAGACTCCCTGCTGAGCAGGGAGCCCAATGGGCTCGATTCCAGTACCCTGGGATCATGACCTGAGCCAAAGGCAGATGCCTAACCATCTGAGCCACCCAGGCGTCCCCACTGGTGAAATTTTAAATGAGGGTAGTAACAGAAATGTAAAGTGGGAAACAATTTTGTTGTATAGTTATAGTTGATTAATAATAACAAAAGCCACTTTTGTTTATCAACCACTTATGGTAAATTAAGAATACTGCAGAATGTTTTATTTCATGTTCCTGTTTATGAGAATGTTCTAACCCTCACTCTAGCAATGAAGGATCGGGATTTAGAGTCTTTAGTCACCTAGGATGTATTCTTAGAGCTATTAGAAGCAGGCTGTTTGACCTCTGTACCTACGCCTTGAAACACTTGAATGTTTTCCATCAATTAAATATATATTTTTTAATTTATTTATTTATTAGAGAGAGCGAGCGAGCACAGGCAGACAGAGTGGCAGGCAGAGGGAGAAGCAGGCTCCCCGCCGAGCAAGGAGCCCGATGTGGG
Organism: Martes martes; assembly: GCF_963455335.1. Classification (NCBI taxonomy): domain Eukaryota; kingdom Metazoa; phylum Chordata; class Mammalia; order Carnivora; family Mustelidae; genus Martes; species Martes martes. Next base: position 119,641,821 of record NC_137896.1, read on the forward strand.
ACTCGATCCCAGGACGCTGGGATCATGACCTGAGCCGAAGGCAGCCGCCCAACCAACTGAGCCACCCAGGCGTCCCCATCAATTAAATATTTTTTCCAGCCTGAATCCCTTGCTTACATTAATAGTTCTTACAGAGACCAAAACAGAGCCTCAGTCTATTCACTGCTGCGTGTCTGTAGGGAGAGGAGTATTTATTGTAATCACTTGGTACCATTTAAGAAAATCAAGGAGATCTCTTATTTGTGCTCTTATTTAAATTTGTATTATGTGGTTTTAGTGTTCCAGATTTCCTAATGATTAGTAACAGGGTGAAATTTAATCACCAGGTTGAGGACTGTATCAGTTTCCCTAGAAATCCCTTCTAGTTCTTGACCAGGGCAAGCATAACGTCTGTTGCACAAAGTGGTCTTCTTTTGTCAACTCCCGGGTTTTCAGTATGGTCTACAAAACCCTCTACATCTTCCCACTTTCCTAAGAAGAACTTGCGGTTCCTCGTAGATTTCAGTGGCTTTGTGTTTTCTTCCAGCAGCCAAATGAATTATTTGAAGGGAAGTTCTGTGTTGAAACTGAGTCTGCCTAGAATAGCAACTAAACATGGAGCAATACCCATACCAGTGCTTTTAATGTAGTTTTCTGCTTTGGGCCAGTAAGGTGTAGTTTTACTCTTTTAACTTGTTGAAAGAAATACATTTAGGTAGACTTGGCAAACTCATTGACTATTCTGCTTTTTGTAATGGGATAAAAGCAGTGTATTTCTAGTGTTAAGACAACTCTCTGATATTTCTGTGATATAATTGCCAGGTTTTTTGTTTGTTACCTGTTTTTTAAGTAGGCTCTACGCCTAACACGGGGCAGAAACTCATTATACCAAGACCAGGAGTCCCATGCTCCACTCACTGAACCAGCCAGGCACCCCTGTGCTTGTTAAATTTTATACGTTTTAAAATAATTTTATTTATTTTTTATTTAAGAAAAAATTATTAAAGATTTTATTTATTTATTTGACACACAGAGAGAGATCACAAGTAGGCAGAGAGGCAGGCAGAGAGAGGGGGAAGCAGGCTGCCCTCTGAGCAGAGAACCTGACACGGGGTTCTATCCCAGGACCCTAAGATCATGACCTGAGCCGAAGGCAGATGCTTAACCCACTGAGCCACCCAGGTGCCCCAATAATTTTATTTTTTAATCTGATTTTTATTATTTAGATCAAGTAGCTTATGACCTCATGTCAGGGTCATTCAACAGAGGAAATATAAATGTCTAATGATGTGAAAAATTAAACCTCATTAGTAACTAACATTTTAAAATTACATATCTGTATATTTAAAATAGTCACCAAGGATTTTTGAAATGATACAAATGCTGGTTAATGGTATAGTGAAACTCCTATACATCAGGTGGATAACAATTTGGTAATATTAAAATAACTTTATGCAGCAGTTCCACTTGTTTGAAAACTTAAAAAAACAGGGGCTCCTGGGTGGCTCAGTGAGTTAAAGCCTCTGCCTTCGGCTTGGGTCATGATCCCAGGGTTTGGGGATCAAGCCCTCCATCGGGCTCTCTGCTTAGCAGGAAGCCTGCTTCCTCCTCTCTCTCTGCCTGCTTCTCTGCCTACTTGTGATCTCTGTCTGTCAAATAAATACATAAAATCTTTAAAAAAAAAAAAAAAGAAAACTTAAAAATAATCCGAAACATTTGGCATTTTTCACAGTAAAAAAAGAATCAGTAACACAATTACTGAGAATTTGCCTTTTTTCCAGTTTTAAGCAAAGCAGCTCAAAGTAAAATATTTCCTTTGATACTCATGGTTATTCCATAAGTTAAAGATGTTCTTTTTTTTTTTTTTTTCAAAGGTGTTCTTATTTTCCTATACGTTATTTACCTTCTAAGTTCAGGCTATGCTTGTAACTTCTCTGAGTCTTACTTTTCTTCCTGTGAAATTGACATAACTTATTCTGCTCTTTCTTGCGTTGTTGTGAGGGTCAGATGAAGTAGAATGGCTATGCAATGTTTATAAACCATGAGGCATTGAGAAATATTTACAAATTAAGGGAGAAATGTAAAAATTTTATATGTATTATCTGGGCAGCACAATAGGAAGATAGTCTTTATAGGAAGATATGTTTTTTGTGGGTTCAGGTTTTGTTTTTTTAGTAAGTATATCAGTCTTTTGTGTTCTTATTTGAGCATCTTCTGTGTGTATGTCTCTATATAAAAGCTCTTTTGGGGGGTGCCTGGGTCGCTCAGTGGGTTGGGCCTCTGCTTTGGGCTCAGGTCATGGTCTCAGGTCCTGGGATCATGCCCTGCATCGGGCTCTGCTTGGCGGGGAGCCTTCTTCCCCCTCTGTCTCTGCCTGCCTCTCTGCCTACTTGTGATCTCTCCCTCTGTCAAGTAAATAAAACCTTAAAAAAAAAAAAAAAAAAACTCTTTCTGTGCTACATAAGCGGCATAAGTTGCCATTGTGGAAAACAATATGGAGGTTCCTCAAAAAATTTTAAAGAGAACTACCAGCAATCCTACTTCTAGGTATATATCCAAAGAAAATGAAATCAGTATCTTTAGAGAGATACCTGCACCCTTGTATTCATTGCAGCATTATTCACAATAGCTAAGAAATGGAAACAACTTTATTTTAATTTTTATATATTTATATTTTTTAAAAAAGATTTATTTGACAGAGAGATTAAGAGCATAATTAGGCAGAGCAGCAGGCTGAGGGAGAGGGAAAAGTAGGCTCTCCGTTGAGCAGGGGGCCAACATGGGGCTCTTTCCCAGGACTCTGGGATCATGACCTGAGCTGAAGGCAGCCAGCCATTTAACCAACTGATCCACCCAGGTGCCTCTGGAAACAACTTTAGTGTCTAACAACAGATGATGGGATAAAGAAAATTACTATATGAAAAAAAAATTACTATATATATGCAATGGAATATTAATCAGCCACAAAGAAGGAAATCTGCCATATGTGTAGTAGCTGTATACTAAGTGAAACAAGCCAGATTAATACTGTGGATTTCCCTTAAAAATCCATCCCCCCAATCATTCTCCTTTGTATTTAAAGAGATATACAATAAGATAACATAACATCATAATGTCTAATACACAATCCAGAATCGCTTGACAGATGAAGAACTAGGAAAATCTCAAGAACTCATAAGGAAAAGACAACCTACACACAATAAACCCAAGACGACAAAGATGTTGGAATTATCAGAGAATTTATTAAAAAAATATTTTTTTTGGGTGGGGGTGTCAGAGAGTGCGCACACACATACAAGCAGGCAGAGTGGCAGACAGAGAATCTCGGGACTCTGGAGTCATGACCTGACGTGAAGGCAGACACTTAATGATTGAGCCACCCAGGCGTCCCCAGACAAAGACTTTAAAGCAGCTATTATAACTCTGCTTCAGAAAGTCAAGTTTAAATTCAATGGAGAATGATGGTGGGGGAGGTCGATTTTTTAAAAGCAGGCATTTGACTTTGTTACGTTCAGATCACAAACTTTCAACCCATCATCTTGGCACTGAAATTCTGATGTCTAGTTTTCAAAGCCTTTGCCGAGGGCTTAGGGTCTGTTCCGTGTGTGCACCCCTAGTGGCTAATTTGGGGATGTGATAGTACGATTACGGTCAGATACACATATGCATAGTTCTGAAGTGACCTCAGGAGTGTTTCTAGATCTTCATGGTATCAGTTTCTCGAGCTCCTTTCTCTTTACAAGTTCCCCAATACTTTCTGGCTCCTAGAGACCCTCTTCCTTGTCCCATGGCTGGACAGTTGGGGCTTCATTTCTGTTTTACTGTATACTTCCACAACCACATTTGAGTTTGATGCCAAACAAGATGGCAGAGAAAGAAAGCCATGTGGGTTCCCTTCACACTTACGGGAACAAAAGGATTCTGTTTTATTGGAGTTTTAGGTCCCTGTTTGGCCACTGTTGATATTATCACTGCCAGGGCTGCTGCCCTTGGCTTGTTTGGGGGGCATAGGTCAAGGGGAAGAGGGAAAAACCTAGAAAACCCCATCTCCTTAGGGGCCCCCTTTAAGGATGCTTAGACCAAAAAGAATTCTTTTGGAGCCAATTCTGTCTGTACTTTGTTGACAGTTCTGAATTTGTACTGCCTTTGAGTCTAGGCTGAATGGTCCCAGAGGGAACAAAACCAGGAAATTCACTTTGGGGTTAGTATAACTTAAGAGTTGTGGTTTCCTGCTCCAGGCTGACTACCATTTCCAGGGTCCTTATAGCTGCTTCATGCCTTCTGTCCAGGTTTTTAGTTATAGTCAGCCTGAGAGACAGGACAGACTATGCTTATTCCTCCTCTTTTTTTTTTTTTTTTTAAATAACCAGAGCCAGAACATAGGTACCTTTTAATATCCCTACAACTGTATTATTCATTTGTTTTGGTTAAGAATTTATTGAGCACTCATGGCATACTAATCTTTGCTGGAAATGTAAAGATGGGTAATCTTTAAGTACTTACAGTAGATCCACAGTTAGGCATGTGATAGGGGGGTTGGAGGCAGAAAGTAAACAATTTCATACTAAACAATAATAATTTAGTTATTAGTCTTATCCTTTTGATCTGTTTCTACTTCAGGACTTCATGTGGTTTGTGGCTAAAAGAGAGAAGAACCTATTTTTATTCCATTAATTTTCTGTTTTTCTTATTGTCCCAAAATATAAGGGATAGAAAGTCTCTGGATATATATGTGCTGGATGAAATTAATACTTAGTTTTAATAAGAATGAGAAATGTAATTACATATATAATTATTGTAACTAAAAATAAGAAAAAATAATTTATTATTATATACTTGTTTCTCAGGTCTTAGAAAAATACCCCAATACACCCATGAGTCATAAAGAAATTCTTCAAGTTATCCAGAGAGAAGGACTAAAAGAAATCAGGTGAGTTGTTTAAATTTTATTAGTGATAATTATAATACTTGATTAGAGTATTTCATTGTGTAAGCAGTATATATTACTCCTGAAGATTGATTATTTAGTAATAACTGCTTTGCTAGTTTCTGATTTATTTAGTTGTCAGATCTTTGAAGTTTTCAGTCGTAGCACAATCACAAAACCACAAGTAAGTTAAAAAAAAAAAAATTCTTAGCTGTGTCCAACCCATGCACTTTAATTCTTAGGAAGGCCTGGAGCCATCTTCAAGCCTTCATCTATGAGTTCAGGTTTTTGATTTAATAAGCTTGTCATTAGCAGGTGAAAATACTACTGTCTAGTACAGGGAGAATGCCAGAGGTGGACAGTCTAGGAAGAAATAACCTTGGCCCAGAGGAATAAAGTGGAAAAGATACAAACAAAGCAGTATATATTTCAAATAATAGATGTATGTACAGCAAATAAAACAGCTTAGGGTTGATTAATACAGGACCAAAGATAAAACATACTTTAATTTCTAAGAGCCTTGTATTAATAATAGCACTTAATAGTCACTTCATAATCAAGACCCTCTGCCATCAAGAAACATTAAAATTACGGTCAGCATACTTGGTGTTGTTAATGTGGAAATCTGGGAGTCTGCCTGAGATATTGTTGCTAAGGTGGAAAAGGTTGCAGTGCTTTAAAGCTGCTGCTAGTTGTTCTCAAGTAGGGGTGGCATTGTGTAAACGCCCTTAGGGAAGGTGTCAAGAATTTATGGGGTTATTTTTGATTTTCAGAGTGTCTGGAAAGAAGGGGAGCACTGTGGCATGTAATGTTCAGGAATCAGGAGGCTAAATGTCTCATATTGTGCTATATAGTCCTTCACATCAAAGAATTGTTCAGCTCAGATGCCAGAGTAATAGTGAGCTGTGCTGAAATATTTGTAAATGGACAATAATAAATTTTTTGATACGTAGCTATTGCGTGTTCTAGATTTTAATTCTCATTTTCTTTAATACAAAATTGAGTTCTTGGCCCTTTGCTAACACAGCTAAAAAAATTTTATTCTGACTTGTGGCCAAATGTCAGTAGGCTGGGAATAAATTAGGTTTGTTTTATTACTATGAAACAATGAAATATAAATTAGTATTATTTCATTTTATGTAATGCGTCTCAGAATTTGTGTGAACATTTATAAATTAAAACGTTGAAATGCATTTGAGGAATTAGCTTTTTTTTTTTTTTTTTAGGATTTTATTTACTTATTTGACAGACAGAGATCACAAGGAGGCAGAGAGGCAGGCAGAGAGAGAGAGGAGGAAGCAGGCTCCCCACTGAGCAGAGAGCCAGATATGGGGCTCCATTCCAGGACCCTGAGATCATGACCTGAGCCGAAGGCAGAGGCTTAACCCACTGAGCCACCCAGGTGCCCCAAGGAATTAGCTTTTAAACATTTTTGTAAATTAAAAAAGGAATCTCTTAATTTATCAGTGATACAAATCTAAATATTTATTTGAATTAGATAAGATATTAGATTAAAACTAAAGCATAATGCCTATTTATTTAATTTTTTTACCTTTTTTTTTTTTTTGAGATTTGTTTATTTATTTATTTGGCAGAGATCACAAGTAGGCAGAGAGGCAGGCAGAGAGAGGAGGAAGCAGGCTCCCCGCAGAGCAGAGAGCCCGATGTGGGGCTTGATCCCAGGACCCTGGGATCATGACTTGAGCCGAAGGCAGAGGCTTTAACCCACTGAGCCACCCAGGTGCCCCTAATTTTTTTACTTAAAAAAAAATTTAAACCCAGTTAGTTAGCATATAGTGTATTATTAGTTTCAGAGGTAGAGTTCAGTGACTCATCAGTCTTATGTAATACCTAGTGCTCATTACCTCATGTGCCCTCCTTAATGTCCATCACCCAGTTACCCCATCCCTGCATAATGTCTATTTAATACCACCAATTTGTGCAAAGCTGTAGGAGAAAAAGACTAATTTTTGTGGTCTGAGAAACAATTCTGCTAAGGTATTTTACTATTCTTTTATAACGGTGTTGACTTATAGAATAGGAATGAGCAAGAGATTTTTTTTTCCCTTAAAAATTAGACTTTTGAAACACTGGGGAAATTGACCAGGGTATCTGGTGTATAGAGACTAGACTCCCATCAGCCCCTTAGCTCTGAATGCCAGTTGCAGGGTCATCAAGCTCTAAATTTCTAAGGCTCTATGACTTTATATTTGTCATTATCATTTCTAGGGAGCAGGCAAGAATAGTAAATAAGTAAAGAATAGTAAATAAACAAAGAAGGATAAAAAGAAGATACTTAGAAAAAGTAACCAGATGGAAGTGTCATCAAATATAGCTTCTGGCTTCACTTAGTGGTAACAATTTATAAGTAGATGTTCTTGTTTAAACTATATTGTTGTGATGCAGTTATGGGACCACAAAGCAGTTCTAACTCACCAGTGACTTCCATTTTGTTAACTCCATGTGACTTTTAGTACCTGGCTCTTGCTTCTTAACATATTTTAACACAGCTGAATACTGCTTCCTTCCTGAAACTCTCTTTTGTTACCTGAAGCGACCACAGGCATTCTTCCTTCTTCCTTCTTAGTTTTTTTGCTCAGTATCTTTTTCTTTCTTTCTTTCTTTCATTCATTCATTCATTCATTCATTCATTCGACAGGTGAGAGCGCATGTGCGCACAGCAGGGGGAGCAGCAGGCAGTGGGAGAGGGAGGAGCAGGCTCACCAAGCAGGGAGCCCAATGTGGAGCTCCATCCCAGGACCCTGGGATCATGACCTGAGCCAAAGGCAGACGCTTAATGACTGAACCACCCAGGCATCCCTGCTCTTTACCTTCTAACTTAAGTGCAATTTTCCATCTCATTGCTTTAAGTATTATATGTTGTCAGTTCTCAAATAGGTAGGGAAGCTGTTTCTCACCTTAGCCTTTGTATTCCTGCCTTCATAGCAGGAAATGTGCTTTTCTCTCAGTTCAGTCTTATTTGTCAGGTGTCAGTTTGAATATGTGTTTTTCAGAGATCTTTGGCTGAGTTTATGAGCTAGAGCAAATTTCCTTTTTTAGTGTATTAGTGTTCTGTTTATTTCCTCATAAGACTTGAAATTACATATTTTTGTGATCTTAAAAAAAATCACACAGCTTCTCTATAGCTTATATTAAGGGAGCTCCGCGAGGGCAGTGGTATCTCCTCTTCTTCCCCCTCCTCTTTTGTGCTTGGTATATACCAGACATTGAAAACCTACTTGTTAATGCGTGTATGAAGTATCAGATGTTGGAAGATCCTACTCAGATGTAGTCACAGCTTATCCTCTTGCTGCAGTGATGTGTTAAGTGATAGTCTTAAGATTTTAAGTCTTAGACAGGTCTTTTAGACAGAATGAAATAGATAATTTCTTTATTGACGATGTGCTACTTTTTAGTTAATTTTCAGTCTTCAGTCCTCAGTTCATGGCTTTTGGTCCTTTTTTCCCTTTGTAGTTTTCCATGTGTTCCCCATTCTGAAGAAGCTCACTTAATTTTGAGTAGTCCATATTATATTGTTTTATTTTAAAATATATTAAAGAGGAAACGGCCCAAATGTCCATCAAAAGATGGGTGTATTAATAAAGTGTAGTATACACATTTAAAGGTCTTAAGAAGAATTGAAATTCTGGGGCGTTGGGGTGGCTCAGTCCGTTAGGCGGCTGCCTTCAGCTCAGTCATGATGCCAGAATCCTGGGATGAGTCTCACATGAGGGAATTCTTCTCCCTCTGCCTGCTGCTCCCCTGCTTGTGCTCTCTGTCTGCCTAATAAGTAAATAAAACCTTTAAAAAAAAAAAAAAGAAGAATTGAAATTCTGATACATGCTATGTGGGTGAACCTGAAAAACATGCTAAGTGAAATAAGACAGACACAGAAGGACAAATAGTGATATAACAGGGGGAAAAAGGACAAATATTGTACAGTTCCATTTATCTGAGATACTTAGAACAGGCAAACTGATAGAGACACAAAGTAGAATAGAGGTTACCAGGGGCTGAGAATAGGGAAGATCGGAGAGTTATTGATTAAATTAGTATAGAGTTTCTTTTTGGGATGATCCGAAAGTTCTGGAAATGGACAGTGGTAATGGTTGTGCAACATTGTGAGTGTACTCAGTGCCACTGAAATCTACACTTACAAGTGGTTCGGATGGTAACTTGTACGTTACGTATATTTTGCCACAACCAACCAACCAACAAAGTATTAAACATGAAGTGATTGTCTGAGAAAGACTGATGTAGTAGTCTCTTCAAGAACTTAAAAGGGTTTTTCAGAGATGTTTTCTGCAGTCTTTGAGTTATACAGTTTTATAAGTCTCAGGGTCTGGTTACCAGACAAAAGCTACATGGTAATGTGAACAGGGAAGTTATTCAGTTAACTGGTTAAGTTATTAATTGGTTAACCAGAAGTTAACTATTTAAGGGGAGCAACCAATACCTATAGGGCTGAGGCAGTGTGCCCTAAGAAAGAGTAACTTTCAAGATTTCCCTCTATGTCCCTAGGTTGTGATTCTTATCTTAATGAAGTAGGTGGGGCTCTGGTCCAGTGGAGACAAAGATCACTGGTGCTGTAGCCTGGCCTGGCAAATAGGAAACTGCCTACTGGGTATTAGTAGAATTTGCTGGAAAGCCTCCTGCTGGGCAGTTGTCCCACATTCACTGCAGAGCCAGCTGAGGCACCAGCAGAATTTTCTGGGAAGCTACCCACAGTCATTCTGCTGAACCTTGCTGAAGGTTGGGTGCCACTGAGTGTCCCTCATGTTGCTGGGTGCTGCCTGCCATAAGAGCAGGCAGGCAAGAGCACAGTAAAACCGGAAGAAAAGCCCCCTTTCAGTCTGCAGCGTTCTTCCAGCGCTCTGCTGACAGAACTTAACACCGAGCCAGCTGGCAAAGGAGAAGTGTTTATAGGGTCCAGCTCCACTACCACAGAGAAGGATAAAGAAGGTTGAATTTGGAGGTAAAAATCAGTAAATTGATAACTAGCTCAGCAGCCTTCAGTGGTTTTTCAGTGGAATAACTGAGATCATTGTCTGGCCCCACACACCACTTTGGTTTACTTGATTTGTTTCCATCTGCTCTCTAGCGGAGTGGATACATGGCTATTTTCTGTATGGGACCTAGGATTTCTCACCTTAGGACATGGATCAGTCTTTTATCTTCACTTTTTTATGGAAAATCTTGACTGTTTTAAAACCAACTCATAAGTTTTTTCTTATTTAGCCTTTTTATCTGGTGGATTTTAGGGATTTTTTAAAGATTTGTTTGTTTATTGTTTATTTGTTTATTTGGAGTGCCTGGGTGGCTCAGTCGATAAGCGGCTGCCTTTGGCTCAGGTCATGATCCCAGGGTCCTGGGGTTGAGCCCCACGTTGGGCTCCCTGCTTGGCAGGAAGACTGCTTCTCCCTCTCCCACTCCCCCTGCTTGTGTTCCTTCTCTCACTGTGTGTGTCTCTCTCTCTGTCAAATAAATAAAATCTTTAAAAAAAAAAAGATTTTGGTTATTCATGTGAGAGAGAGAGCACAAGCAGGGGGAGAGGCAGAGGGAGAGGGAGAGGTATACTCCCTGCTGAGCTGGAAGCCTGACGTGGGGCACGATTGCAGGACCTAGAGATCATGACCTGAGCTGAAGGTAGACACTTAACCATCTGACCCTTCTTTTGAATAATTTGAGTTTTGCAGTATAATATATTTTTTAAAGATTTTATTTATTTATTTGACAGAGATCACAAGTAGGCAGAGAGGCAAGCAGAGAGAGAGGAGGAAGCAGGCTCCCTGGTGAGCAGGGAGCCCGATGCGGGGCTCGATCCCAGGACCCCGGGATCATGACCTGAGCCGAAGGCAGAGGCTTTAACCCACTGAGCCACCCAGGTGCCCCTGCAGTATAATATATTCTATTTTACTTACGTATTTATTTCTCTTTCCCTCATGGAGTATAGTAATATTGAATGCATTTTTGTCTGATAAGTCTAACATCTGGATAATCTCAGGGTTGGCAACCGCCCATTGCTTTTCCCTTGAGAATTGCTTACATTTTCCTGGATCATTGTTTATTGAGAAATTTAAGGTTGTATTCTGGAAATTTTGAATATTACATTATTTGTGATGATGACCTGAGCCAAAGGCAGATACTTCATCAACTGAGCCACCCAGGCGCCCTGCAGTTGTTTTTCTTTTTTTTTTTTTTTTAAAGATTTTATTTATTTATTTGACAAACAGAGATCACAAGTAGGCAGAGAGGCAGGCAGAGAGAGGAGGAAGCAGGCTCCCCCTGAGCAGAGAGCCCGATGCTGGGCTCGATCCCAGGACCCCGAGATCATGACCGGAGCTGAAGGCAGAGGCTCAACCCACTGAGCCACGCAGGCGCCTCCCCCCCCCCCCCCCCGCAGTTGTTTTTATTTAATATATTTACCAGGACATTTCCATTATCCCCAAAGGAACCCTGCAATATTAGCTGTCATTCCTCTTCCTTGCCTTAGCCCCAGTATCCCAGCCCTAGGCAACCAATAATGGGCTTTCTGTGTCCGTGGAGTTGCAATTTTGGGTATTTCATATAATGTAATCATAGAATACGTCTTTTTGTGACTGGCTTTCTTCATATAGTGTGATGATTTGAAGGTTCATTCATATTGTAACATTTATCAGTACTCGTTCCTTTATTGCTAAATAGTATTCCATTGTATGCACATGCCGCATCTTGTTTATCTGTTCATCAGTTGGTGGACAGTGGGGTTATTTTCACTTTTGGGCTATTAGGAATAATGCTACTGTGAACATCTGTGTACACATTTTTGTATGGGAAATTGCTTTTTATGTTTTTGTCCACAGGTTTTAGTTGTAACCAGCCAGAGGGAGAGAGGCTGTTGTGGGTCTACTCTGTCCTCACCAGGTCTCACCCACTCAATTTTAAATCATGAAATTGGATTGAAGGGGTTAAGGAGATTAATAAAGGGGCTGTTTTACTAGAATAGATGAGATGCGGTGGTTTGGATTACCTGACTAGTGCTGGAGACAATAGACTGATGTGAGATACATATTTTAAGACTTGCTGTTGGATTGGATGTGGGAAGGAAAAGGAAGGAGGAAATAAGAAATGATTTCTGGTTTTCAGTATTACGTAGCTACCATTTACTATAGAAAAGAACGGAGGAATTAAACTGGTCACGTGAGGAACTGATAAAGGATTCATTGAGCGTGTACTTGTGGGTTCAAAAGAAAAGCTCTGAATGTCAAGAGGGATGCAGAGGTCTTCAGGTGCAGGACCTGGTTATAAGTCTCAAGATTAGCAATGAAAAGGTAGAATGATCTGGAGATGTAGAGTAGGTATCTGTTGTCAGAGATAAATACCTAATATCTGTTTTGGACATCAGTGAGTAAGGAGTTCTCCTGGTGTGTTACAGAATCCAAGAATATATCCTTTTTTTTTTTTATGATAATATACTTCACTTATGTTACAAGTCTGTGTTAGTAAGGTAGGTACTGAAGTCAGTTATTTAAATATAAATGTTTACTTTTAGAAAATTGCAAATTGAAACAAAGGTATGTATCCTCCAGCTAAACTATAAATGGTCTTCTCAACCCATACTATATTGAAGTCAGCCTTAGGCATTTTATTACTTCAGCATTGCAGTATATATCTAACAGCTGAGAAGTTAAGAGACTGTGTGCAAACTGGATATTGTGGCTTATCAGAAAGAGAGCAGCTAAGCACAGACGTTAAGTATGCATACTGTGGGTAAAACATACAAAGAGTAGTCTGTAAGTCAAATGCTTCTGTATGCTGTGAGACCATTCCTGCTAATCCTTGCTGTTACCCCTCATTAGTACTTTTTCCCTTAGTCTTCTCTACAACAGGTTTTCCCCCTTCATCGGCTTGGCAACCATTGATGTTTACAGGGTACTTTTATAGCATTAAATGTGGGACTCAGGCCTTCCTTCTAAAGTAGCCATTGCTTTTGGTGCCTGTCCCCCCCCAAGTTTTCTTAACCTGCCTTGTTCATCCTATTAGCTCTATTACCTTGACTCTTCTTATATATGCTAATAGAGAAAGAGTTTTTAGGAAAGGAGAGAAAAATAACAAAATAATAATTTTCTGAGACGCTGTTCTCTTCCTGTTTTTTCTTTACATTCATAAGTAGAAGAGGAAAGACAAATTAGGAAGATTTCTTGGTTTTATGAATTTATCATCCACAGATTGAGTGTTTTCTGAATTAGGCCAATTATGAGTGGTCACAAGGATTCCTGATATATAATAATTTTGGTGAGGCATGAATTTGAATCTTGAATCTTCCATAAAATTGATGTGGGAGAATAAGTTATGTAGCTAGTAAGAGTATAGCCAACTACCTAGCTTTTAAGTTAGGTTGATCATTACTTATTTGTCATCTCTCAAAGAAGTCGAGAAGTATTTAAAAGCATTGGTTCTTTATGGAAAAAGACCTGCAAAGGAAGACTAAATGCTAGTTATATAGTAGTATTGGAAAATTTGGGGACAAGCAGATGACGTGGTTGTGGGTTTCTTGCAAATGAAGTTTCTCTAGTTGTTTACAACATCATAGCCCCGATTAAAAGAGTAATTTCTTGCATTCCTCACCCTTTTGTCCCTCCCGAACCCCTTTTCTAAGCCAGTTACGTTACTTTAGTCACAAAATATTATAGCTGGCAGAGATAATTGGGATATTACCATTACATTTCATTACTAAAGAATTAAGGCCCGTAGAGGTTGATCAGGGTCATACAAGTTCTATGAAACTAGAAACCCAGGTTTGCTGCTTCTGATTTTGCTCTTACTAGTATATCATACTGCCTCTACATCCCTAGTTTTCACTACTCTTCTGATTAGTCTCTTTGCTCTCTTTTTCAAATCAAACTTATATTACGTGCTGATATATAATAACTTTAGGATAGTTGCTGTCTAACTGTAAATGGCTTTCTGGAAGAATTTGAAACAAAAACCTCAGCCATTATAATAACTTGGATTCTGAAAGGGCCAGTACATTTTTGGGGAGAGGTGTGTGTGTGGCCCAGTGTGGGACTTGAACTCATGACCCTGAGATCAAGACCTGAGCTGAGATTTGGAGTTGGATGCTTAACCGACTGAGCCACCTAAGGGCCAGTACAAGTTTAAGAACTTATAATAATGGGTCATTTAAATAGATCTTTTTTTTTTTTTAAAGATTTTATTTATTTATTTGACAGAGAGAGAGATCACCAGTAGGCAGAGAGGCAGGCAGAGAGAGAGGGGAAGCAGGCTCCCTGCTGAGCAGAGAGCCAGATGCAGGGCTCCATCCCAGGACCCCGGGATCATGACCTGAGCCAAAGGCAGAGGCTTAACCCACTGAGCCACCCAGGTGCCCCTAAATAGATCTTTATATTGTTGTTTTGTAGAGCTCCAGTTTCTTCCCTAACAAGAGTCATTTTTCTGTTTGTTTTTTTTTTTTGTTTTTTTAACATCTCAGTCTTATATCCCAAGCAAGCACCTTTAGAGTTGAATTGTAAAGAATCCTGGGAACCAGCTAGCAAAGATCATGCTCAGTAAACAATTTGCCAGATTGAAATTCTACCTCTTCGAAGGAGTTTGAGTTTGATTAGTATTAATACATTTACTTATGAGCAAAATAATCCCTCTCATATGGTATAAGAGTATGTTTTAGCTCATCTCATACCAAAAACTAATCCTAGCACCTGTTTTTTTCCTGTCTGTCCTCATGTAAAATAGGTAGCAAAGGAAGTACAGTCACCATTGTCTGCAGCTTTTCAAGCAGAAATCATTATCCCTGCAGAGTAGGTTATTGGACTGTTTGCCAAGCTGATTTGTCTTAAAGTATTTCACTATAAAAGAGCTCAGTGTAAGAATGAAGAACATTATTGATTAAATTGATGCCATATTAACTAAAAATTAGTTGACTTTGAGTTCAGCCTGTGTTTTCTTTAACTGTCTGTTAGTCTGCTTTCGAACACACAGACTTTGTAGGGATCTCCAAAAGGATTAATGATGAAAAAATAACCCCCCAATGCTTGCATATTGACAGAAAACAGTATTCTAATTCATTGTATTAAGCTTCATGGTAGTGAGTTTATTATGGATCAAAGGGAAGCTAGTAAACCTTAGGGTCCATAGCTGATGGCTTTATGATGGCTCCTTGAAATTGAAATGCATGGGAAGAATATTAAAGAATATTCATTCATCTACATTTAACTCCAGACTGCTTTAATAGTTTTAGTATGCCATATAATTGAGGTACTGCTCCTGCTTTCTGAAATGGTTTAGACTGTTTAGCTGAGTTTAACTGTGCATTTTTAGACAAAGTTGTATTTTGGGCTAACTTGTGAATTATAAAGAAGAAATAAATGTTTTATTTAGCAAAGTGGGGGGAGGGTGCTAATTTGAAGAATTGTGGATATTGCTGGGAGGGGAAGGGAGAGTTTATTTTTTGACTTCATTGTTAAAATTAAAAGTTTTTTTCTCTTTCTTTCATTTTCTTGGGGTGCATTCCAACTCCAGAAGGTAAGAAGTATTACTTTATTCTAAGGATGTATGTACAATGATAAAGTCTCTTCTACAAGTTTAATTGAACTCACCTTTGGATGCATGATTTTTACTTTATAAGTAAACAATTAGTCTAGAACTAAATAAGAGTGAAATGAGTATGTAAATATTTTATTATATGTGTTCTTTTTTCCTTGCTGTTTGTAATAATCTTTATTTGGCCATAATTTTATTTATTTATTTATTTATTTATTTATTTATTTATTTAAAGATTTTATTTAATTTGACAGACAGAGATCACAGGTAGGCAGAGAGGCAGGCAGAGAGAGGAGGAAGCAGGCTCCCTGCTGAGCAGAGAGCCCGATGTGGGACTCGATCCCAGGACCCTGGGATCGTGACCTGAGCTGAAGGCAGAGGCTTTAACCCACTGAGCCACCCAGGCGCCCTATTTGGCCATAATTTTAGAAACCAATCAACATTTAGTTTTAAAATTATCATTTGACTTACACTATCATTGGGATACCTAGTGTTCTGCAGAAACTATTTCAGATTGAAAATATGTGGGTTAACATTTGCTTTATGGCTGTAGGATTGAAAATATATATGTTTATGTTCTGATTTAGAGACAGTATTGGTCAAATCCTCTGTGGGAGTGACACTTAGTTAAAACCAGGCTATAACAGGTTAAAATTTATAGTTTGGATCCTTTACTGAATTGGCTTTTTTCTGTGTTGACATAGCATTTTATTTTTTTAATTTTTTAAGAAAAGATTTTATTTATTTATTTGACAGAGAGAGAGAGCACAAGTAGGCAGAGCAGCAGGCAGAGGGAGAGGGAGAAGCAGACTCCTCACCAAGCCGGGAGCCAGACTTGATCCCAGGACTCTGGGATCATGACCTGAGCTGAAGGCAGCTGCTCAACTGACTGAGCCACCCAGGCGCGCTTGACATAGCATTTTAGACACACCTCTGTTTTAACAATTCCTCTGTTATATTATAGTTACATATTATAATTATCTGCATTGCCTGTGAGACATGAGAACAGGAACTACAACAATATATTTTCATGTAAATAGGCATGGCATGACATTTAGTTAGAGCTTAGTACATCTTTTTTTTCCTTAGTACATCTTTTTAACTCCAGCTAAATTTGCATTCCATTAAGTTCATTTACAAGAATTTATTCATTTTTGAGTATCAGTTTATGGAGGAAACCTTAATCCAGGTTGTACAAACAGTTAAAATTATAAATTAAAATACTTAAAACTAGATAAGAAAATTTTTGTGTTTTTTTTTTTTTTTTAAGATTTTACTTATTTATTTGACAGAGGGAGACACAGAGAGAGAGGGAACACAAGCAGGGGGAGTGGGAGAGGGAGAAGCAGGTTTCCCACCAAGCAGGGAGCCCGATGTGGGGCTCGAAGCCGGGACCCTGGGATCATGACCTGAGCTTAACGACTGAGCCACCCAGGCGTCCTCATGTGTATATGTTTTGAGGGGGACTTAATATTGATTAGATGCTTTAGGTACAAGTAACAGGAACCAAATGTGAATGATTAAAACAAAATGGGATTTTTATTTTATTTTATTTTTTTTTTGAAGAATGTGGGGTAGCTCATAACCTCAGGGGAAAGAAACAGGCTCTGAAATTGAGAGAACTAAGGCAGCTTCAGAGATCAGGTAGCTAGAACTAACGGATTGACTCATCAAAACACTTCTAGCTGGGATGAGTTAGTCCTTGTCTGTTCTCTTCAAGGTTGAATTTTGAGAAAGGGTGAACCTGGCTGGCTCACTGTCTAGGCATGGTGAGATACTTTGACTTTCCAGCGGGGTAGGTCATAGTTCCCCCAAAGCAAAGTACACATTGTTTTCCAGAAGAAGAGAAAAAACAGATGTCCACTGTGTTGCTCATGGTAGAAAATTACAAGAGAAAAGTACAAGCTACAAACAGTTGTAATAAGTAACCCTTTATACAGATTGTCTCAGTGGTAACATATGCTGTACTCTCGTACAGTATCATCATCAGAATACTGCTTTTGCTGCAGTCTACTTTGTGCTTGTGTGTGTGTGTGCGTGCACACACGTATGGATATATATTTGGACTATGCATTTTTATCACATATATAGACTCATGGATCTACTACCCATCTGAATACAGAACAGGTTCATCAACAAGAGAGTCCCTTGTGTTGCCGGTTTCACAGCCACACCTCCCTAGTGCCAGCTCCATCCACTCACCTTAACCCCAGAAAACCACTAATGTGTTCCATATTTCTGTCATTTTGCCATTTTAAGAATTTGTATTAATGGAGTCGTATAAAGTATGTAATTATTTGGCTTTTATTCAGTGTCATTCCCTGTAGATTACGTCCAGGTTGTTGTATGTGTCAATATTTCACTTCATTTTATTGCTGAGTAGTATTCAGTGACATGCTGTAGCGGAGTTATTTAATCATTCACCCACAGTAGGACATGTGAACTGTTTCCAGTTTTTCTTTGTCCTGTTTTTGACTATTACAAATAAAGCTTTTATGAAAATTTGTGTACATGTTTTTTTGTAAACAAAAATTTCCTTTCTCTGGCATAAATGGCCAGAAGTATAGTTGTTGGATGGTCTGGTAAGTGCATATTAGTTTTAAAGAGATTTTCACATTGTTTTTCAGAGTGATTGTACCATTTTACATTCTCACCAGCATTATATGTGAGATCCAGTTTCTCTGACATTGGAATGGATTCTTTGTAAATAGCATATAGTTGGGTTGGTGGGTTGTTAAGGCCAACTCTGCTCATCTTTGCCTTTTAATTTGCATATTTATATCATATATGTTTAAGGTAATTACTGATAGAGTTTATGTCTGCCATTTTATTATTTGTTTTCTGTTTGTTTCCTCTGTTTCTTGTACTTTTTTTTTAAAAGATTTTATTTATTTGAGAAAAAGAGAGCTAGAGAGAGAGAGAGAAAGAGAATACAGAGGGAAAAGGAGAGAGAGAATCAGACTCTCTTGCTGAGCAGGGAGCCCAATGTGGGGCTCAGTCCTAGGACACTGAGATCATAATCTGCGCCAAAGGCAGATGCTTAACCGACTAAACCACCCAGGCACCCCCCTTGTTCTGTTTTTCTTTTCCTGCCTTCTCATGGGTTATATTTTTAGGATTCCATATTGGTTTATTTATAGTGTATTTCTTTGTAAATGCATAATTTCCTCAGTGTTTGCTCTGGGTATTACAGTGTACTTTTGTGATTTATCAGTCTGATGGAATGAACATTTTACCACTTTGAAGTGTGGAACCCATTCCATTTAGGGTCTTAGCACTTAATGTTACAGTTTTTTGTTTCAGTCATCAAATATTAGTTAAAAATTCATGAGAAGGGTAGTCTCTAGCATGTATCCTTATTTCTATTCTTCCTTCTTTCCTGATGCTCCAGTATCCCCCCCCCTTTTAAAAAAAGATTTTATTTATTTATTTGACAGAGAGACATCTCAAGTAGGCAGAGAGGCAGGCAGAGAGACAGAGGGAAGCAGGCTTCCCACTGACCCGAGAGCCCGATGCTGGGCTCGATCCCAGGACCCTGGGATCATGACCTGAGCCAAAGGCAGAGGCTCAACCCACTGAGCCACCCAGTTGCCCCTCCAGTATCCCTTTCTTAAAAATCTTTTTTTAAAGATTTTAATTATTTATTTGCGGCGGGTGGGGGGACCCATAAGAGCAGGAGGTAGGGACAGAGGGAGAGGGAGAAGCAGACTCTCCACTGAGCAGGGAGCACAATGTGGGACTCAATCCCAGGACCCTAGAATCATGACCTGAGCTAGAGTTAGATGGTTAACTGACTGAGACAGCCAGGTGCCCTCTAGTATCCCTTTTATCTTTTTCTTTCTGTTAAAAGAACTTCCTTTAGCCATTCCTTAAAAGTGGGTCTGCTAGCAGCTCACTTCTTTAGTTTTACTGTTTCTGAGACTGTCTTTATTTCTCCTTTGTTTCTAAAGGATATCATATAGAATTCACAAGGAATTATTATAAAATTGACCATTCATTTTGTACAGCATTTGTAAGACTTTATACCACTTCCTCTGGTCTCCATGGTGTCAGATGAGAAATCGGCTGTTGATTGAATTAGTGTTTCCCTATAGGTAATGTGTTGTTTCTCTCTGACTGCTTTCATGACTTTTTTTTTTTTTTTATTTAATGCTCAGAAATTTCATTGTGTGTGGACTTTTGAGTTTATTTTATTTAGCTTTATTGAGTTTCTTGAGTATTTTTGTTTCTCTTTCACCAAGTAAGTTTTTAGCCAGTAGTCAGTCCTTTGAATACTAAGTCTTGCTTTTCCTTCTGGGACTCTTGATGGTATGAGCTTTAAATCTTCTGTTATTATCCCACAACTCCCTCAGGTTCTGTTAATTTTTTTCAGTGCTATTTTTTCTCTGTTGTTCACATTGGGTAAATTTTGTTGATTTGTCCTTAAGGTCATTGATTATATCCTCTCTCATCTCTGTTCTACTGTTGAACCTTTCTAGCACATTTTTACATTATTGTGCTTTCCAGATTTATAACATCACTTCTTTTTACAACTTCAGTTTCTTTGCTGATATTTGTTATATTTTCGTTTGTTTCAAGAAAGTTTGTAAGGGCTTATCAAAGAATCCTTCTCTTATAATTTCAACATCAGTTTTAGTGTTGGTATCAGTTGATTGTCTTTTCACATTTAGGTTGCAATTTTCTTGGTTCTTGGTATGATGAATGATTATTACATTTGGATCCTGGATATTTTAGTTGTTACATTAGGAGATGTTGGGGTCCTTTTTTTTTTTTTTTAAGATTTTATTTATTTATTTGACAGAGAGAGATCACAAGCAGGCGCAGAGAGAGGGGGAAGCAGCCTCCCTGCTGAGCAGAGAGCCGGATGCAGGGCTCGATCCCAGGACCCTGAGATCATGACCTGAGCAGAGGCTTAAACCACTGAGCCACCCAGGTGCCCCTGTTGGGGTCCTTTTAAATTCAAATCTTTTATTTAAGCAGACATTCACATTGTTTGGGTTTACCATGTGAGAACTAGACTCCTTTGGTGGACTGTGGTTCAGTAACAATTTTCAGAGCCTTTGCTATGCTATTTTGGTCTTGTTTTATCTGGTTACAGAGGCTCCCAGTAATCTCTGCTGCTTTTTTCTGAGGGGCTAGGAGGAGTTTCCACAGACCAGGCTGCCTGATGATTCTAAATGTGGGGTAAGGGAGTCTCCAGCCTGTGGGGGCAGAGAGGCTTTCCAGACCAGACGCTTATGATGGGCCTCTTTTGCTTGTGCCACTGGGCAGCTCAGCATCTCTGGGGAGAGAGGTAGTAGTCCCAGGTCCATAAGGATAAAGAGACTTCCTGGGCTGGGCTGCTGCTTGTGGTTTGATCCCACTTGTGGGTACCACTTTGCCTTTCCATTTGTAGTCTCTATTTTCTTTATTTTAATTTTTTTAGAGGGAGAGATAGAGGAAGAGGAAGAAAGAATCGTAGGCAGACCCCACGCCCAGCACAGAGCCTGATGTGGGGCTCTGTCTGATGAGCCTGAGTTCATGATGTAAGCTGAAACCAGGAGTCGGACTCTTAACCGACTGAGCCACGGAGACACTCCAGTCTTTATTTTTGAGGCTTGAGGGAAGCTCATTTGCAGTAAAAACTATTTAATTATATAAGCTTTACCATAATGTTACTTTTGTGAATTAGAAAATGCTAGGAATTGGTAAAATTAATGAATCAACTGGCTCCTTTAAAATTCTGAATCTTGGGCTCCCTGGCTGGCTCTCTTGGTATAGTGTGCATGTCTGGATCTTGGGGTGGTGAGTTGAGCCTCACACTGTCACGTTGAGCATAGAGGTTATTTAAAGAAAGAAAGTCAGATTCTGAATCTTGACATAGGTGGCTATGTCAAGACCAAGAGTTTGTGTTCAAAAGCAGGAAGTAATTTAACGAGTAGCTTTGGCTCTTTAGATATGAACTATATTGCTAAATGAGGAAGAAATGCCAGATAGCACAAAGATACAAAATTACAACAAATTCTTTCTTTTTAAAGTCCTTAGGTTGTTTTTCTTTTTTAAGATTTTATTTATTTTTTTATTTTGAGAGAGTGAGTGAGTGAGTGCTGCTTGGGGGAAGAGCAGAGGGAGAGGGACAAGCAGACTCCATGCTAAGCACGGAGTACAGTAGGGAGCTCAGCCTCACGTTGAGATCACAACCTGAGCCAAGATCGAGTCAGTCACTCAACCAGCAGAGCCTCCCAGGCGCCCTAACAAACTCTTATTTTTTGAAGTACTTAATCAAATCCATTCAATTTTATTCTCTCTCTGGCTTATTTCTTTCAGAACTATGTCCATAGCTTATAGAATTTTCTATTTTTAGTTTCTTTTTTTTTCACTAATACTTCTTTTACTCTAAATAGTATGTCCTTGTATACAACCCTCTATATCTCTTTAGTTCAGAGACATGACATGTGCTGTTCAGGAACTTGGCCCAGGCAATTAAGACATGTCAGCATCCTGATCAGCTGAAATAAAGGCAGTTGATGATACTGTTTTATATGCAGTAGATACAGCATGACCTTTTTTAGAAGGATTGTGTTTCTCTTATAATCTCTACTTTCTTTTTATTATGTATTTCTCATAAGATTGAAAAGGGAGATGCTTTAGTTAATCAGTAGTGGAAATGGCTACTGGCCTAAGTCACATACTTCGTGCGTATGATCTATTTAATCTTAAATAAACCCCCGGAAGTCTTTATTTCTTAGATAAAGACATTGAAGCAATGAGAAATTATGTAAAGAGTTAGTGATAAAACTTGAATCTATATCTGTCCGATTGAAATACAAGTCCTGCTTCTGTTGCCTCACTTTTGAGTGGGATGAGGAGACAGAGTAAGTCCCTTAAAGAACTCTTAAAGAACTCTTTTATTACTTGTTAGGTGAAAAGTTATGGTGTTCTTCTAAGTCCTCTATTGAGAGTTTGTGATTTTCTAATCTAAATACAGTTGAACCTTGTTGACTTATTTACTTTAAAATAGAGCAGAATCAGTCAGTCAAATAAAACAATCATTGGACCATATTTTTTCTGTTTTTTCCCCCCTCTTTGATGAAATGGTTTTGCTCACACCTTATTGGTACTGGACAAAGCATGCTTTTGATAAAACAGTAGTGGGGGAAAAGACAATAATGGGAAAATAAAGATGAGAGGATAGAGAGAGGATACAGACAGATTTTTCAGAATCTGTATTTATTTCTGTGACCTCCCTCTCCAAGCTAATCCTAGATTACTCTTATTTTGTGCCCTTTCACTACTCCTAATCCACACCTCTCATTTTGGGGTCCCAACTGGGCTTCTCCAAAAGTGTCTGTTTAAAAATTTCCCTGCACACCCTTTCCCTCTCCAGTAACTCTTTTCCATTTGTTTCATGGTATGTTTGGGGAGGAAAGTAGTTTTGAAGAAACGAATTCATTCAAGTATGGATGGTTCAGATGCTATTTTTTAAATTTAAAAGCTTACATTTAAGTTACTTCATTTTTAAAAGTAGGTTAGTTGTTACCCAAATGAATTTCGTGTTGGAAGAAATGCTGGTGATATGACCAGGACAGAGCAAGCAAAAGACTTCAAGGGTTTTTGTTTTTGTTTTTGTTGTTAAGATTTTATCTATTTATTTGATAGAGATTACAAATAGGCAGAGAGGCAGGCAGAGAGAAAGGGGAAAGCAGGCTCCCCGCGGAGCAGAGAACCTGATGTGGGGCCCAATCCCATCTGGGATCACCACCCGAGCTGAAGGCAGAGGCCTCAACCCACTGAACCACCCAAGCGCCCCTGTTTTTGTTTTTTTTTAAAGATTTTATTTATTTATTTGACAGAGAGAGACACAGCGAGAGAGGGAACACAGCAGAGGGAGTGGGACAGGGAAAAGCAGGCTCCCTGCCAAGGGCTAGTCCCAGGACCCTGGGATCACGACCTGAGCCAAAGGCAGACGCTTAGCCACCCAGGCACCGCAATGAAAGGGTTTTTAAGAATACAACAATTGTCAGTGAATTAAAAACCCACCAAGATTATTTATTTATTTAGTGATTTCTAAACTCGCTATTTTTCCCTTTTTTTTTTAAAAAAGATTTTATTTATTTATTTGACAGAGATCACAAGTAGGCAGAGAGGCAGGCAGAGAGAGGAGGGGAAGCAGACTCCCTGCTGAGCAGAGAGCCCGACGTGGAGCTCGATCCCAGGACCCTGAGATCATGACCTGAGCTGAAGGCAGAGGCTTATTAATCCACTGATCCACCCAGGCGCCCCTAACCTCCCTCTTTTTCAACTTAATGGTGCTGTTGAATTTGGTTTCGTTTTGTGTGGGTAGGCATGCCATCAAAATCAGTTCTTAGTTTTAAAGTTACTGGTGCTGAATTTTTAGCTTATGTGTGGATAATTACTGTACATGCATTTTTATGTTTGTATAGATAACATATATCATGTGAATGAAAGATTCTTACATGTTTATTACCTTTGTATATTTAAAATTGACCTGAAATAGGGCATTCAAGCATCTGTTTGGGGAACTGGGTGACCTCTACATTTTTTTAACCTTGGAAATCTGAGTCTGTTACTTAATCCTATTGAAATTCAAGGGATTGAACTTTGAAGGATAAATATAGAGTGTATAATAGTTTAGTCAGAGATAGGGAAGCTGATTAATTGAGGCCTAGTTTTGACAAGCCTGTTCTGTAGGAGAGAGTACAGAAAGATGAACAAGAGATTGAGATTAGAGATTAGGCTGGGTAATTTATTGCGAGGAGAAATATCAGTAAGAATAAATAAATTGGACTGGTGAAGTCCCTTAAAGTTTTTTTTTTTAAGATTTTATTTATTTATTTGACAGACAGAGGTCACAAGTAGGCAGAGAGGCAGGCAGAGAGAGAGGGGGAAGCAGGTTCCCCGCTGTGCAGAGAGCCCGATGTGGGGCTCGATCCCAGAACTCTGGGATCATGACCTGAGCCGAAGGCAGAGGCTTAACCCACTGAGCCACCCAGGCGCCCTGCTTCTGTTTTTTAAGATATTATTTATTTCAGAGAGAGAGAGAGAGCATGAGAGGAAGTATGGGCAGAGGGAGAGGGAGACAGAGAATCTCAAGCAGACTCCATGATGAGCACGGAGCCTGATGCAGGGCCTGATCTCATAACCCTGAGATTACAACCTGAGCTGAATCAAGAGTAGGTCGTTTTATCACCTGAGCCACCAAGGTGCACCAATAAAGTTGCTTTTCAAAAAAAAACAATGTGGGGGCGCCTGGGTGGCTCAGTGGGTTAGGCCTCTGCCTTCGGCTCAGGTCATGATCCCAGAGACCTGGGATCGAGCCCCGCATCGGGCTCTCTGCTCAGCAGGGAGCCTGCTTCCTCCTCTCTCTCTGCCTGCCTCTCTGCCTATTTGTGATCTCTCTGTCAAATAAATAAAATCTTTAAAAAAAAAAACAACAATGTGGAAAAGAAGTTAATACTGGTTTCTCATTCACTGAAACATTTACAGAGGAGCTATCACGTAAGCACAAGGTAGTAAGTGTTGGTCATATAAAAAAAGGAAGCAGAGGTTTCTGTAACTACACATGCTTACATTTTAATGTAAAAATAAGAGGTACCTGGGTGGCTCAGTGCAGTAAGCATCTAACTCTTGATCTGGACTCAGGTCATGATCTCTGGTTCTGGACTGAGTCAGGGCTCCATGCCCAGATTCTCTCTCTCCCTCTCTCCCTATGCCCCTCCGCATGCTGCTGTGCCCTCACACACTCACTCTGTAAACAAATAATAAATAATAAAATTAATGGAACTTGCAATGAGCAGAGCCAGATACGTCTTTATTTCCTAGCACGTGCACACACACTGTACACCGTCATTAAGTTGATGATTAACTGGTATTTCCCTCCTACCAGAGAGATGAGGCACGTTGGTGCTCATTTTAAATGTGCAATAACAAAAAAACTTAGCCGTATTTGTAATTTTGCTATAAATTTAAAAATTGAACATAATCAGAAGTAATTATATACATAACCGTAAACCTAAAATGGACCACCTCAACCTAAGTGTACACCTCTCTCACACTTACGTACCTTCACACTGTTTATACAGCCAAGTTCTAGATCTCTTGAGAAACTCAAATTCTATTCCCATTAAACCCCTCTCAATTTCTCCCCTACATCCAACCCCTGGCAACCACTCTTCTACTTTCTGCCGCTATAAATATGATTCATGTAAATGGAATCACAGTATTTCCCTTATTGGGTCTGGTGTATTTCACTTAGTAGAGTGTCTTAAAAGTTCGTCCATAGTGTAGCTTATGTTAGAATTTCCTTCCTTTTTAAGGCTGAATAATAGTCCATTGAATATGTATGTCACATTTTGTTCATCCATTCACCCATTAGTCGGCGTTGGTGGTATAGTGGTGAGCATAGCTGCCTTCCATTCACCCATTAGTGGCCAACTGGGTTGTTTCTGTCTTTTGCCAAATGTGCCTATCTCTACTAGGAATATTGGTTAAAAAGATCTATTCAAGTCCCTACTCTCAATTCCTTTGTGTATATACCCAAAAGCAGACTTGCTGGGTCAAATAAAATCCTGTAACTCTTACTCATTCTTTACCTTGCTCTCAGTTTATGCAACACCTACAGATAAGAATCGGACAAATCCATACGTTGACAAGGAGCTTCCCAGGTCATCCAGCCCATTTACTACAGATGCTGATAGCTCCTGCCGAAACATCAGCAGGTCATCGTCCAGTCTTTCACACAAGCACATAAGGTGGTGGAGGCTACTATGTCCTCAAGCATTTCCAATAATTCATAAATTCTTCCTTTAAGCTAAGCCAAGTGTGTGTCTTCCTGTAACTCCATTTTTAGTCTTGATTTTTGCTGGGAAACAGTGGCTATCGTGGTGGAAAAATCTGTGACTTTCTGTCCTTTGTATTTTCCAAAATGACCCTGCAATAAGTTATCTTTGAGTGGAGAGAAAAAAACTTAACACTGTTTCACTATTCCGTAAGACAACTCTTTAAGTACATTTAGACTCATCATAAAATCCTAAGGCCTACTCCTATTAATATTTTTGGTTCTCTCCTCATTGGCATCCCCTCCTACAATCAATCCAAAGAAATGTAAGAAATTTTACAGTCCATCTGCAAAATTCACCACAGTGGAACGCCTGGGTGGCTCAGTCAGTTAAGCTCTAACTTTGGCTTAGGTTATGATCCCAGGGTCCTGGGATCGAGTCCCACAACAGGCTTCTTGCTCAGCAGGGAGCCTGTTTCTCCCTTTGCCTGCAGCTCTCCATGCTTGTACACTCTCTCTCTCTCTGACAAATAAATGAAAATCTTTAAAAAATAAAAATAAACTGAAAAAATAAAAAGCAGAAAAGCTTTCTTAAAAATAATTAATTAGGGGCACCTGGGTGGCTCAGTGGGTTAAAGCCTCTGCCTTTGGCTCAGGTCATGATCCCAGGGTCCTGGGATCGAGCCCCGCATTGGGCTCTCTGCTCAGCGGGGAGCCTGCTTCCTCCTCTCTGTGCCTGTCTCCTTGCCTACTTGTGATCTCTGTCTGTGAGATAAATAAAATCTTTTTTAAAAAATTAATTAATTAAAATAAAATTCCCCAATGTCCTCTGGTATTTATTATGCCCATTTCAAGGCACTGATAAAAAAGCTTTAAGGGGCGGGGGGCCTGGGTGGCTCAGTAGGTTAAGCCTTTGCCTTCTGCTTAGGTCATGATCTCAGGGTACTGGAATCGAGTTTCGTGTTAGGCTCTCTGCACAGCAGGGAGCCTGCTTCCCCCTCAAATTGCAGCAGATTCCCCTATTAAGATTTTATTTAAGAAAAATCAGAAGCTGCGTTGTCTCATGATAATCATGTAATCTTTTGAGACGTTCTAGCTTTAGCTGCTTCAGGTGTCAGGACTTCCCTCATACTGTACTGTACTTCACTTTGCCTTGGCGCTGATCTCCTCAGTAACAGGGTGTTACTGCCTGTTCAGATGGTACCTATTTCTTGGAGTTAATCCAGTTATTTTTATTTCATTATATAATTCCGGTACTATTTTCCTTGAGGATCTATTCCTGCCATCATGGGAACTGTAGCTTATCGTACTTTTCTGCCATTGCTTCATTATTCATAAAAAGAAACTCTGCCAGGATTTAGATTTTCTGTATTTTCCTGAAACCAAATCTAAAACTTTCTTTTAATGGTGTAGTGTTCTAGGGGTGCCTTCATGGCTTAGTTGGTTGAGCGTCTGACTCTTGATTTTAGGCTCAGGTCGTGATCTCAGGTTCTAAGATCCAGCCCTCGAGTTCTGCTTGAGATTTTCTCTCCTTCTGCCCCTCCCCTGTTTGCATGCTCTCTCTCTCTCTCTCAAATAAGAAAATAAATCTTAAAAATAAAAAAGAAAACAGTATAGTGTTCTGTATATCTTGTGGGTTATTCCAAACTTCCTTATTTCCTTTAAAGGAAAATTATACCCAGATTTGCAAGGAAAGTATTATGATGGTGTTTGTGTGACCTTACCACATCTTTTCACCAGATGTGCGTGTCATTTACTTTCATTTCTTGGGTTTTACTTTAAAGAGTTTTTTGCTTTGGGTTAGGTTGTTTTGATTTTCTTTGGTTTGTTTTGTTTTTTTGGGTTCTAGTTACTAGATCCTAGATCGCATTATTTGTATCTTTTTCTGAGTTAAAGTACTTTATTCTTTTAAAAAAATTTTTAGATTTTCTTTTTTTTTTTTTAAGATTTTATTTATTTTACAGAGAGGGGGACAGAGAGTGAGCACAGGTTGGGGAGAGGCAGGAGAGGGAGATGCAGGCTCCTCTCTGATCAGGGAGCCTGATGTGGGACTCGATCCCAGGACCCTGGGATCATGACCTGAGCCAAAGGCAGAAACTTAACCTTCTGAGCCTCTCAGGGAACTCAAAGATTTTCTTTTTTAATTTATTTTTATTTTTTAAGATTTTATTTATTTATTTGACAGAGAGATAGAGAGTATAAGTAGGCAGAGCAGCAGGCAGAGGGAGAGGGAGAAGCAGACTCCCCGTCGAGCAGGGAGCCAGATATGGGGCTTGATCCCAGGACCCTGGGATCATGACCTGAGCCGAAGGCAGCCGCTTAACCTACTGAACCACCCGGGCACCCCGAGATTTTCTTTTTTTAAAGTATCTCTACATCCAAGATGGGACTCAAACCCACAACCCAGAGGTCAAGAGTCAACAGGTTCTACTGCCTGAGTCAGGCAGGTACCCCAGAGTACTTTAAATATACAGATCTGCAGTCTCTATTCCATAATTCTAAAATCCAACATACTTCAATTTTTTTTAAAGATTTTATTTATTTATTTGACAGGCAGAGATCACAAGTAGGCAGAGAGGCAGGCAGAGAGAGGAAGGGAAGCAGGCTCCCTGCTGAGCAGAAAGCCTGATGCGAGGCTCGATCCCAGGACCCTGAGATCATGACCTGCGCGGAAGGTAGAGGCTTTAACCCACTGAGCCTCCCAGGTGCCTCACATGCTTCAATTTTTTTCATACATTTAATACCAAAACTTGTTTGACAATATAGCATTTCCCTTAAACTGACATAAAACTATATATATTACTAGTTTATCCTATTCAGTGTAAACATTTATGTTTCAGTATGTTCAGTTATGGGATGATGTCCCTAAACGTCTTGATGGTGTTACATAATAGATGGCATATCATATTACTTTTCTAAAATTCAAAAGATTTTTATACCTAAAACATTTGGCCTTAAGTGTTTTGGGCAGGGATTGTGGACCTATGTCTCTTTTGATAGCACTGATTACGGTGTGCTGTGGTTTTGTTCTCTTTTCTGTCTTCCCTTTTCTGAGCTAAGAAAGATTTCCTCTTTGGACCTACCCACAGACCCTAGCTTATAGGGCTAAACAGAGTGGCTACTTAATACTGGAATTGAATACCATTAGATGTGGCAAACTTTCACCAGATGGATTATCGAACTACAGATAACATGTTTTTTCATTGGTCTTAATTTTCTTTTTAAGCAGTCTTTTTCCTGTTCTGCTTCTGTTTTCTTTCTCCTTACTGGAATCCCGGCTTCACCATTTACTAATCGTATGGTCTTGTTACTTAACACCCTTATCTGTTAGTTTTTTCATTTATAAAAATGGCATAACAATTTTGCCTGCCTCAAAGGATTGTTGTGAGGGCTAAACAGAATGCTTCCTGGAACTCAGCACTCCTTTTGTTGTTAACGTAGTTGTTATTGATTCATGCATATCCTGTTGCTCACTTTACTAACACATGGTCAACCATTCCCTTATTAATGGACTTTGAAGTCATTCAGTGCTTTGACATTTTTAACAATGCTGGATGTGATCCTTTCATATATGACTGTAAGTCCTTGTGGCCTTTTTTTTGTAGGATGGATAGAAGTGGGATTGTTGGATCACTGGGCTGTAATATTTTTCATTTCAGTGGATATTTCCATGTTATTCCCTAAGGCAGAATTGAGATGGGATGGGGAAGGTAGCAGTTTTTAGTTCTGCCAGTCTATTAAGAGTGTTCATTTGCCAATAACAGTACTAGCAATGGATTTCATCAATTCATGTTTTTTTTTGTTTTTTATTAACTTATTTATATTTAAAGATTATTTATTTGATATAGAGAGCACTGGTGCACACTCACACGTGAGCAGGGTTGGGGAGGGGCAGAAGGAGAAGGACAAGCAGACTTCCTGCTGAGCGGGGAGCCCGATGTGGGGCTCCATCCTAAGACCCCAAAATCGTGACCTGAGCTCAAATTGGATATTTAACTGACTGCACCACCCAGGAGCCCCTGTTTTTTTATTTTAAAGTAATTATAGACTTACAGGAAATTGGAAAGATAGTTCCGTGCAGATGTTACCCAGCTTTCTCCAGTGGTAACATCATAAAACTGTCGTACAATAACAGAGTCAGGCAATTGATGTTAGCACAGTACTGTTAACTAAACTTGGATTCATTTGATTTCTTCCATTCTGATCAGTGGTACCTTGATTTTTTTTTTTCCTTTGATCACTAGTAAGTTTGGGCTTCTCTTCATGTGTTCCAGTGACCATTTATGTTGCATGTTTTATGATCATTTATTCATATCCTTTTATCCTTTTTTTTAATTTGTGTTTTCCTAAAAGCAGCTCTCTTAGGACTGTCCATTGTTTTTTCTTTTTAAAGATTTATTTAACAGATTTACTTATTTATTTATTTGACAGAGAGGGAACCCAAGCAGGGGGAGTGGGAGAGGGAGAAGCAGGCCTCCCACAGAGCAGGGAGCCTGATATGGGGCTCCATCCCAGGAGCCTGGGATCATGACCCAAGCCGAAGGCAGAGGCCCAACGACTAAGCCACCCAGGCGCCCCAGGACTGTTGATTGTTTTGTCTGCCATTTGTTTTGCAGTTATTTATTTCAGGTTCTTATACTTCCTATAGTTTGGTTGATCTTGTTGTTTTTTTTCCCCGTACGTAGAGCTTTTTATTTTTATTTAGTCAGTTGGTTTCTCTTTTGTGATTCTTCGGTTTTTTCTCTTACTTGGTAAGGTTTATCCATCTGACAGGTCATATACTATTTTCCTTTTCCCTTTTTTTTTTTTTTAAGATTTTATTTATTGGAGAGAGAAAGCAGAAGCAGAGGGAGGGGAGAAACAGACTCCCTACAGAGCAGCTTGGGCTCCATCCCGGGACTCTGAGATCATGACCTGAGCAGAAGGCAGACACTTAACCGACTGAGCCACCGAGGCACTCCCTGTTTTCCTTTTAATGCCTTCTACTTTATACCTTTTTACTTAGTTTTTTAGTACATTTGAGATGTGTTTTAGTTGTTCTGTGAGAATTATTTTCCACAGATGTATAACATGCTATTCTGGCACAACCTAACATAAACTATTTTATTTACGACTCTTTTGGTTGTGTATGATGTAAAACCTCAGCAATACCAAAGGTAGGAATGACTCAAGGCAAGGCTTGATACAGTGACAAAAGTAATATTGCTAAAATTATTGCTGTTTTCCTGGTTTTTTTTTTTTTGCAGTTCAGTGCCTTTTTGGGTGTTGTATTTTTCCCTATAATCCTTACCCAACCCTTTCCTTGTCTGTCCTGTGTGTTGTTTACCCCAACTCCAGATACTTTCCTCATGGTCACATATTGAAAGTTTTAGGCATTACTTCCTCTTACTGCTCAGGGAAGAGAAAGAGTCTCTTTCTGGGGCTTCTCAGCAGAAAAAGTTTCTTTTCTTAAATGCCCAAGAAAATAGCTCTTTAGGGGCGCCTGGGTGGCTCAGTGGGTTAAAGCCGCTGCCTTCGGCTCAGGTCATGATCCTGGCGTCCTGGGATCGAGCCCCACATCGGGCTCTCTGCTCAGCAGGGAGCCTGCTTCCTCCCTTCTCTCTCCGCCTGCCTCTCTGCCTACTTGTGATCTGTCTGTCAAATAAATAAATAAAAATCTTTAAAAAAAAAAAAAAAAGAAAATAGCTCTTTAGATTGTTGCCCCAGATTGAGTCATGTGTCTGGTCCTGAATCTGTCACTGTGGGAGTGGGGAAGAATGGAGTGCACACAGAAGTGCTGACTGGCTTTTTCAACCAGGAAATGTGCTGTAACAGTTTGGTTTTACACCTGTGATGTGCAGGGTATTAATTCAGTCTCAACCCCCTGTATGAAGGTGGGAAAGGGATAATAGTTTATGGGAAATTTTAGGTATTGTCTCCAGAAGAGTGTTTGGGTAGATGCTAGGGAGTCAGACCACAGGTGACCAGATCATAACTCACAGAAAAGTGCAGAATTGTACAAAGGTACAGAGATTGCACCTTTTACACTTATTATGATTTGTTTCTGTATTTTGTTTTGTTCTGGCGACAGTCTAGTGTTCATTTGCCTATTTATCCTGTCCTAGAAACATACTGCTTCAATAATAGTAGCTTAGAGTACATTTTAATATCTTCTTAAGGCTCCCATCATTTTTTCCCCAGAAATTTCTTACATATTTATTTGATATAAACTTTGGCATTCTGACTAGAATGGCATTATGTGATTTTTTAAGATGGAAATTCCAAATTATATAAAAATAACTGTGAGAATCAACCTGGAGACTCAGTACTTCTTTAACAAAAAATTCTTTGAAAAATCTTCTTGGTTGTCCTCTGTCTTCTTTTTTTTTTTTTTTTTAAAGATTTTATTTATTTGACAGATCACAAGTAGGCAGAGAGGCAGGCGGAGAGAGAAGGGAGGAAGCAGGCTCCCTGCTGAGCAGAGAGCCCGATGCGGGGCTTGATCCCAGGACACTGGGATCATGACCTGAGCCGAAGGCAGAGGCTTTAACCCACTGAGCTACCCAGGCGCCCCTGTCCTCTGTCTTCTTTACAGTTTTTGACCCTCAGCACTCTCACAAGTATCAGGGGACAATGGACCCATGGTCCTGCTCTCCCCCACAGAGAACTCCTATCTTTAAGTATACCCAAGATACCTAGCAGCATCTTCTCGTAGGCTTATTTGAGATACTGAGTGGTACCAGCAGAGAACTGAGAGGGAGAGCAGCTCGAAATGTGCTCATAAGCTGCCTCATCCCTCAGGTATTAGGAGGGATTTTTTTTTTTTTAAAGATTTTATTTATTTATTTGACAGACAGAGATCACAAGCAGGCAGAGAGGCAGGCAGAGAGAGAGGAGGAAGCAGGCTCCCTGCGGAGCAGAGAACCCTACGCCGGGCTCGATCCCAGGACCCTGAGATCACGACCCGAGCCGAAGGCAGAGGCTTCAACCCACTGAGCCACCCAGGTGCCCCAGGAGGGATTTTTTTTTTTAAATTAAGGATGCCACACATCTTCTGTTACTTTGCTATTTGTCATTTTAGATAAGTACAAAAAGATAGGAAAATGTAATGTGATAACAGAAAGGAAAATAATATATTTTTTACAGATAATTTATTACAGGCCTAAAATTCTAGAAATATGGTAAATGTGTATTGGAATTAGTAAACATTTAACCACGGTGCTACATAAATGATAAATATTCCAGAACTTACTTTATACCTCTTTAAGTGAAACCGTGATATGTCTAAGTACAAGAAACCATTGCATTATATGTGTGTATGTACGTGTGTGTATACATGGCATTACTATGTTGTATAGTTAAAACTAATATATGTCAGTTATATGAATTAAAAAATTTAAAATATAAGAGATAATAGAAATGTGTTCATTTCACACCTCAGATTCAGTCTGTTGCAGAAGTGTGCAAGAAAATGTTTGTGTGTGTATGCATATATATTTTAATTTTTTTACTTTTTTAGGGAGACCAGTATTGTTTATTTGAACTGTAGATGTGTTCTTTCCTCCCTGTGTTTTACTTCTGGACCTGTAAAGTTTGTGTTAAATGAAGGGGATTATTTGTTTTGTTTCTTTTAATTTCAGCTTTACTGAGGTATAATTGACAAAATTGTAAGTGAAATACAATATTTACAAAACACATTTGTAAGATTTCTGTGAGGTCCATGTTTTCTTACATGTTAAATACTGGATCAGGATTAAGAAAAAGAATTTTTTTTTCCTTTAGATACATTGGGATGAATTTTACATCAGTTTTCTCCAGGGCAGCCTCTCTATAGATGGATAGACTTTTTATAGTTTATAAAGTGTGTTTATGTCAAATGATGTTGATCAGTTAATTTTATCTTAGTCAGTGTAACGTAGGTTACTCTGAGACAGAAACTAATCATTGGTTCCTCTTGTT
Source organism: Martes martes (assembly GCF_963455335.1). Classification (NCBI taxonomy): domain Eukaryota; kingdom Metazoa; phylum Chordata; class Mammalia; order Carnivora; family Mustelidae; genus Martes; species Martes martes. The sequence continues at coordinate 119,675,981 of NC_137896.1, forward strand.
CTTTCTTTTTTTTTTTTTTTTTTGCAGTGGGACTTCCCCTCTTGCGTGCCTGAATGCAATGCTGCATACAAACTCCCGAGGTGAAGAAGGCATCTTCTATAAGGTTCCAGGTAGAATGGGAGTATATACTTTGAAGGTAAATATTTCTGTTAGGGCATCATTTATAAGGTAAAAACAGGAAGTGACTACATCTAAATGATACTTACATCATAGAGACAGAACTCTGTTCTTGAAGAGCTTATTTTCAGGAAGAGGTAATATGTGTAACTCTGTATCCTGTGCATTTTTATACTAATCTGTAGGCACCTGTAGGTAGACCAGAGAACTAACTATATTTTTCATTCTGTATGACAATGCTATCTTGAAAGGATGAAGTGAAAATGACTTCTTCCGGTGCCTTTTTAAAAGACCTCATAGCATTTGAGTAGTGAGTGTTACCTTGGAGCAATAGAGCCTTGATGCTTTCTATTACTTTGTTATTTAATTCTCCATTACAAATCAGAGCTGCAGTTCCTCTTTTTTTGTAATGGAGAACGCCCAAGTTCAGAAGATCGGATTTTCTTACTTTGTGTTTGCCGGACAGTGTAAGAACTGGAATGTGAACCCAGATCTGACTGAATTCCTGAGCTCCTGTTCTTTTTACCGTAACAGTCTTGCTGATTTCTGATTCTGGCGCTGAGAAGACACCTTGACTTATCAGTGCCCTTCAGTCGCAAACAGGAAAACCAACTCAAATGAGCTTGATTAAAACAGAGAGTTTATTAGTTCATGTAACTATAGATTCTAAGAACACTCAGCCCAGATCCAGGAGCTCAGATGATGTCATTGGGGATTGATCTCTCTGCGTTCTTTTGGCTTTATTCTTGGCAGGTTCTCTCCTATCATACATGACTTCACTGTTAACCTCCACTCTGCAGGCTGTAAGTCTGAAAAGAGCCTCAGGAGCTGAAGTGGGACCCCTTGAGTTAGGTCTGACTTGGCTTAATTGGTTTGGCTTGGCCCACGTGTCCCTGCCTGAACAATCACTGTTGCCAAATGCACTGAGTCTTCTGATTGGCGATTTGTAGGTTCATGATCACTCTTGCTGTCTGGAGGGGAAGCCCTCTGCCAGATGAATTCAGGAAAGGGATTGTTTGCCAAAGGAATTATCAGCAGGAGGAGAATTAATACTCGGTATGCACTGACTATTATCCATGTGTACGTGGGACTCTGTCCCCTCCTTTTGGCTTTGAGGTGAAGTCATCACTATGCTCAGTGGTTGTGAATAGCCCACTAACGTTAGTATAGTACCTCCTTCTTACACACTTTATTAAACTTCCTGTGATACAAGGCTCTACTCCCGCAGGGAGCTTTTTGTGTTGCTTTTAAGGTTTAGCTGTTCTGGACCTTCCATATTGTTAATAACATTAATTAAATGCCTATTCTGTGCTGAACACTGTAGAGACTGTAAAGAAGAATAAACTGTGGTCCCTTATCTCTTGAGGCTCATATAATTACTGAAGTAATTGCACACTGACAGGCATACTGTGTTACGAAATACTGTATTATAAGCCATCATCGTAGTGTAGAGAAACAAAGATGCATTTTGAATAAGAGGATGTAGAAAGCTTTTGTTTTTGTTTTTGTTTTAACTTTTAAGATTTGCATTGAATGTTGGCTGATAAGTAATAGGGGGAAGGACCTTCCAGGATAAGGAACTATCGGAAGCAGAGGCACACACAGAAGGATTCAGAATGGATTTGCAACCAGAGTAGATAGAAGTGGTTACCTTCCTCTTTGTGTGGGCCAGTGTGGTAAGGGTTTGGGGGCAGGGTAAACATTAGGTGAAGATCAAATTTTGGAGGCTTTTTGAAAACCTGACTTAGCAGTTTGAGAGTGAGAGAGAGAAAGAGCTGAGGAGATGGCAGAGGTTTTTCAGAATAGTATGATCAAATCTGTGTTAAGAAGATAATTCAAATCAGATAGATTTAAGGGTAAAATGGATTGTTTGCAAGAGAGAATTGGCCTGAACTATGAGATCAGTAAAAGAGAGGCAAGGGACATTAGAGAAATAAAATGGATACTGTGGAGTGGGGAAAAGGAGGGGTGAAATGTTTCTGAGATTTGCGGCACGCGCGGTTGACCAGTTGATCCTGGACGGGTTACGAGTCTAAGCTTAAGAAGTTATATTTGTACTTAAAATACTTATCGAGCCTACAGGTCAGGAGGTCTGACTGGCAACTAACTCTGTAAAAGCTCTTCCACATTTTGAAGGAAAGGATAGCAAAATATGGGGTGTGTATTTTAAGAAAGTATATAAGAAAAAAAAAAGAAAGTATATAAGAAATGTCTTAGAAATGGCACAAGGATATAAATGTAATTGGGAAGCAGCAGTTCCTTTCTAGATCAGAGGTTATTATCTTGGCTATAATGTTGTGAGTCAGTTGTAGGAAGGAGGGTCACACGGACAGAATTATTTTTTATCTGATTATAAAATGTGGGAAAATAAAAAAATATATTGAGAGGAAAAAAGAACTAGCCATAGTTTCTTAACCTAGAAATTCACTAATATGTTTACTTGTGTATATTTTTATATACTACATGTATACATAGTAGCTCGTATTTATTACGTGCCAGGCACAATCCTAAGCATTTAAATTTAACTCGTTTAATTTCAGAATGATCTCGTAAGGTAGGTATTATTATTTCCATGTTTTAGACAGGGAAACTGAGGCATAAGAGGTTAAGATTTTGACCAGACTGCATAATTAGGAGACGATAAAGCCAGATTCAACTCCAGAAAATCTTAATTTTCTAGTTCTTGATCTTGCACCTGTCCTGCTGTATCTCTTATATACTCTGCTGACACAGGTATCTTTTTGGGTTAGCATTGTCAGTATTCAGTGTAGAAACCAAAGATTCCTGTGAGTTTTTTTAAAAAATTATTCCTTTTGGGGTTCCTGGCTGGCTCATTCAGTAGAGCCTGCAACTCTTAATCTCGGGGTTGTAAGTGTGAGGCCCACATGAAGAGTTTATTTAAAAATAGGAAAAAAGAATTGGAATTATTCCTTTTGTATTTGACTCTTGCTGTTTACTAACCAATATTTAGAAATCAATGAGATTCAAATAATGTACTGTTTCTTCCTATCCAGAGTCAACTGAACTCACAGAACTTAACAAACATGTACAAACACATACACAAGCAAGCACATATCCTTGGATGATGAGTATATCTACCTTTCACGAAATTATTATTGTAGTTTTTTTATTCTGAACATCTTCTCATTTACTTGGACTTCCATAGACCCCGTTTGTTCTAATATAAGCCTTTGTGTTGTGCTTTCATGTGATTGTCATGTATAATTTTTATCTTTGGATGTAGATGGAAACATGAGCTAATTTGACCCACAGAAGGGAGATGACAGGAATTCAGAAAATATTGCTGGTTCTGCTACTGAACCCTGTAATACTCAAAATTAATCAGCACAGTTAAGTTACAACAATGCATAATCAGAAATTTAATTCCTATTTGCTGAAATGGTAATGATTAATCCTAATTGGATGCCTGCATTTTCAGAAAGACGTGCCCGATGGGGTGAAAGAGCTATCAGAAGGTTCAGAAGAAAGCAGTGATGGTCAGTCAGATTCCCAGAGTTCTGAGAACAGCAGCAGCAGCAGTGATGGTGGCAGCAACAAGGAGGGAAAAAAGAGCAGGTGGAAAAGGAAAGGTAAATCCACCTGATCTCTCAATAAAGTCTTGAATGCTACAGGACACATGCCCTGTTAGTAGCTCCTCTGGATTCAGACCCCGGGACAGTCCGTCTCTTTCCTTTCCCTTGAGATTGGTACCGTCCAGTAGAATTTCTTGCGATGATGGAAATATCCTGTGTCTGTGATGTCCAACCCAATGCAGCCAGTGGCTCATTATGTCTGTGAGCACTTGAAATATGGCCGTTTGACTGAGGGACTGAGTTTGTTCTTCTTTAAATTTTCATTTGAATAGTCACGCGTGGCTAGTGGCTATCAACTGGACAGCACAGCTTTCTAGGTTTTACCTGGATGAATATTCAGCTCTTGGTCATCCGTAGCCTTTTTGAAGGATGCTCTGATTTGCCTCTTTAATCCTCTCTTCTAAAATTTGAGCACTGACTGCTCGAACAGCCCTCTACTTACCAGGGAAAGAATGCTTTTCATTTCTACTAGCAAAGACTAAATTTAGTCTGTTCTTCGCTCTCCCCTGCTTGGTGTCTGCTTCCTAGCTTACCCAAAAAACATTTCTTAGGGAATAATGTCTGTTGCTGCAGCTTCCCTGGGATGGAATTTCCACTTAGGGATACATTTTATTATCTGTTCTTGGTAATTATCTGTAGCTTCTTAGCAGAGTCTTCTTGAAGAGGGCACATTGTTTTTACCTCAATATTTATAAACTTAGCTGTACATGACAGGGCAGATTTAAGCCAGCTCAGGATGTTCCTTTGCAAGGACTGATATAGTGATATTCTAGAACAAAATGACGTCCAGGAATTTCCCTAGCTTGGATATCATCCCTTCGGTTTGTGTTATAGGTGAGCAGTTTTTGGATCTAGAACCTGGAGTTATATTTGTGGGAATGCTTGATTCATTAATTTTAAGTGCCTTTGGAACTATTGATTTGGAACTGTATCAAAAAAAAGGTCTGATTCATTACCATCCCTGCATTCATATGTGTGATACTCCTGGAGAGAACTGAGATAATTGGTGGCATCATTTGTGTTCTCTGGTAAAGCTACCACACATACAATTCGGGCATGTTTTGTAATAAGAGGATTTTAGCTGTAAGATCACGATCACTTGGAGAGTAACCCAGATCTCAGATGTTAGGAACAAATAGGATAAATCAAGATAAAGCTAGCTCCTATGACCAGTATTCTTGAGATAGAGATATGTTTTACGTCAGTGGTGAAAGGAGGTGTGGTCCAGGGCCTTACATTCCTCAGAGTCCACTAAGGATCTTTGGGAGGGTGGAACCGAAGTGTTAAGGGCCCTTTCTCTCCTGCTTGTACGAGTTTAAACTTTTTTCTTTAAGATTTATATTTCTTTTGTTTTAGAGAGAGTATAAGCAGGAGGGGCAGAGGGATTCCCAAGCAGACTCCATGCTGGGTGTGGAGGCAGTCTCGCAGGGCTTGATCTCATAACCTTGAGATCACGACCTGAGCCAAACCAAGAGTCAGACACTCAACCAACTACAGCACCCAGGCGCCCCACCTAGTTTAAATTTTGGAAGTTGGTGATCTAAGATTAGGAACCAAGCCAAATCATCAAGCAGGAGAAACAGGTAAGATTCATAATTTCTGGATGTGTCCAAAGACAGGAAAATCAGTAACTAAGTGAGCCAGACTAGAGATTTTGGGAACAGAATCATGGTCTCAAAGGTCGTTCCTTTTTACTTTTTTGGGTTTTTTTAAAGATTTTATTTATTTATTTGACAGACAGAAATCACAAGTAGGCAGAGAGGCAGGCAAAGAGAGAGGGGGAAGTAGGCTTCCCACTGAACAGAGAGCCCGATGTGGGGCTCAATCCCAGGACCCTGGGATCATGACCTGAGCTGAAGGCAGAGGCTTTAACCCACTGAGCCACTCAGGTGCCCCATCCTTTCCACTTTCAATAGCCACATATGCTGCAGTAGCTGTTGTGAGTAGTGGCTGTAACATATTTGTTACAGGTGATGTCTAAGAAATTAAGGTGTATGTATTGTGATATAGGAAGATCTAAGAAATAACAACAGAATCCCATTGTCAGTAGGTTAATAGATTTAAATAGCCTAACCTTGCACTATATTTGGCATTGTTACAGAAGGTATTTAATAACAAAATGATAGCAAATTCAGAATTGTGATCCAGATAAAATGTTACTGAACTGCGTTGTTATTCATTCTTCCTCTAGAAATGATCATATTATTGAATATTTATCTTCAGTTTACATTAAGATGAGATGTTCTGTAAAGCTCTTTTCTGATTATAGGTAGTCTGTTAAACTGAGAGTAGAATGTGCTATAGATGGTGTTTGGAAGATGAAGGTAAGAGGTGCACATGATGTCATATGGAATTCATGTTTACTCTTTGCTGAGCGACCAATAATGCAGAATGATTCCGTTTCTCATAGGATGTGCTTCTCTTGTTCATGGGTCATACATACGGCATATGGCATGGATGTGTGAATTTTTAGGTACATATTATATAATCTGTGAATGTTTGTGGCCTCCGGTGCAGGTTAATGCGCAAAGCTTGTAGTTAGCGGTGTTAGCAGCAGTGTGCAACAGAGCAGTTCTAAATCAGTTGCATTTATTAATAAAGGTAGAGCAAAGTAATTGTGCCTATTCCTTTGTCTTATTTAGGGCTTTAACTCTCAATCTGACATCACTTTATTTCAAATGCATTGTAAGACAGGAAGAACATTGAGATAGTATCAAAACCCACTTCCTTTTATGTACAAAAATAAAGAGCTCTGACAGCAAAACTGATACTTCTAGTTGAAAATCGATAGAAACTGGCTTGATAATAGATATACCTTTCAGCCAAATAGGAACAGAGAACAGAACTTTGAAATCCAGTCCAATATTAAAAGTAGTTTATTGATTTCCATGTAAAGTGGAAGAACTTAGAAGTTCATAGTTTTGGTTCCTAATTGTCAGACAGGAAACAATGTTCAGAGAAGAGCTTTATGGAATTCCAAGCCAAGGTAAGGTGGACTAAATCCAGGGAAAAAAAGATTAAAATCAACTTTTTCTGTTGCTTTTTTGGTAGAATCATAGCTAAGCAGAGTCTCTGCCTTTTCCCCAAAATAAAATATAAATATTGCTGCATTAAGCAATGATAGAAGTATTATTTTTATCTTCTGGTAGAGAAGGTTTATTAAATTTTGGCCTGCTTTTAAAGTGTCTTAAGAAAAAAGTTAATTATGTAAAATACACCTTTTTACTTATAAGGAATTACTAATTCTTTCCAGGGGCATAATCTAATGTTAATTTAATCGCTTGTTCAAAGCTACTTTAAATTAGGAATTTGATAAATACTGTGTTTGGAGTTATTTCCCATACCAAAGACCTGCCTGCCCTGTAATATCATTTCTATATGTAAGTTTACTGAATGGGGATGATTATGCATAGAAATGTCTCCTTTACTCGGGAGAAAAACTCCTTTGGGCACAGTTAACTTATGTGGAGAGTGATCTTTGAGAGAGATCTTCTCTTTTTCTGTCTTGTGGTTGGTGGCTGAGTGAGCGGTTTGAGCTCCGTCATGTATTAAACATGGCTCTATTAGGACTTGGATAGGTAGGATACCCAGGAGCAAGGAAAGGTACCCAGGTATGACCTCTCCATCTTTGATCAGGGGATTGTTTGAATATTAATCAGTAGCTGCAGCCTGCAGAGTTTGAGGTAGACTCTACCTGGTGTGGGAAGAAGGTACTTAAAACCAACACTGTCTCTTAACTTCTGGAAATTAAATTCCTCAAAAGACAGACTATGGTGAAAGTAAAAACTCTCCCTTAGGAGAAGGATTATGGTTTAGGAAGATTAAAACAGTTTTGGATACTTCAGTTGTTAATCAGTCTTTCAGCTATGAATCCTTCAACTATAGAAAAATGAGCTTCAGTTTTGTTGTTACTGCTTCATTATTTCTGATAGTATTTCTAATACTTGAGAGGGGCCCCTTAAATGTCTTCAGGAAGAAATAAAATAGTGATTATTCAGTAAAGCCTTTAATTCAAAGGCATCTAATATGGATAGTCTATATCCTTTTGACCTTGTTCAGTATATTATCCATTGAAATAGAAAATTCTCAGTGCTGTAATATATCTGAAAAGTAGTATCTTCTGAATGTATACTCAGTGGGTAGTAGTAATTGTCCAGCAACCTGAAACTGCTTCAGTAAACTATGTAAAACTGGCTTTAAGTGCCTCAGGTTCTAGGGGCGCCTGGGTGGCTCAGTTGGTTAAGCATCCAGCTCTTGATTTTGGTTCAGGTCTTGATCTTACGTGAGTTCAAGCCTCAAGTTCTAAAATTTGTTTTAAATAATTTAAATAATAATAATTTTCTGAAAATAAGCTTAAAAACTCACTTCTCTGCTAGGTTGCTGGGGTGGGAGTTTATTTTTAAGTCATATAACAACTGTGGGTCCTTTGATCAGAGCTTGTTAATATTTTTAAAAGTAGCTAATATTTCATGTCTATGTATTTATATGACAGCAAGCATTTTTGTTTCTAATCAGATACTAAATATGTTCCTAAGTAAGGTTTAAAAAAAAAATTAACATATAATGTATTACTTGCTTCAGGGATACAGGTCTGTGAATCATCAGCCTGCCACAATTCACAACAATCACCATAGCACATACCCTCCCCAGTGTTCATCACCCAGACACTCCATCCCTCCCACCCACCTCCCCTCCAGCAACCCTCAGTTTGTTTCCTGAGATTGAGAGTGTCTTATGGCTTGTCTCCCTCGCTGGTTTCGTCTAGTTTCATTTTCCCCTCCCTTCCCCTATGATCCTCTGTCTTGTTTCTCAAATTCCTCATATCAGTGAGGTCATATGATAGTTGTCTAGTAAGAGAGCTTTTAAGCATTGAGCAGTCCACATTGGAGCACCGGTAGATCAGGATATAATCTTGAGCAGTATTATTTAGGCCATTCATTAGATTACTTACAAAATCAAAGAAATATCTCTATTTAGACTGTTTACCGCACTCATTCCTTCTCTGGTACGTATGTACTGTTTGTCAAGTATTTGGGAAATACAAATAAGATATGGGCCCCGTCCATATCTAGAGGTACAGAAAAAGAAGCAGACAGTTAGCAAATGGCTTTAATAAGTAATGAGTGTTTATGTATCATGTTATGGCAACACCAGAGTCGGAAGTTGTTAATTTTACCTGGATTAGTAAGTATTGTGTGAGTTATAGGATATTCTAATATACTTCCTTCCATTGGGAGTATAACCTCTAAGGAAGACAGGATGTGTCATGGAGAGAAAACATACATAAAGATAAGAAGGTAGAAAGAAGAAAGCCATATGAAGATAAGTTTGGGTGGATGGGGAGATTCGTGGAAAGAAAGAAGGGGAAAGAAGTAGGGATCAGTCTGTTCATCCTTAGTGCTAGTCTCCGTTAGTTATAGGGTATTGCTGTGCATAAAGTGATTTCTTAGGAGAATTAAGAAATGTACTATGTATGGGTCAGAGAATAGCAACACCACTGACTGTTTCAAATTTTCATAGCCACATACCAAGAGGAACAAAAAAAAAAATTTAAAGATTTTATTTGACAGAGAGAGAGAAAAAGAATGCACAAGCAGAGGGATCAGCAGGCAGGGAAACAGGCAGGGAACCTGACACAGAACTCGATCCCAGAACCCGGGGATCATGACCTGAGCCTAAGGCAGACGCTTAACCAGCTGAGCCACCCAGGTGCCCCAAGGAACAAAATTTTTGTTTATAGACCTTTTGCTGTTGGTTTCATCCTCTTGTCCATTTAAGATCCGAGTTACTACACTAGCTTTTCTAAATTTTAATTTTAATTTATTTTTTTTTCTTTCAAGTTTTCATTTAAATTCCAGTTTATTAAATACACTAGCTTTGATTTGTTTTTCTACTGATTATTGTTGATTGTGGTGTCTCTCCCAGTTGGGTGGGGGCCCCCAAATATGGGGCAACAATCAGGTGTTAGCTGGTGGCGCTGGTGGCGCTGGCAGTCAAAGAATTCACCTGAGGCAGAACGAAGGAGCTAGAAGTTTATTGAATACACACCACAAGGGAGCAGCAGGCAAGACAGCAAAAGAGAGACTGTCTGCACAAGGTGGTAGGTGAGGGCTGTTTTTAAAGGGGGAGAGCTAGGACATATGGGGATATATGGCATTGTCCCCCTTTTTGGTAATTGTGCCTGATTATAAGTAGCCCATTGGTCAGTTAGGGCTTGTGGATATTGGTCAGATTAGGGTCCACTGAGGACCCTTCTGTATTAAGCCGGGGGGCCAGAAGGAGGGGCCCCTTTTGCCTGGTTCTACATTCCATTGCTCAAGCCTGTTGCCTAAAAGCAACCTCTACATTTATGTTACTTCAGTTTATTTCTAATTACTGGTATTTGGGTTAAAAGAGTTCATTTCCATTTCACTCTTGAAAAATCATTTGTTCTATGGATTTCCTTGATAGAGGATGAGATTAATTGGTGATACTAATTGGTCTTATTTGGAGTAAAAACAAACTGATAGTATAGAAGCGTGAGGGATGATTTTTCTCCAAGTGCCACTGTGTAAGATAGGATTATGAACAGTGTTTCAGTCCTTGTGGGACTTTGTGGGCCAACACACTGGTATCCTAGCACTAACCAGTGATCTGTGAAACCCAGGAAACATTGGAATGGAGGGAAAGCAAAAATCATGATTTCCCACTGCTTTGTGTTGATTTGAGAGCTAAAGAAATATAATGTGTCTTGCACTGAAATTGAATTTACACTGAAATTGCACTGAAATTAACCTGTAGCACACATACTGTCAAGAAATAAATGTAATTTGTTTTTTAAAAAGATTATAAATAGGGGCTTGATGAAGTTAAAATGCAGCATTAATACTCATTTTTCAAACAATGTCCTATTCTTAATATCTTTATCCTTTTTAAAATGTAGCTCTAGGAGATCTTGGTTCCTTATTGTGTAACTCTGTAACTCTCTGTAACTCTCCATGCCCTTCCCACACACCTCCTACCCTGTATCCTCTCCTTCCCGGTTAGCTGGTTTATTCCCAGACTTTTCATCACAAAGTAGTCTTCTCTTCCCTCCTCCATCTATTATGGACTGACACGTAAGTAAAATATAGTAAAAATGGCCCAGCGGTGTCAAATTTCTAGTACCAAATGTTTGGTACCCAAATGTTTGTTCTCACTTTTTGTATTTATTGTATAATAGACCAGTCTTTGGACTACATTTGAATAGTAATAGTCTAGCTGGACCACATTTAAACAGCAGTGATTTTAAATAATTTGTCAGTCTTACAAACTATTGGGAATGCTGTTTTTCTTTAACAGGGAAGGAAGAAAAATCTTGTATTTTTCCTTTAAAGGAAGAAAAACATAAAATGATCTTGCCCCCCCCTTCTTTGAATTGAGACTGGAAAATAACTCCACCTTCCTGAGCAAATAGTGAACTATAATGATTGTTTACTAGCACTGCAGAGGCATTAGGCCAGCTCTCAGTCACTGCTCATCCTTCCTCAGAAGTAGCTACTGTTGTGGCCTCTGTCAGTATAGATTAGTTTTGCCTGTTTAAAATTTTTTATTAAATTATATTCAGAGGGGTGCCTAGGTGGCTCAGTGGGTTAAGCCAGTGCCTTTAGCTCAGGTCATGATCTCGGGGTCCTGGGATGGAGCCTCGAATTGGGCTCTCTGCTCAGCAGGGAGCCTGCTTACCTCTCTCTGCCTGCCTCTCTGCCTACTTGTGATTTCTCTCTCTGTCAAATAAATAAATAAAATCTTTAAATAAATAAATAATATTCAGAAGAACGCACTTTATAAAGCTTGCTGGATTTTCACAAATGGGACAGCACTGTGAACCAGTGTTCAGATCTAAGAACAAAACATTGTCAGTGCTCCAGTAGTCCTCTCTATGCTCCCTTCTGGTAATAACTGTTGCCCCAAGTAACCACTGTAATAATTTCTGATAGTGTAGATAAGACATGTCTGGGACAGAACCAGAAGCTGTTCTTGAACTTAAATTGAATCATGCCTTTTGGGGGGCGGGCGCAGTAATGTTTGTAAGTTTTCATCCATGTTTTTGTATATATTCATCAGATTCTTAAAACTGTGTAGTATTCTGTTTTATTAACTATTTCCCCCAGGAGCTCTATTTACCTATTCTACCACTGGTAAACATCAGGTTATTTTTAGTTTTTGCCTATTGTGAATGCTTTTGTATCTCTTTTTGTGCTCATTTCTTCTGGGTGTGTACTTGGGAGCAGAATTAACTGTAGTGTGTACTGCCCATTCTTCAGAGCGGTTGCACCAATTTATACTCCCACCAGTGTGCGAGTTCAGCTGTTTCACACGCTCACTCATTGTTGGTCTTTTAAATTTTAGACTTTGGTTAATATGTAATAGTGTTTAGTGTGGTTTTAAGTTGTATTTTCAAAATGGCCAACAGAATTGGAGTCCTCTTCTTTGTGAATCATTTGAATATCTCTTTATGGGTGCCTTTTCCAGTCTTTTCCATTTTTCATGGGTCATCTTTTCCTTAATGATTGTAGTTCTTCATATATTGCCTTATTGAATATATATCTTGTTTGTAACTACTCCCTCTTTATGGCCTGTCTTTTTTACTCTGTAAAAAGTATCTTTTGATGAATACAATTTCCCAATTTTTAATATAATCCAGTACATCCTTAAGAAAATTGCCTCTCCCACTGACATGAAAATAGTTTCTTCTGGGCCATAAAACATGCCTTAACAAATTTAAAGGAGTGGAAATTATGTAATGTCTGCTCTCAGATCATAGTTAAACTAGAAATCAGTAATAGAAAGATAACTGGAGGGCTCCTGGGTGTCTTAGTTGGTTGTGTCTGCCTTCGGCTTGGGTTGTGATCCTGGGGTTCTGGGATGGAGCCCCACGTCAGGCTCCCTGCTCAGCGTGGCGTCTGCTGCCCAGCCCCTGGTTTATGTGTGTGCATGGCTCTCCTCCTTAATAAATAAATAAAACCTTTAAAAAAGAAAGATAACTGGAAAATAGCAAAATACATGGAGATTAAACAACACACTCTGAATAAAAACAAGGGTCAAAGAAGAAATCTTGAGAAATTTTTAAATATTTTGAAGTGAATGAAAATGAAAACAATGTATCAAAATTTGTGGTATGCAGTGAAGAAAGCACTGATCCACCTTTTTTAAAAAAGGGAAAAGACCTACATACACAAATTCAGGTTGAAGTAAACCCAAAACAAGAAAAACTTTTTCACAGTACTTTAAGAACTTAGATGAAATGGGATGATTTTGTAGGAAAATAGATTGCATAAAAATTGAACCCAGTAGAGGTAGAAAATCTAAACAACAAGTTTTCATTCAAATAGTGATATAGAAGAGCTCCCCTTCAAATGAACACCATACTTAAATGGTTTTTCAGGGAAATTCAACCATATGTTAAATGGGTCCATTTTTCATACCATACTCTAGAATAAATTCCAAAAAAATGAGGGATATAATGTAAAACATGAAACGAAGTACTTAGGGAAAACATGCGTGAATTCCTTTTAAACCTGAGAATAATGAAACTTTAAACTGTTTCTGGAAGCATGTGATTTTATGCCCTGACTCAGCAAACCCACTTCTCAGAATCAATCCACAGACACACCATCAACAATACAAAATAACATAGCTTGGGGCGCCTGGGTGGCTCAGTGGGTTAAGCCGCTGCCTTCGGCTCAGGTCATGATCTCGGGGTCCTGGGATCGAGTCCCACATCGGGCTCTCTGCTCAGCAGGGAGCCTGCTTCCCTCTCTCTCTCTCTGCCTGCCTCTCTGTCTACTGTGATCTCTCTCTGTCAAATAAATAAATAAAAAAAAAATCTTTAAAAAAAAAAAAATAAATAACATAGCTTAAACTAATGCTTCTCAAACTTGAGCATGCATCAGATTTACGTGGAGCTTTCTTTTTTTTTTTTTTTTTTTTAAAGATTTTATTTATATATTTGACAGAGAGAAACAGCGAAAGAGGGAACACAAGCAGGGGGAATGGGAAAGGGAGGAGGCTTTTTGCTGAGCGGGGAGCCTGATGAACCAAAGTCAGACGCTTAAGAACTGAACCACCCAGGCGCCCCCATGGAGCTTATTTTGACACAGATTCCTGGGCCCTACCTTCAGAGTTTCTGATTCGGTGGACCTGGGCTGGGATCTAGTAATTTCATTTCCAACAGATTTTTAATTTTTAAAGATTTTATTTATTTGAGAGGGAGAAGTGAGTACAGGGAGAGCGGGAGAGGGAGGAGCAGACTCCCTGCTGAGCAAGGAGTCCAGCGTGAGGCTCTATCCCAGATCCCTGGGATCAAGGGCATATGCTTAACTGAGCCACCCAGGCGCCCCTCCAACAGATTTTTTAATACTGATTGTGTTTTCCCTAGTGTAACACCTTAAGAGCCACTGGTTAAGACTGTAGTAATAAGAGCAAAAGTCCAGAAAGAACCAATATACTCATCATTCTGGTTGAAGAAATTATAGTACATCTGCACAGTGGAATTCTGTGTACCTATGAAAAGGAATGTGGAAGATCTCTATATTCTGTTCCAGAATGTTCCCAAGGATATATTGAATATATTAAGTTTTTAAAAAATCAATATTCTGGACAGCTTATGATACTTGATTCTTTGCTTCAGTGAGTTAAAGTATTAAAATATCTGTACTGTTTTCACCAAAACAAAAACACAAGTAAAAAAACAATGGAAGGGGTTGGCACCTAAGTGGCTCAGTGGGTTAAAGCCTCTACTTTCAGCTTAGGTCATGATCTCAGGGTCCTGGGATCGAGCCCCGCATCAGGCTCTCTGCTCAGCAGGGAGCCTGCTTCCCCCTCTCTCTCTGCCTACTTGTGATCTCTCTCTCTCTCTCTCTCTCTGTTAAATAAATAAATAAAATCTTAAAAAAAATTTTTTTTTTAAAGATTTTATTTATTTATTTGACAGACAGAGATCATAGGTAGGCAGATAGAGGGGAAGGGAAGCAGGCTCCCCGCTGAGCAGAGAGCCTGATGTGGGGCTCGATCCCAGGACCCTGGGATCATGACCTGAGCTGAAGGCAGAGGCTTTAACCCACTGAGCCACCCAGGTGCCCCAAATCTTTTAAAAATATTTTTAAAAAACAGTGGAAGGATTTAAATTAATATAAATGACCTCCTAAATGGGGAGAGAATAAAGAGGTATATACAGGGGAGGGAGCTAGACTCACATGGAAGTAAGTTGTTTTATCACTTTACATCATTAAAATAAGTTTTTAAAATGTACTTTTTAGAAATATGAAACAAAACAAGCTCAGGAATATGTCAGATTTGTGGCATAATGACATAAGTATGTTGCTTGGAATATATCTTAGTTACAGGAGACCAAACACCAATAAATCTTAAAGTTCATTCACTTGTCTTATTTTCAGTAATAGGTATGGTTTCTTTGAAATTAGATCTATAGCAGAAAGCAAATTAATAATTACAGTAATGTTATCAGGAACCAGGATTATCAAGGAAGAAGAAAAGTGATAGAATAATAGAATCAGAAAAGTTAGGTGCCAGTCCTATAATCTTAAATTTAGTTTGGTATCCATCCATGAATTTATTTTTCTCTTTCTAAAAGAAGGGCCTTTCTTGTTCCAACCATTGAAAAGTCCTAGAACCAGCCGTAACCCTGTAGCAGTGAGCACTCCCTGCCATGCACCACGTGTACTTTTAACAACATTTCCAGTTAAAAGACACCAGGGTCTTTGTAGAAGGGGCTGATCCAAGTTGGGCAAAAAAATATGCAAGGTTGCCTGAGACACTTCTTGTGGCAGATAGTGAGGAAGCTGGATACTGCTGAAGCCATGTCCCAGAGGTGGTTTACAACTTGAAGGGTCTCCCATAAAACCAGAAGGTTATAGTTTGAGTGCCAAATTCGTAATGATCGTTTTTGATTCAAACATTTCAAATACATAAACATCAGTGGGTTGATCATGACACTTCAGAATCAGTTTTACATACCATTAGTTTACTGAGACTGCTGTAACAAATTATCACAAGCCTTAAAACAACAGGTTTTAAGGTGCCTTAAAAACAACAGAAATTTATTTTCTCACTTTCTGGAGGCCAGAAATCTGAAATCAGGGTGTTAGCCACACTCCCTGTGGAGGCTTTAGGGGAGAACTCTGTTTCTTGCATTCTTCAGTTTCTAGTGGTTGCTGACTTCCCTGCCTTGTGGCCGCATCAGTGCAATCTCTGCCTGTCTTCACCTTCTTTTCTGCCCTCTGTGTCATTGGATTTAGGACACTGAGATAATCCAGGATGATCTCAGGATCCTTAACTTAATTACATCTGCCACGAGTCTTTTTCCAAATAATGTAACATGCACAGATTCTGGGGATTAGGACGTAATTTTTTGGTGGCCACCATTCAGCCCACAACAAGTACCCACTCATTTTGAAAATATACTGAGTTTGAATCTTGGCTGTGCCCCTGTCTGAGTCCTCTGGTAAACTAATTAAACTTCCTGATATGTAAAATTTAGATGATATTACAATATACAAAGAATGTGTATATTTGAAATTTATGTATGAATATATGTCCTTGGATTGAGCCTTGTGTCAGGCTCCCTGCTCAGTGGAGAGTCCGCTTCTCTCTCTCCTCCGGTACCCCCTGCTTGTGCTTCTTTTTCTTTCTGTCTCAAATCAATAAATAAAACGTTTTAAAAAATAAATATATGTCTTTAAAAATCTTTTCATGTTTTTATTTGTGTAGAAAAATGTCAGTAAGGATGCTAAGCCAAATATATCATTTAGTTATTTATGAGGGTAGAATTGGAAGAGGTTGGATGGGAATAGAAAGGACTTGTACCCATCTTACTTTTTTTTTTTAAGATCGCCCGTACTTGACAGAGAGAGACACAGTGAGAGAGGGAACACAAGCAGGATGAATGGGAGAGGGAGAGCCCTGAGCAGGGAGCAGGGAGCCCTATATGGGACTGGATCTCAGAGCCTTGGGGTCATGACCTTAGCTGAAGGCAGACGCTTGATGACTGAGCCACCCAAGCGCCTCACTTGTACCGTCTTAGAGGGTAGTTCAATGAAATTCTGTTCAGATGAACCTAGCATGCTGTTAGAGGCATACGAGATAGTTACTTTTAGTTGTTCTTACTAATAATATCGTGTTTGAAGATGGTGTAGCCACTGGAAGTAATTACAGGACAGAAGTTTCTCACCATGTTTTTAAGCCTTTAATATTTAAAAGTTAGGACAAAGTTTAAGTTTCATAGATGTTATGAGACCTGTACTTGGCATTAAGTTAGTTCCGGGAGATGTTCCTTACTGGTGGGTCCTGAAATTTTCATTACTTAGTTCATCTGGCTTGAGATATGTTTATGGTTCATTTGTTAGAAAGGGCTTTTGCCGTAAGGGGGAATGGTCCAAATAGTTTTCCCTGGTACTTACAGATAGCTTTATTGTCTCCTTTTCAGACTGCAAAGTGGAATTCTTACATACTTTAATAGAATTATTTCGTTTGTTTTCTGTTTATTCTCGGGTAGTATTTGAGGCAGGTTAGGAAATGTATATTTTCAGATTTCTGCAAACCATTAAAAGGAAGGAACAGGGGCACCTGGGTGGCTCAGTGGGTTAAGCCTCTGCCTTCGGCTCAGGTCATGATCTCAGGGTCCTGGGATCGAGCCCCACATCGGGCTCTCTGCTCAGCGGGGAGCCTGCTTCCTCCTGTCTCTCTGCCTGTCTCTTTGCCTACTTGTGATCTCTGTCAAATAAATAAATAAAATCTTAAAAAAAAAGAAGGAACATAGTCAAATATTAATAGTCTTTATTTTTATTATGTCCCTTTAAGAACATTGGTCAAATCAAAGACAGGCAGTAACAAGTGTTGAGAAGGATTAGAACCCTCATACATTCCTGTGGAATTGTAAAAATGGTATAGCCATTTTGGAGAACATTTTGACGGTGCCTCAAAAAGTTAAACATAAAGTTGATGTAAGACACCCAGCAGTTCGACTTTAAGATCTGAACCGAGAAGAATTGAAAATATATGTCCAACACAAAATCATGCTAATTAGTGTTCTTCATATCATATTTCAGAATGGCCAAAATGGGAAAAAAACCCAAATTGTCCCATCAGCTAATGAACAAACAAAATGCAGCATTTGCATACAATGGTCTATTATTCGATGATAAGAAGGAAGTATTGATCCATGCTTCAGTATGGATCAAACTTCAAAACATGCTCAGTGGAAAAAAGCCAGTCACAAAAGAGCTCGTATTGTCTGATTCCATTTATATGAAAGGTCTAGAATAGGCAAATGTATAGGGACATAATGTAGATTAGTGATTGCATAGCACTAGGGGCATAGTTAGGGAAAAGAGGGGTGATAGCCAGCCAGTACAGGACTTTTGTGGGTGGTGAATATTGATTCTGGTAATGGTTGCACAACTTTTAACCAAAGCCATTGAAATTTCACACTTTAGGTGAGTTGTATCTTACATAAATCTTAGATCAGTAAAGCTGTTGTTTTTTTTAAATTGCTCAACATAATTAGACCAAGGATGTGGTTTCTTTTTGCTGCTCAGTTATCTCAAGAATTATCCATCTTTATTTTTGTATTTTGTACGATATATCACACTGAATTTTTTCTTGATGTTGTACTTTATGTCAGTTCTTTCCCATATATCAACCTGATCATAAGGGTGGGAGTGCAAAGGCAGGTATGCCGAGTGTGATAAGTCACCTTCTTAGTATTGTTTGCTGTTGCATCCTCTTTAAATGTTATCTGCTAAGTATTCCTTTCTTAGGACTTAGAAGAATCTGTTGAAAAGCAGTTTTCCCAAACTTGTATAGTCCAGTGAACCATGCTTCTGCATTGTTATGTCAGGTCGCTACCCACCAACAAGCTTTATATGGTGTCGTTAAGCTCTGTAGTCATGCCATGAGATGCCATTTTCCTATCCGGGCCTTTTCAGTCCAGTTACTGTGGAACGGAGAAGGTGTTAGGAAGCATCTAGTCTTCCAGAGTCATCACTGGCAGTAGGGATTACTGTTTTATTATTTCTGTTTTTAAGGGGCCTGAATCAGCATTTTATTTGTCACCTCTTACCATGAGTAATGCAATGCTGAACTTTACAGAACATAAAAATAGGGTATATACTATACCCTATATAGTAGGGTATAGGCTTCTGAAGGGAAGGAAAACTGTAACTCACGTAAGGCTAAGGTTTGGGCAAGCTCTGATGAGGTCTGAGACAAGTAGTGAAGGAGAGAGGAATTACACCCGTGCAAATGTGCATTGCTTCCATGAGAGAAGTCCCGAAGCACCCTCTCCCACTGGTGGGCCGGAAACTGTTGGTTTAAGAGATGAAGGAATATTAAGAATTAAAGTTGTAGTAGAGTTTTTGAGGTAGAATGGTCTTACTGTCTTCATTTTAATGATAGGGAAGACCAGGACCCATTCTGTCAGCCCAGGGCTCTTTCACTATATCATGTTGTCTTTAGATTTACATTAAGAACCTACAGACTATCCAGCAGGGTCTAGAATCTTCTCAGGTTTTATCTAATTTGATGACTCATGGTTATATTCTGCTTCCTGTTTCAGTCAATCTATTGAAAAAATCAAAGAATGAAAAGTAATGAATACTAACACCCATCCCTTCCCCATCCTATCACCCTTCACTAGAGCTTTCTGAGGAAATAATCTGAAAAGGGAGGCTGTTTGCAGTAGAACTCCAAAAAGAAGATCCTTCCCAAAAGTGTTTGGTCACAGTTCTTAATACAGGTAGCAGCATATGATTGGGGAAGGAATGGTGCTTGATACCAACTGTGATAACCACATTATTTATTGTCATTTTTCTCTCCATTAGTATCGTCTAGACTGTCACAGCCATCCTCTCCCCAGTCAGGCTGCCCATCACCTACCATTCCAGCAGGTAAAGTCATTTCTCCGTCACAGAAGCACAGCAAGAAGGCACTAAAGCAGGTAATCATGCTGATCTGTGTATATCAAGTCTTATCTCCTACATTACAAATTCATGATTCTAGAAGTCACTGAAAATTTCTTGAAAGGGCATTAGGTCCTTTTAAGGAGAAATTTCATGCAGTTTCCCAATTTGGTTTTAATAATTTATGTACTTGAGTGTTTTAGGTTTGTGGTAGCTAGTCTTTTTATCACGTTTTAAAAGCTCTTTATTTGTTCCTAATTTGCTAAGAGGTTTGTGTGCATGTTTGTAGTTTTTAAATTATGAATAGGTGTTGAACTTTTCAGGTTTGTTTCTTCAGCATTCATTGGGATGACCAGGTAGCTTTTCTCTTTAAATTTGCTAATATACAGGCTTACATGGCTAGAATTTTCTTTCTTTTTTTTTTTTTTGAAGATTTTATTTATTTATTTGACAGAGAGAGATCACAAGTAGGCAGAGAGGCAAGCAGAGAGGGGGGGGGGAAGCAGGCTCCCTGCTGAGCAGAGCCCGATGCGGGGCTCTGTGTCAGGACCCTGAGATCGTGACCTGAGCCAAAGGCAGAGGCTTAACCCACTGAGCCACCCAGGCGCCCCCGTGGCTAGAATTTTCTAATGTTAACATATACTTAGGTTTGTTACGTATTTTTTAATATGTTATCAATTTTTTTTAAAGATTTTATTTATTTATTTGTCAGAGAGAGCGAGAGAGAGCAAGCACAGGCAGACAGAGTGGCAGGCAGAGGCAGAGGGAGAAGCAGGCTCCCTGCTGAGCAAGGAGCCCGATGCGGGACTCGATCCCAGGACGCTGGGATCATGACCCGAGCCGAAGGCAGCCGCTTAACCAACTGAGCCACCCAGGCGCCCCTGAATTTTTCTTATTTAAGATTTTTGCTTGGATTTTGCTGTTTTCTTGTATAATACTTGTACAGTTTTGGAATCAGGGTGGTTCCAGAGTTAATAAAATAAGTTGGGTAGGTCACTTATTTTTCTAGATTTTGGAAAACAATTAAGAATTGTTTTCTTAGGGGCGCCTGGGTGGTTCAGTGGGTTAAAGCCTCTGCCTTCGGCTCAGGTCATGATCCCAGGGTCCTGGGATCGAGCCCCGCATCGGGCTCTCTGCTTGGCAGGGAGCCTACTTCCTCCTCTCTCTCTGCTTGCCTCTCTGCCTACTTGTAATCTCTCTCTGTCAAATAAATAAAATCTTTAAAAACAAAAAAAAAGGGGGGGGGCGCCTGGGTGGCTCAGTGGGTTAAAGCCTCTGCCTTCGACTCAGGTCATGATCCCGGGGTCCTGGGATCGAGCCCCGCATCAGGCTTTCTGCTCAGCAGGGAGCCTGCTTCCCTTCCTCTCTCTCTGCCTGCCTCTCTGTCTGCTTGAGATCTCTGTCTGTCAAATAAATAAATAAAATCTTTAAAAAAAAAAAAAAGAATTGTTTTCTTAGCATTTCAGTTTCATCTGTTACTCATTTTATTCCTTTTTGAACTAATTTTGGAAAAAATTTTTTCTTAATTTTGTATATTTCTCTTAGAAAAATAGTCTATTTCATCTGACTTTTAAAAATACTTGCATAAAGTTATAGCAGTATTCCTTTACATTTTCTTTTTTGTTCCTCAGTGTTGTACATTTATAATGTGTCTTTTTTCCCTCCAGTGCTACTTGTCATTGGTCTCTGTTATCGGGCTTTTCAAAGAACTTGTTTTTTTTGAAATGCAAATGATCAATACAAATTCACTAATATTAACTGAATATTGACAGATTACTTTTATTTATTTTTTAATTTTTTATTTTTTAAGAGATTTTATTTGACAGAGATCACAAGTAGGCAGAGAAGCAGGCAGAGAGATAGGGGGAAGCAGGCTTCCCACTGAGCAGAGAGCCCAATGCGGGGCTCGATCCCAGGACCCCGGGATCATGACCTGAGCCAAAGGCAGAGGCTTTAACCCACTGAGCCACCCGGGTGCCCCGACAGATTTACTTTTATCCTCAGATTGGTATAAACTAAAGAACTTAATTATCAGGCAATGTCAAGTGTATAGAAAAATGGCTACTGGTAGTTTGCTGGTGCAATATAAGTTACTGTACTTTGGAAAGAAGTCTTGTGATCATCTACTAAAATTGTAAATGCACATCCCTTACAACTAAGCATTTGAACATTTTGGAACGTAGATTAGAAAAATACAAATAGGGGCACCTGGGTGGCTCAGTCTGTTAAAGCCTCTGCCTTCGACTCAGGTTATGATCTCGGGGTCCTGGGATCGAGCCCCGCATCAGGCTCTCTGCTCAGCAGGTAGCCTGCTTCCTCCTCTCTCTCTGCCTGTGATCTCTGTCTGTCAAATAAATAAATAAATAATCTTTAAAAAAAAAAAAAAAGAAAGAAAAATACAAATATACGTTCCAATTACACACAGAAAAATAATTGCATTCAAGTTTATAATAGCAAAAACTTGCAAGTAACCAATTATATATCAGCTAGGGACTTCCTTCGTAAATTATGCTATTTCTATATGCTGGATAATTGTGCAAGATTAAGAGTTTGTAATGTGATTGTTTTATATGTATAGACATGGAAGCATTGCCACACTAGAATGTTGAATCACTAAAATTAAGTTGTATTCCAACATGCAGAGCATGATACCATTGATAAAAAATAAACACATACCCACAAAATAATATTTTATTTTTAATAGAAACATACACATGTCAGTATTTTAAAAAAGCTCAATAAGGAAAAATAAATTGACTGTAGTTATATCTGAAGATTAAGGGACAAGACTGGTGGTCAAGAGAGTTTAGCTTTATGTTTGAATTAAATGGTAAAGATGCAGTCATGTATTATCTATGTAATTGAAGTTTTAAAAATTATGTGGTCCTTTAAGTATTTAAAGGAGTATTTAAAGCAAAAGCACTTTTATTAAAGAGTTTCAGAAATTTGATAGGATTCATTGCTGTCTGCCTGGATAATCTCACAGCAGATGTATTTTTATAAGTTCTTCGAAAGATTTTAAGAAATATAAGATGCTTTCTTCCACAAGAAAAAGGCATGTATTTTCCTAAACCTTGTTAGGTAATGGATGACATGTATACTATTCCTGTAATACCAAGAGTCAAATGTGTTTTCTTTAAAGAGTATCAGTATGGAAAAGTTTGTAAATTAGGTCATTGGCATGTAAAGATCTTGCCTCCAGTGTATGTTTTTTATAGTGTTAGGTGAGAAAAATTACTTCAATATAAGTTATCCTTTACCATAATGAAGGTTTTTGTTGTTGTTGTTTTTAAAATAGAATTATGAACAGAGTTTATAAACTACTGAGGGAGGAAAAAACTACTTAGTATAGTTCTTAAGAGAGGCTGTAAGTTACTTCTTTCCATCATGTATCCGATTTACACAATCACAACAGGAATAGATGAGATCAAATGGTTCTTTTAAATTTTGCATTATCCTAGAATATCTGGATATTGTGAGTGACAGGGAAAGACCCAGTGGCTGCCACCCTGGAAGCCTATGAACGTTTTCTGTGCTGATTGCAGAGAGTGAGAGCGAAGCTGTAATCAGTGATCAGACAGCACTGACGATTTTTTATACATTGTGCTTCTGTCTTGGTTGTTATAAATGTTGTAGGTGAGTGTGAGCCAGACCCCTGACTCACTCAGTTAATTTTTTCCTTTGGCAGCTTAGGTCAAGATCCGTTGTTGCACCATGCCTGTAGAACATAGCGGGAGATGAGTATGAAGAGGCAGTGGGAACCAAGTAGCCAGTTACTCCACATTTTTTTTTTTTTTTTTTTGCATGATTCTCTTGAAGGTTATTTAGCAAGGTCATAGATTTCCAATCTTTTTCCGAAATGTAGCTTAACTTTCTTAGTTTCTGTGTCTTTTTTTAAACCTCGTGTTAAAAAGTTGTCTTTGCATATTTTCATGGCTAAATTGTAGGAAGCTAACTGTCTTCTTATTCATTCTGAATAGTTTAGTGTAGTGTTTGATATAAACTAGAAACATTATAGAAATGAAACTATGCTGAAATAGCCAGAAGAAACTATACTATTTCTGGAACTAGTGTTTTCTGACTTCCCTTCCCTTCTCTTTACTGTGTTGCAGTAAATTGCTGAGGATTTGGTCATTGTGCCAAATCTTACCGCTCTTACAGGAGATAAGAATCAAGTAATTATTTAACACCTATTGTTCAAGTGTATCCTCTCTGAAATAGATGTAAGCTAAATATTTATATTTCTACATAGAGCTAATAGAAATGGTACTCTTTTTGGTGAAGGGCTTAGAATTTTATTTCCAGCAAAGATTGGAAACCTCTAATTTTTTGCTGCTACAAGTATGGAAAGTCCATGCCTTACTGGTGATTTTAAGTTCTAAAAATGTTTGTGAGTAATTCTCATATTTATACACAAGAGTAATACTGACAAAAAATATTCCGACTCTTAAATATCATTTTGGGCTTGCATTTAATTGGTTTCATTTAGGTTCTTGTTTACTTTGATAGGTTTCAAAGAAATTGGATGATCATCATGCTGCTCATCACTTAAACAGCAGTCGTTCAGTTTCTGTTATTACTAAAAAATGATTTTATTTTATTGCTTCTAATTAGTTTTCTCTTATAGGCTCTGAAACAGCAACAGCAAAAGAAGCAGCAGCAACAGCAATGCAGGCCGAGCATGTCCATCTCCTCCAACCAGGCTCTCTCTCTGAAGACTGTCAAAGCATCCAGTGACTCTGCACCCACCAAACCTGGTAGGCAGACATGGGTGTCTGTCTTTTTCCAGTGTTCCTAGGCTATTTTTCTAATTTGTATACCTTATTTATTTTCAAGTTACTGGGTTTCTTTACGTAGTCTGTTACTGCCAGATCATCAATATAAATCCTTTCAGGATAAATGGGAAAATTTTATGCAGAATCATCATGCAGTTATGAAAAAATAAATTGGCAAAATAGGCACATTAGAATGAAATCAATGACTGACTTCCAAGATGTCTAATCCAGTAATATTGGATGCCTCTAATCAGTGACCTTACAAAGTGATGTTGCCAAGACTAAACTCAGACTAAACTCTTCACCAGCTTTCCCCTTTAAAAATAAAAAGCTTTCAGGGCTCCTGGGTGGCTCAGTGGGTTAAAGCCTCTGCCTTCCGCTCAGGTCATGATCCCAGGGTCCTGGGATCAAGCCCCACATCGGGCTCTCTGCTCTGCAGAGAGCCTGCTTCCTCCTCTCTCTCTGCCTGCCTCCCTGCCTACTTGTGATCTCTCTCTCTGTCAAATAAATAAATAAAATCTTAAAAAAAAAAAAAAGACACAAGTAATCTCTAAAAAAAAATGATAAAGCTTTTGAAAAAAAAAGATAAAAAGCTTTCCTAAGAACATAGGCTACATTTGCGTTTCCATTAGATATAAACACAGGCCTTTGGATTTTTGTTGTTGTTCGTTTTGTTTTGTTTTTCATCTAACCCCCAGATTAGATACAGACTTTGTATTTTATTATCCATTCATTTTAATCCTAGCTGGTTATATGGGCCTGCCAAATTTAAACGGCATCTTGCAGAACTTTGCATTTTTGTTAGGAGGGAAGTTTACCACCAGAAGCAAATAATGTGTTGGGAGAAGGAAGTGATTTTATTTTCCTTTTTAACTCTGAATTTGCAGACTCAAAACACATTTGCAGGGTCACATTGCATCACACATAACTCCTTTCAGTTTGTATTGAATGATTTGTTCGATTGGTTTCTATCTGTAACCTCAGTGTCACCAGTCTTTGATGTATCTTTTCTCTTAGCTATATGGGAAGGAAAGCCATCTGATGGGCGGTCAAGCAGCCCTCACAACTCCAGTTCTAGCTACTCGTGTTCCGTTCAAGTGGAAAATCCCTTGCTAGGCTTGGGGAAGAAGTCATTCCAGAGGTCTGACAGGCTCCACACAAGTAAGTTAATTTACAAACTTTGGTTCTGCATCTTAATTTGTCAACTCTGTGTTTGAAATTCATCAGCTCTTTTGTGGTTTGGTTCTTTTTCTGGCAGTAGGTTGTTTTGTCCGGCATTATTTATGCCTTACTTCTGTGCACAGAAAAGGAGAAGGACTCATATTGAAACATGGTAAACTGACCCTTTTTTCCTGCTCCCTTTGAAATCCCACTAAGATGGGAATATGGAAATACAAAAGATTAGAATCACAAGGGTGAAGAAAACAAGGAGACAACAGATCAGCAAGCAGTGTCAAGAAACTGATGAGAACTGGATGCTGAGCAGCTGATGTCAATAACAAGCAAGCTAGCTAAGGCTGCAGAACACCAGAAAGAGTCAAGAATAGGAGACCTCGTATATCGTAGTGGGGAAGGGTGAAGTTCAGGTTTGAAAAGTAGAACCTTTTTTGAAGGTTAATAAGAAGCAGTTTGATGCCTCACCCTGGCAGGAGATAAGTGGTTTATTTTTGAGGTGAAATTCAACCATACAGACTTCAAACTCAGAGATACCACTCATGGCTAATGGCAGATAATGAGACTGTACTGAAATCAAGAAAAATATAAATACTAATAGTGATCTGCTTGGCTTCCAGAATGCTAGTAGTAAGGCATATTTCTTTTCTTTTTTTTTTTTTTTTGTAAGGCATATTTCTGTCACTACAGCTTCCTTCCAGCCCCAGCTGTGTTCCAGCAGCAGACGGGTGGATTGGTGCCTTAAGAAATTGAATAGCCTTAGGGCCCCTGGGTGGCTCAAGTCATGATCCCAGGGTCCTGGAATTGAGCCCCGCATTGGACTCCCCGTTCAGCGAGGAGTCTGCTTCTCCCTTTCCCTGCTTCTCCCTTTCCCTGCTTCTCCCCTTCCCTGCTTCTCCCCCTACTTGTGCTCTCTCTCTCTCTGCCAAATAAATAAATACTATCTTTTTAAAAAAATTGAATAGCCTACAAAAAAACATCTGCAGGCAAATTTATAGATTCCCAGCTAAATAGAAATCATCTTGGTCACACTTCTGGGAAGCACACAATTCTGTAAGACCCACCTATCCACCCAAAATTTTGAGTCAGCCTTTTTAATGCCTTTCCATTGTGATTATTTATGATTATCTTTGAAGAAGACACATGAGACACAGAATCTGAAATCTAGATTCTGAAGAAACAGGCAATTCAGGAAGATTTAAAACAAACAACTTTAAAAACTGTAATACCCACAGAAAGATATAAAAGATGATATTGCATCCATGAAAGAACAGACTGCGGTTTTAAAGACCAAAGAATAAGCAAAGAGTTCCAGATTATATAAAAAGTATTATATAAAAAGTATTATATAAAAAGTAATAATAGATGGAGCATCTGGGTGGCTCAGTCGGTTAAGCGTCTGCCTTCAGCTCAGGTCATGATCCCAGAGTCCTGGGATCAAGCCCACAGGGAGCCTGCTTCTCCCTCTCCCTCTGCCTGCTTTTCCCCCTCCTTGTGCTCTCTCTCTCAGACAAATAAATAAAATCTTTAAAAAAAAAAATAGTAGGACCATCAGAAAGAACAGAAATTGAAAGGGGGGTTAAGATAATAAGAGAAATAATAAAATTCCAGAGAATTGAAAGCCACAGATTCCAAAGATAAAAGTTCATAATTGGTGTCAAGAAACATGAATAAAGGGCACCTGGGTGGCTCAGTGGGTTAAGCCTCTGCCTTACGCTCAGGTCATGATCTCAGGGTCCTGGGATCGAGCCCCCACATCGGGCTCTCTGCTCAGCGGGGAGCCTGTTTCCCCCCCACCCCCGCCTATCTCTGCCTACCTGTGATCTCTTTCTCTCTGTCAAATAAATAAATAAAATATTTTTTTTTAAAAAAGAAAGAAACATGAGTAAAAGGAAACCTGTTCCAAGGCAAATTCTTTCAAATTTTAAAACACCCAGGATAATGTGAAGATTCCAAAAAAGCAACCAAAGAGAAAGAAAATACTTCATATATAAAGATGTAAGAATTGGGTTGGTAAACATCTCAGTAGCAGAATAGAGCCTAAAAGATATGCAGCAATGCTGACAAAATTCATAGGATTAGTTTATACCAGACCCATTTATAGGTTCCAGCCCCTTCCAAGCTGTTAAGTGTGACAACAGAATTAATAATATTTTTAGACTGTGCTTTTTTTGTTTTGTTTTTATGAAATTATTTATTAAAAAATAAGAGGGTGCCTGGGTGGCTCAGTGGGTTAAGCCTCCGCCTTCGGCTCAGGTCATGGTCTCAGGGTCCTGGGATCGAGCCCTGCATCGGGCTCTCTGTTCAGCAGGGAGCCTGCTTCCTCCTCTCTCTCTGCTTTTCTCTCTGCCTACTTGTGATCTCTGTCTGTCAAGTAAATAAATAAAATCTTAAAAAAAAACCAAAAAACAAAAGAAAAGCCGCCTGGTGGCTCAGTCAAGTTAAGGATCTTACTCTTGATTTCAGTTCAGGTCATGATCTCAGGGCCATGAGATCAAGCTCTGGATTTGACATATTAGTATACCTTCTATAAGTATGTAATTTATGAATATTTTTAATCTTTGGTAGTGGAATTGATGATCAAAGGGTATGCTTAGTTTATGACAGATACTACCTCTAACAAAAATGCACCATTTTATAGTCCACCCAGAAGCAAACCAACGTTTACAAGGAAGTTGTCTGGCTGCTGGAAGGAGGACAGTAGGCAAAGAAGCTGGCACCTCCAGCAAGTTGTAGACTAGGTTCTTGAATTGTGCCTGGTAATCTTTAAATTATTTCCCTTCCTGCCTTACCTGTCACTTAAGCGTGTTCTTGGGGAGCAGGAACAAATTCGATAGGTTCTGCTCTCTGCAGGCGCCAGGGCACCTGAGTCACAGCTCCTGCGGGACTGCAGATGCCTCTACATCCCCTAATGTAGCGTAATTTTCCAAAAGCACTATAATTAAAATTTTTTTTTAAAGATTTTACTTATTTATTTGACAGACAGAGATCACAAGTAGGCAGAGAGTCAGGCAGAGAGAGAGGGAGAAGCAGGCTCCCTGCTGAGCAGAGAGCCCGACGTGGGGCTCGATCCCAGGACCCCTGGATCATGACCTGAGCCGAAGACAGAGGCTTTAACCCACTGAGCCACCCAGGCGCCCCTATAATTAAAATTTAAATCAGTCCCAGAAAGGCAAGTTTGGATTTCAAGAATTCTTTGGGATGCCTGGGTGGCCCAGTCGTTAGGCATGTGCCTTTGGCTCAGGTCATGATCCCAGAGTCCTAGGATCGAGCCCTGTGTTGGGCTTCCCGCTCCGTGGGAAGTCTGTTCCCTCTCCCACTCCCCCTGCTTATGTTCCCTCTCTCTCTGTCAAATAAATAAGTTAATTTAAAAAAATTATTTCTCCTTTTCTTTTCTTTTTTTTTTTAAAGATTTTATTATTTTCAACCAATCTCTGTACCCAACTTGGTCTTGAACTCACAACCTTGAGATTTAGAGTCACACACTCCACTGACTGAGCCAGCCAGGTGCTCCCAGCTTTCAAGAATTCTTACTTATTTTATTTTTTACTTATTTATTTATTTTATTATTTTATTATTTGGCAGACAGAGATCACAAGTAGGCAGAGAGGCAGGGAGGCCGATGCGGGGCTCTATCCCAGGACCATGAGATCATGGCCTGATCCGAAGGCAGAGGCCCAACCCCCTGAGCCACTCAGGGGCCCCTATTTTTTTTTTTTAAGTATTTATTTATTTATTTCAGAGAGTGGTGGGGGAAGAGGAAGGGGAAGGTGGGAGGGAGCAAGTGAGCACTTGCACAAGAAGGCGGGGCAGAGGAAGAGGAAGAGAATCTTAAGCAGACTCCCCACTGAGCTCAGAGCCCAACTCAGGGCTTGATCCCCTGACCCCTGAGATCATGACCTAAGCCAAAATCATGAGTTGGACAGGTAACTGAACCACCCAGGTGCCCTCATGATGAGTATTTTTTAAGTGTATGGAAGAAGCTGTACATTTTGTGTAAAACAAATAATAAAAGTAAATTAGATAATTCACATGAAACGTTTTTTAGTTTACATTGGTATAATTTGTTTTAACTTCAATAAAATAGTGTATATCATGTATTTTTACATCCGAGATTCAGTCAGGGGAAAAAAAACATAGCTTAGATTTCAAGTATAATATGATGGAATACAGCAATCTAAAGTGGGAAAAATTAAAAAATAAAAAAGAAACAACAAAAATTAAAAAATAAAAAAAAACAAGGTCAACTTTACCAGAATTAGAGGACTTAAACTTTAAATTTTAGAAATGAGCCAGTTTGTGTGAGGCATATAAAAATATCCTCGGGCATTATTTGATCAATAATAGATCAGAATAATTTACAACTACTACTTCTCCATCTCACTTAAGGAGTTCAGTTAAAATTTTAAGGGGCCACCTGGCTGGCTCATCAGTGGAGCATGCAACTCTTGATCTCTGGTACATGAGTTCAAGCCCCACACTGGCTGTAGAGCTTTCTTTAAAAAATTCTTGGGGCGCCTGGGTGGCGCCTTGGGTGACTGCCTTCGGCTCAGGACATGATCTTGGAGTCCCTGGATCAAGTCCCACATCGGGCTCCCTGCTCAGCAGGGAATCTGCTTCTCCTGATGACCTCTCTGCTCTTATACTGTCTCTCTCTCTCTCTCTCTCTCTCTCAAATAAATAAAATCTTAAAAAAGAAATTCATTTTTTTTTAATTAAAGTTTGACTCCGATATGAAGGTACAAAATGAATGCACAAAGCTGAAAACTATTCAAGGAATGCTGACACTATCATTTCATCAGTCATATGGAAGAGCAGAACTAGGGTGCTGCTCTCATTCCCTGGAGCCTTTGTAGAATTGTTCATGCAAGCCAAAAAATGGTAACCACCTATGGGTGGGTGTATAATTAAATGAATCATGCTACATATGTTGGACTATAGTGCAGCTTTTTAAAACGAAAGAGATAGGGCGCCTGGGTGGCTCATTGGGTTAGAGCCTCTGCCTTCGGTTCAGGTCATGATCCCAGGATACTGGGATTGAGCCTGGCAGCGGGCTCTCTGCTCAGCAGGGAGACTGCTTCCCCTTCTCTCTCTCTGTCTGCCTCTCTGCCTATTAAAGAGGGTACTTGATGTTATGGGCACTGGGTGTTGTATGCAATTGATGAATCACTAAATTCTACCTCTGAAACTGATAATCCAGTATGTTAATTAAATTGAATTTAGATAAAAAAGTTAAAGAAATATATTGGGATTTGGGGGCATGTGGCTGGTTTGGTGTATGGAACATGTGATTCTTGGTTTCAGGGTTGTAGGTTTAAGCCTCACAGTGGGTGTAGAGATTAAAAATAAGGTCTTTAGAAAATATATATGTATTTTATGTCTCTGTTACGAACTTTTTTTTTTTTTTTGAAGATTTTATTTATTTATTTGACAGAAAGATCACAAGTAGGCAGAGAGGCAGGAGAGGAGGAAGCAGGCTCCCTGCCAAGCAGAGAGCCCGATGTGGGGCTTGATCCCAGGACCCTGAGATCATGACCTGAGCCGAAGGCAGAGGCTCAACCCACTGAGCCATCCAGGTGCCCCTCTGTTACGAACTTTTAACCTAAATAGTTAGTAGTCAGAGTTCATGCCCTTTATGATGGCTCTGCCTCTATGCAGTGATAAAAACAGAGTCTGAAGCCCCAGTGCTGGGTTCGAATTCCTGCACTCTAATTAACAGTACAATTTTGGGCAAGTTACCAGGTCTGAGCCTCATTTTCTTGATCTGTGAAATGTACAGTAATAGTGTCTCATTTCCTAGGGTTATATGAAAAATAAGTGAATGAACACATATCAGTGTTTAGAATAGTGCCTGGCACTAGTGAAGCTTCTAGAAGTGTTTGCTGCTGCTGTTACTGATCATTATGTGGAATTTACTGAGACCTGATTGTCTTTATTCCTGATTATTTTATCCCCATCTTTACAGTCATGTGCTTTATTTCTTTAATCATTTCATGCAGCACTGTTCGTTATTTTATGTCTGACAGTTTCAGTGGTAGCAGTCCTTTTAGGTCTAAACCTTTTATTTTTGGTTTCTATTGACTCTGTCATGGTAACGTGTCTGGTGGTTTGTCAGGGCAGTCTCTGTATGAGATAGTGCTGGATTTTAACCTGTAGGATCCTATGGGCCTAACTTAAGGGAAATCCTTTCCTCTTAGGAGATATTACTTTTGCTTCACCTTCAACCAGGAGCAGAGGTTATCCACATTCAGGATTGTGTAGCTTTGTGCATGTATTTCTAAACGTAAAATTTCTGGATCTTAGATTCCTTGCACATTAAATTTTGCCATGTATTATAAGTTTTCTTCCAGTAAGATTATATTAATTTGGGACCCATCAGCAGTATTTGACAGTTGTCTTTGCTTTTTCCGTGTGTAGTTTCATCACTGTATTGCAGTATCTGCCATTTTGATAGACAAAAATGTTCATTGGTTTAATGGGCATTTAAAAAAATATCGGGGGCTTGGGTGGCTCAGTGGATTAAAGCCTCTGCCTTCGACTCAGGTCATGATCTTAGGGTCCTGGGATCGAGCCCTGCGTTGGGCTCTCTGCACAGCGGGGCGCCTGCTTCCCCCTCTCTCTCTGTGCCTGCCTTTCTGTGTACTTGTGATTTCTGTCTATCAAATAAATAAATAAAACCTTTTAAAAAAATACTAATACCATAAGATTTGTTTATGGTTAGTCAACTATGAATTACCTGTAATTACCTGTGCTTATTTTTCTCATGGTAATATTTCTTTCTTGTTAATTTATAGATGCCCTTAAACTTTTAAAAAAATATCTACCAGTCTATTTATTAATTTAAAGTAAGCTCTATGCTCAGTGTGGGGCTTGAACTCAACAACCCAGAGATGAAGAGTCGCATGTTCTACCAACTGAGTCAGCCAGGCACCCCATGTGGATGCACATTTATTTATTTATTTTAAAAGATTTTATTTATTTATTTGAGAGAGAGGCAGAAAGAGTGCACAAGCCATGGTGGGGTGGGGGGAAGCACAGAGGGAGAGGGAGAAGCAGACTCCCCACTGAGCAGGGAGTGCATGTGAGCCTCTGTCCCAGGACTTTGAGATCATGACCTGAGCTGAAGGCAGACACTTAACCCACTGAGCCACCCAGGTGCCCCTAGATGCACTTTTAATATGAAGAATTGTAACGTTTTGTCAGGATTTGCAAATTTTTTTGGCAAGTTAGTCTTTTGTTTATAATATTTTTTGTCATGACTATAACCTTTTGATAGTGACCAAGTTTCTTGAAACCACTAAGCTCTTTAGTTACAACATTTTTAGGTAATCAGAATTAAAATTGATGAAAAAATTCCGATGGCGAAGGAAAAAGGATCTCAGTATGATATATTATATATAGATTTGAATTTTTCTGGATTTCTTTTTTAAACAATTTTTATTTATTTATTTCACAGACAGAGATCACAAGTAGGCAGAGAGGCAGGCAGAGAGAGAGGAGGAAGCAGGCTCCCCTCTGAGCAGAGAGCCTGATGTGGGGCTGGATCCCAGGACCCCGAGATCATGTCTTGAGCCAAAGGCAGAGGCCCTAACCCACTGAGCTACCCAGGCGCCCCTGGATTTTTTTTTTTATAATTTTGTGTATGTGTCATGCCTTGCTTTTGTTCATCTTAGAAGAAATTTCTAAAATCCTTTTAAGTGTTACTTCTTCACAGTGTGATATTTAAAGTAGTTACAACTGTGATTTTTTTGCACGGCAGAGTAAGCTATACTTAAAATAGAAACAAGAATGTAAAGGAGGCCCAAATGATTCTTTCCCCCTATTTTATAGGGCAAATGAAAAGGACTAAATGTGCTGAAATTGATGTTGAGACCCCAGACTCCATTCTGGTGAATACAAACTTGCGAGCGCTGATCAACAAGCACACCTTTTCCGTCCTTCCTGGAGACTGCCAACAGCGACTTCTTCTACTGCTTCCAGAGGTGGATCGACAGGTGTGCTATTTTCATGCATAAGCAGTTCTAAAAAACCCTTCCGAAGCTTTCTTCACTCATCCCCTTTAACACTCCTTAAAACTTTTAAAATAGCTTTTTATATATACTTATAAAGAAGTGGTATCAAAGGTGCTAAAACAAGAAATAAGAATATTTTTATGTAAGTATTCGTAAGAGTTTCGCCCTGTAAGTCTTAGGAAAATACTCTTATCAGAATGTCAAGATCATGGAATAAACTTTATGTAGCTATCATATTAGGAAGTAAGGTATTCAATGAATACAGTCGAAGAGGAAGAATTGTCTTGCCTAAGACATTTAACAAGGATTTTTGAATGGATTTTTTTTTAAGAGAGTAAGGATGTTAATTATTTTCATTCTTTTGTTAGATTTTTTAAAAACAAAAACATTTATTGCTTTCATAATTGAGAACTTTCAAGACCCAATATAGTTTATACTCTTTAAAAAAAGATAGCTAGAAGAAATACCAAAGGTTTGGGAATGTCTGGGTAGGGACCAGAGAGATTAAGAGTGGTCAGTAATAAGGTCAAGATCTGAGATTTAAGCTTTTATCAAGGAAAGAGTGACTAGAAAGTCACTCCCCCTTCTGGTCATCTGTTTCCTCCTCTACAAAAGAAAGATAGAATCATTATGATTTTCTAAGGTTTATTCAATTCTAGAGGTTTTTTTATTCATTATTTCCAAACACATACTCTGTTCGAAGTAACCTGATGGGCTCTCCCCTCATTTCCTAATCATGATAAAAACAAGATGAAAGAGAGGCATTTTCCCTAGTTTACAGTAAAAAAACTAAATTTATACCCTGGTTTGTGGTAATATACCCTGATTTGTGCTAAGAGATCAAGGAGGAGTAAGGTATACACCTCATCTTAGCTAATTGACTATGTCAAAAATAAAATATTTCTAACTCAGAATATCATCTTTCTATTAAACTGTACTGATGTTAGTTTCAGTAGTGTAATGATGTGAGTCAGCACATAGGAAAGCAGGTTAGATTCCATTTCCAGGGAGACCAAGTAAGTCTGCTACACTACCAGCAATGGGGTAAAGAAGTAAGTAGAGCTGATCCTTCCCAGCTACTGCTTCTCCCTCCTTAAAACTTCTTGGGAGAAATTAGAGCTTGGGGATGCCCACCTTTTGGTTCGAACAAGTTAGGAGGCTGACGTTTCTGCAGAGTTTTTAAAGAACTTCTCATTGGGATTTGCTCTCATCTATTTTTAAAGGCTCAGGTTATTAGGTTGGGAATATGCTTGGACCTAACTGAAGGCCTATGAACTCTAGTGCAGGTTCCTTAGAACGGGCTTTTGACTAATGGCCCTTATCCTCTCTCAGAAGAAGGATTGCCACATAAAATTCTAGAACGAAAAGGGACTTTATAATTTATCTATTCAATTTCCCGTGAAGTGCAGTCCTGTGGGAAGTTCTTAATAGGACATTACGTGGCCTTTTTTGAGTATGGTGAGAACACATGGTAATTTGAGAAATAATAACATCCTTATATCTAGAAGTATGGAGCTCCAGTCAATTTCACTGTCTGATGCAATTTAGGGTGCTTGTAGAATCCTGGTTATTACTAGGACGGAACATTGAAAACCGTATTTCATTGTCTGAGTGCCCAGCCATGAAGTTAAAAGACATAATTTAGACCAGAGAACAGACTACAGGAGGGGAATGGATTAAAGCACCTCTCTAGATATATTTAAAGATCTGTCATAGGAAGCAGGTAAACTTGTTTCTCCAGAAAGCAGATGTGAAGTTAAAGTAACATTTTTTTAACAGCTGTAGCTGTTAAAATGGACTGACTTTTATGGTGGAGTAACTTGCTCGTTCCTGGACCATTCAGGCAGAGGTCAGATGACCTGTTCTTACAGGGGAAACCGTCACCCCTCTGCCCACTCTCTAGAGTACAAGACGGCAGCCAGCAAACTTGGGCCAGTTTCAGCCCACTGCCTGTTTTTGTAAATAAAGTTTTATCGACGTATGGTCACTTGCGTTAGTTTACATGTGGCATAGAGCTGTGTTCGTGCAGCAGCGGCAGATGTTAAGTAATGGCAGCAGAGGGCCTATGGCCTTTCAGAGCCTCAAATACTTGCAGTCGCTCCTTTGACAGGAAAAGTTCACCAGTTTCTGCTCTAGAGCTGGGCGGGAGTTGGCGGGGGGGTAGATAATGTGGGCCTGATAGGTATAGAAAGTGAGGCTGGTGGGGAAGAGTTCCTCAGTTGCTAGGATGTCCCAACAGTTACTTAAATTTTCTCTGAAAAAATTGTCTTTGACTTAAGGGTTACATTTAAATTTTTAATCTACCTAGGATTTTTTTTTAATTGCTCTGAAATTGGGGTTCAACTGTATTTTCTACTTATTAATAGCCTCTTGTTTCACCACTACGTATTTGATACAGCCATCTTTTTCTCACAGTTTGAAATCCCATCTTCATTATGTATTCTGTTCAGTTATAGGCAGTGTGTGTTTATGCGTACTCTCTCATCTTCCACTTGTTTCTTTGTTCCTTCGAGTGTTAGTAGTAATACTTTCAACTGCAGTGGCTTCGTATGTGGTATGTTTAATAACTGGAAAGGCAGTTTTTTTGTTTGGTTTTTTTCCTTACGAACTTGAAAATCATTTTGTTAATGACAACTCTGCATAAGGGTTCTGATTGAAATGTAGATATTAACTGTGGGGATAATAGCAATTTTATTCAACTTTTCTGTCTAAATCTTTTTCAGATCTTGTGTTTTATGTCCTTAAATAAGATTTATGATTCTAAACCATGATAGGAAGTCTAAAATCTCTAATAGAAAGAATCTTAAAACCTTTTGGCAAGATACCACAAATCAAGTCCCGAGGCAGATAGAGGAAATATTTTTTGTGAATGTGACAGTTTTACTATGAATAGTATGTAAGGGATCCTCACAAATTGATAATAAAAATAAGTAGCCTTTCGGAAAAATATGCATAATGATAAGCATTTCACAAGATGGCAAATCTAAATATTTAATAAATATGCAAAAAGGTGAACGAAACTCCAGTAGTCAAGATAAAGGAAATTTTTACCATTTCAAACCCATTAGACTGGCAGAAATTAAATAGTCTCGTTAACGTATATTGTTCACAGGACAAAGAGTACACTCATATATTTCAGGTAGAAGTATGAATTGTTGTAGCCTTTTTGGAAAATAATCTAACAGTACCAAGTTACAGACACAGATATTTCATTGCTTTTAGAATTTGTTCCACAGAGGTAAAAGCTCTAGTGTATTCATCTTTGCCAGAATGCTTTCTGCAGGTTGGTTGATGATGGGAAAGTACTGGAAACAAGGTGTGTGTCTATGATTACGAAACTGGGGGATGAATTGAGGTGCATGCCTACGATGAAACAGTGTGCAGCTGTTATGAAGGAGCGAACACTCTGCCAGTCGACTTGGAGAGATTTCCCCAGTGTATTACGTGAGGAAAAGAAGATTCAAAGCTTGGTCACAGTTTTATAGGAGAAATAATAAACATCCCAGGGAAAAACCTTCTTACATGTAGATTTATTTGTTTGCAGATGATTCTTTGAGTGTATGTAATGGGGAATGGAATTGAAAGAAGGGCGGAGAGGTAAACAGGAAAGAAATTTATCAGAAAAAGTGATATATTATAAAATAGAAGTATCCAGGATGATATAGTCAGGTTTCTATAAACTTAAATGTATATATATTCTTCTCTAAAATGAAAGAAAGTACAATTCCACATGATACATTTGGCTTTCTTTGTAAGCTTCTCTTGGCTTGTTCTTTGACCCAGGTTGGTCCAGATGGTCTGATGAAGTTAAATGGCTCAGCCCTTAACAATGAGTTCTTCACTTCAGCAGCCCAAGGCTGGAAGGAAAGACTCTCAGAAGGTAAATGTTCAAATTTATTTGCCTCCTAGATTGTGTATGTACTTGGAGCTACTATGAGGGCATGTTGGCACCTCTGTGCCTCAGTGAGTTTTTGAGCAATTTTAGTAGGCTAAGGACAGGATGTTTCCGTAGCATAGAACTAGCTATCCTGTGTGAAACCCTGTACTGACTTTTTTGTCTGAATCCTATGTAACCAGGTCTGGCTCCAGGTGGAGTCTAGCAGTGTTTCTTCAAGAATTCAAAGTCACCTTTGAATTTAGGGAAACTAAAAAAATAGATTTTTTAGTCCCTCTTCCTAAAGATTTTGATTCAGTAATTCTAGGTGAATGCCTAGGAATTGAAATTTTAATAAGCAGAGTACAGAATTAGAGTTACAGTGTTCTCTTATGTTTGTTTTTCAGTACACGTGGAGTACAAACTAACACTTGGAAGGTCACATGAAGGTGTACCGAGACATAGCCTAAAACAACTGTGAGAAGCTTTAAAATGAATACACTTGTAAGGAGAGCATTAGGAATGCTACTCCTTGCTGACATTTTGTCAGATCAGTAGCATTTAGAGTTAATTGACCAACTAATTAATACCTGTATTGCTGACCCGCAGTGTTGACATTTGCCTTCCTGTTGTTTTTGGGCAGGGTGGGGGGAAGCAATTCTGCGTAGAGATGCTCTCACTGATTACTCTGTCCTATCTCTTAAAGATTTCCTTGAGCAAAGACCACTTTTTTTTTCCGAACTGCAGTCACATACACACTTTAAAACATATGCATTACTATTACCTTTCTTTAAGAATGATTTGATGAAGGATTTTTGCCCTGCCTAACTCCCCCTTTTTTGTTTGTTTGTTTCTGAGAGAAAGAGAGACCAAACTGTAGCAAGAGGGAGGGAGGCAGAGGGACAGAAAGAATCTTAAGCAGGCTCTAGGCTCAGTGCAGAGCTTGAAGCAGGGCTTGATCTCTGGACGCTGAGATCATGACCTGAGCCGAAATCAGGACTTAAAACGACTGAGTCACCCAGGCGCTGGCCCCACCCCTGGTTCCCCCACCACCCAGTTTTTTTAAAGTAGGTAATGTTATCAGTGGTACTTTGATTGTTATCAGTGTTTCTTTTCTTTCTTTTTTTCTTTTTCTTTTCTTTTTTTGCATATGAGCAGTCACTGCTATGCCTAGTCATGTGATTGTATTTTATGAGCAGCAAAAACTTTGAACGCTGTACACATGTGAACAGAAGTCAGTATGTTTTATTCGTCATTCTCTGGTATACAGTAGACTCCCTGAAAAAGTAGTTCTGGGTTGGATTCTGACAGGCAGAGTCCTCTTTTCTACTCCCGTGCCCAGGACTATGTCCTTCAACACTTTTCCTCTCTATCCTTTTACCCTGAAGAAACCTAAACTTGAACACTACCGTTTCTATTTTTCCTTGATGTCCTGGGTATTCGAATATAAAAAAGAGCAGGCTTTCTGAGCCGCAGTTTGAAGATGGCCCACCCAACAGATTCAGGTGTCCTCTGCTGTCGGAGTGGGAGGGATGGAGGTAGTTGGTGGTATATGCAAGTAAATGTCATATTCAGAGTGGCGGGGTCATTGGCATGTTCAGTGCCTTATGCCAGGGCAGTAGAGCGGTCCAGTTTCTGGAGCAGTTAGAAAACTGACCCCTCCCAAATAACTCCCTGCTGTTTTAGTGGAACCTCGGCTGCCTGGAAGCTGGGTCCCAGGTCACAGCTGTTCATTATGCAGTAAGAGACAAAAGGCACAAAATACAACTTGCCTAAGGGAAGCAGAACTTTAAAATAACAGAATGCCCAATGGCATTATTTACTGAAACCATGTGACTTTTTTTCCAGTGGAAAAGAAATGACAAATTCAAAGTTAATGATAAATCTGCAGGGAGTATGATGTTTGGAGCAGGAGGGAGGTGTGCTGTAAGAGAGCCCAGAGGAAAGGCAGGTGGCCTCAGCTGAGTACTGGAAACTGCACACAGTGGTGTGTAAGCACTGTATGTCCCCCAATGGCTTCTAGGGGCTCCTTTCCAATGAGGAATTGGGGGAAATTTCTCTTACCTTTACATGATAGTATTCTGACTCCACCAGTTTTTCATGATTTACAAATATTTAAAAGTTAAAAACAGCATATTTTTGTTGAATATCCTTTTTTCCCCTTTTTTACATTATAGGTGAGTTTACACCTGAGATGCAGGTGAGAATTCGCCAAGAGATTGAGAAGGAGAAAAAAGTAGAGCCTTGGAAAGAACAATTCTTTGAAAGCTACTATGGTCAGAGGTAATACCAAGACAGCTTCTATAAACCAAATGTGAATTCCTACATATGTGTCACACAGTGTTTCATCTTAACTACCTTTGCAGAAATTCTAGTCCTCAATTTCCTTCTATTATTTTCCCAGGTTTTTTTCCTTTTTTTTTTTTTTTAAAGATTTTATTTATTTATCTTACAGAGAGAGTGAGAGACAGAGACAGAGCATGAGCAGGGAGGAGGAGGCAGAGGGAGAGGGAGAAGCAGACTCCACACTGAGCAGGGAGCCTGACACGGGGCTTGATCCCAGGACCAAGGATCCCCTGGGGTCATGACCCGAGCCAAAGGCAGATGCTTAACCTGAGCAATGCAGTGTGCAATGCAGGCGCCCTCACCAATTCTTCTTAACCAAGATATTTTTTCTTTTTATGAATCACGGGTGTACAAAATTGGGTTACTTGACTCTTGACACGTTACCATTGTGAGTGGGATGATTTCATTTTTAAAAAATTATTATCTTGAATTGGAGTCCCTTTCTTTGAATAGTCTGAATTGTTCTTCCAGTAATTTTATAAGTTACAAGAATACTGAAGTTTTTTTCTAACAGTTAATTCTCGCACGAGATGGTAGTTCATCCCATCTCATCATCACCAGGGAGTTCTAGGAATCCCATAATATGAACCATTACACCCAAGGCATCTTTAAACAGCCTCTTCTCTCTAGAAGGCACTCTGGCAGGTCTTTATAGCTGCATGAAGATACAAACCCTGTTCTCAAGTGGATGGTTTTCCTAATAAAATCTCAAGAGGATTTATTTTCCTAATAAAAAATCTAAATAGGAGCACTTGGGCTGCTCAGTCGGTTAAGCCGCTGCCTTTGGCTCAGGTCATGATCTTAGGGTCCTGGGATCGAGCCCCACATCAGGCTCTCTGCTCAGCGGGGAGCCTGCATCCCCCCCATTTCTCTCTGCCTGCCTCTCTGCCTACTTGTGTTCTCTCTGTCAAATAAATAAATACAATCTTTTAAAAAAAAATCTAAATAAAATGTTAATGGGGACATTTAAATAGATGACAGTGGAGCTCTGTTGTTTGAGGTAGAATTGA
Organism: Martes martes; assembly: GCF_963455335.1. Taxonomy (NCBI): domain Eukaryota; kingdom Metazoa; phylum Chordata; class Mammalia; order Carnivora; family Mustelidae; genus Martes; species Martes martes. The sequence goes on from NC_137896.1 coordinate 119,716,816, forward strand.
ACATCCACAGAGTTACTGGTTTTTCTTCCTTCTCTTCTGCATACCTAATGGCAGACCTCAAGGACACTCCGTAACCGCAGTTTGACAACTACTGGGTCTTTTTCTTATCTGCCAGTAGTTCATCGATCCCCTTTATGGTCACGTAGGAAGTGATTCCTTTTGTGGTTAGAGTCTCACGTAAGGGCGCCAAGAGTATGGGCTCGCCTGGCTGGCTAAGTTGGTAGAGTGTGCAACTCTTTTTTTTTTTTTTTTAAGATTTTATTTATTTATTTGACAGAGAGAGACATAGTGAGAGGGGCAACACAAGCAGGGGGAGTGGTAGAGGGAGAAAGCAGGCCTCCTGCTGAGCAGGGAGCCCAACTCGGGGCTCGATCCCAGGATCCTGGGATCATGACCTGACCCAAAGGCAGACACTTAACGACTGAGCCACTCAGACGCCCCTGAGTGTGCAACTCTTAAAATTGGGATTGTGTGTTTGAGCCCCATGTTGGTCTTTAAAAAGAGTCTCATATATTGATATTTCTACACTCTTGGTATGAGCTTTGAGCCCTTCTACAGAAATGGTGGTATTTCCATTAGACTCTTGTCACAGGTAGCTGTCACTCCGTAAATATTGTACATTCCCTCCGTAGGCAGATGGAGCATTGTAGCAGTTTTTGGGTCTTTCTGTTTTCATCTGTTACCTTTTTTTGGCCAGCATTTACAGGAGGACTGTTCTTTTTTTTATTGTCTTATTTTGTTGTTAGTCACTCTATCTCAGAGGTGCAGTACTGATCATTTGAAGTCACCAAAGAGGGTCTCCTGCCTTTGCCTGTTTAAACAATGTGCGAAAAGACTATGAGGGGGTCTCCGGTGACCCCTGCTGAGTAGCCTAGTTCTAATGAGGCCACACTGTGGAAGTCCCAGTTTACCGTCACTCCCAGGATAGCTCAGAGGCATTGGTCTCAGCATTATGGAACTATACTAAGTGAAGTGTAAATGGGCTTTCCAGAAATTCCAGAGTTCTAATTTTCAACCTCTGGAAAACATCGACAGCGACCTCCTCCTGTCTCCTCAGGGGCCCGTAGACTTCTTGGGCCGTCCTCTCCGCAGGTGCTACAGAGCAGAGTTGATGAGGGTGCATGGGTCTCGGCCTTCTTTCACTTCCTGTGTGGGTAGCCTGTGCTGCTTGCCTCTAGACAGGGTAGCCCCTTTCATAAGCATAAAGAATAATGATAATTAACAGTATCGAGCTTTAATATGTGCTAGGTGCTGTTCTAAGTACTTTATATGCATTAATTTCATCACACCAACAATATAAAGTAATGAACCTCAGTATATGATGAGGAAACTGAGATACAAAAGACTAGTGACTGACTTAATGTCACATGGATGTATCAGAGTCAGGATTTGCCTCCAAACACTTGAGATCCAGAATTTCACTAATCATAATCATAATAATGGTGATGATATATGAGGAAAAGCTACTCTATGTCAGGTTTCTTCCAGGCATTGCCATATACTATTATCTCCTAATACGTTTAGTAACATGGGCCATTTCTCAACTAGGATATTTTTTTCTTCCACCTTTTAGTTCTGGTTTGAGCCTTGAGGATTCAAAGAAATTGACAGCCTCGCCAAGCGATCTCAAAGTAAAGAAAACCCCAGCTGAGCAACCAAAATCCATGCTTCCTTCAGAGGCCTCGCCTGTCAGTGTCATCCCAGGAATTCCCCAGTTAGGATCAAAAGAAGAAGTGGTGCAAATGCCATCCCCAGTAAGAAAAGAAGAGCATGAAAGCCAAGATACGGTGCAGCCAAACCCCAAATCCACAGAGCCCCTGCTTCCTTCAGCAAGCAATACGCAAGAGCTTAGCAGCGTTCTTCCCATCAAGTGCCCAAAGGATGACGATTTCTTGGAGCAGAAGCCAGTGGCCTCTGCTGAACAGGAGTCTGAGAAAGAGAATCATCTCACCACAGTTCCTAGTTATAACAAAGATGAAGGCCAAGAAGCTTTAATTACGTCCCCAAACAAACCCAAGAGTCCTGGGGTGGAAAAACCAGTAATGAAGCCCGTGACAGAAACCGGTCCGCAGGAGATTGCTGCAAAAGACCCTGCATCAGTCTCGGTTGATCACAGCCCAGAAAGCCTCAAGAGGAAATCTTGTCTCATCCAAGAAGAGGGCCCCATGAGCTGGGAGAAAAGGCCACGTGTCACGGAGAATCGCCAGCACCAGCAGCCATTTCAAGTCTCGCCACAGCCCTTTCTCAGTAGAGGGGACAGGATCCAGGTGCGAAAAGTACCACCTCTCAAGGTAAGAGAGTGGGAAGGATTGAAAAAGGGAAAATGTCTGAACACTAAGTTTCTGGTCTTATTAAATACCAAGTCATTCATAGTATTTTTTAACACAGAAGCAGTTGTATATATTTGATAAGCACGTAACTGCGTTCTTACATGAACAAAATTATGACTAAACAGACATTTAGATCTGCATTCCTACAGATCTTTATTAGTCTTTTGGTAGTAAGGAAGGTGCCTGAATATCTAACTAATGTAGACCACCTCCACCCATCCTCCTGGCTGGCCACTCTTAAGATATTTGTGGACATTATTCTGTCTCATGTGACAAAACAAGAAATATAATAAAAAACAGAAGGAAGCCCTTGGTGTGATCAAGAGATCTTTGTGGCAAGAGCCATGACATTTTAAGTGTACCTTGGTCCTTTTCTTACTGCCATAACTGATTGGATGTTCCGTGGCTCTAGAACTACCTTTAGTTCCCCCCTTTTAAGGGAAACTTGTGTGGCTGCCATGAGTCACTGCTGGTTACTTGAGGGACATCAGTAAGGTAGACTAGCCTTGCTAAGCTCTGCTGCTGAGGCTTTGTCCCTGACTTTCATGTTAGCATTCTGTTGCTACTTAGCAAATATTTCACATTCATATTTCACATATCCTTATCTGAGTATACAAGACTGCATCTAACCAGTAGTGAGCCCTTTAAAGCCCAAACACATTTTTACTTCTGAGCTAAAGGTGTACTAATACTTGGACTTGTGCTTTATATCAGTTTGCAGTTCATTTTTTTGTTTAGTAAATAGTATATATTAATAAATTCTTATTAGTGGTGTTTATTAATACTGTTGTGTCTACTGTCAGCCCAGGCATTGGGTAGTATTCATTCACGCTAGAAATATAAATAGAAAAAGAAGCCACATAGAAATACTTTTTCCCTCTTTTTCATTTAACTTAGATGAACCAAAGCTAGTTCCATCAGATAATATCCCTTAGAGACATTCATTTGCTCTACTTGACCCATTTAATTTACTATGTATTTTTCTCTTGTGTTGCTTCTTAATTACTAACTGTATGACGTTCTCATTGCTTTTTAATTTTAAGATTTATGCACTTAGGAATCTCCCTTTTTTAAAAAAAAATGTTTGCCACTTTTCCACCCTTAACATACTTCGCATGCTTTGCCAGAGATTGTGATTTTTTATGAAAATCACTTTACAATTCTTTTATCCCCCACTCTTTACTGTTATAAAAATATTAGAAACCTTTCAGTAATGAATGTCAGTCAGAACTTCTGTGCAGACCTGAGAGCTGAGTTACATTTTAGGTTTTACTTAATATAGATGATACTGTGAGATGTGTTATTTCTATTTCCTCATCTTTATAGAGGCTGACTTACATCCTGCTTGGTCTGCTTCTCTAATCCAGAGAGTCCCCATACTGAAAATTAAAGTCCACCATGACGTGTTATTGTTACTCAATTTTTTCCCTTTCTTTTGCTTTCTTCTTCTTCCTTACCCCCTCCACCCTCCTGCAGAATACTTTCTACCAGAAGTTGCTTTAATAAACTCTTACCTTAGGCCTGTATCTCAAATTCCACTTTCTTTGTTTCTTTCTTTTTTTTTTTTTAAAGATTTTATTTATTAGACAAAGAGAGACACAGCGAGAGAGGGAACACAAGCAGGGGGAGTGAGAGAGGGAAAAGCAGGCTTCCTGCAGAGCAGGGATCCCGATGCAGGGCTCAATCCCAGGACCCTGGGGTCATGACCTGAGGCGAAGGCAGATGCTTAGCCATCTGAGCCACCCAGGCGCCCCATCAAATCCTACTTTCTTAGACACAACTTAATGTAATTTATAACAGAGCAAAATCTTTTAACCAAAACTTAAGTAGATAAATAAAATCTTATTACAAATGTTATACGTGTGTATATATGTTATATACATGCATATGTAAGCACTTATATGTTATAACATGGATGTCTGTAACATAATACATACAGAGAGAGATGGAAAACGGTGTTTCCTACTTGGTATACATCTGTTCTATTTTATTAAGATTTTGTTTATTTATTTGAGAGAAAGAGTGAGGGAGAGCACAAGTGGGAATGGGAGCTGGGCTGGGGGGTGGTGGGGGAGAGGGAGAAGCAGGTTCTCCAGGGAGCAGGGAACCCAACGTGGGGATCCATCCCAGGACCCTGAGATCATGACCTGGGCTGAAGGCAGGGGCTTAACCAACTGAGCCACCCAGGCGCCCCATCTTTTCAGGATACATGAAGAAAATCAACCTTGTTTTACCAGGGTAGGGCTTCTTGTTAATTTGTTACCAATGCCCAGACAACATAAACAGGTTATAGAGCTATTTACATAAATTACTGAAACTTACTATTTTTATGTATTAAAAATTTCTCTTTGAACCACTTTTAATGAATTTAATCAACATGTTAGGAATGATTTTCAGTCATTACAATAGATAGTGTTTATTCTGCTAGGTATCTTGTTATTCTCAAGACTGTTCTGATGTAAGGTTGTTTGTCCCTATCTACAGTTCCCCTCAACAACTGTGCTTTTACTTTCTTGGATTTAATTTTCTGGTTTTACCTACTTTCTCCCCTTCCTAGTGGTCTCTTCTAGGTGACATTACCAAGGGGCAACAGTTGCTTCTTTCCCTCTGTTGGTAGCTTCTGAAATACTGTGCAGTTAGATGTAAAAGAGATTCAGTGTTAAGAGATTAGGTACATGTCCTGATGTAAGATGTGTGGACTGTGACAGCTGTGACATGATCCCATAGCTCTTACTTCTGCATGACAGAGAATCCATTTCTCAGGACTGCTGACCTTTTGAGAAATGGATATTGCAAATAATGAAGAATTTTTAGTGACTTTATTATTCTTAATTTAAGGACTTCCAGAAGGATGACATGCATTTTCTTAGAGCCCTTTGGCTTAATTTTTTTTTTTTAAGATTTTATTCATTTACTAGACACACAGAGAGAGATCACAAGTAGGCAGAGAGGCAGGCAGAGAGAGAGGGGAAGCAGGATCCCTGCTGAGCAGAGAGGCCGATGCGGGGCTCGATCCCAGGACCCCAAGTTCATGACCTGAGCTGAAGGCAGAGGTTCAACCCACTGAGCCACCCAGGCGCCCCTTAATTTTTTTTTTAATTAAATGCCCTGTAACATCTGTCACAGTTATTTGCTCCTTTAAATTCTGGCAACTTACTAGAAGAGTCCAGGCTTTGATGCATTCTCATTTAAGTCTGATAGCTTCCAAAGTATCGTTTCAGACAGGAATCAGATTCCTTTCAGCTGTAGTATTTTATGCTGTGAAAATCAGTGGTTTCAAACTTGGTGATGTAGCAGAGTTTCCCAGGAAGTGTTTCAGAAGTGCATATTTTTTCTAGAGTTCTAATTTGTCAGTTTTGGGAGAGGACCCAGAGCACATTTATTTTTAAACAGCTCCCCAAGTAAGTATAAAGGCAGTCACAGGTGAAAATGACTGTGGTGAACATTATATACATTCTGTCTATACTCCCTTCGTGTGGATGGACAGAGTGGGGTGCATCTGTGGATCCCACATGGTCTACCTTCCAGTGCTGTCTAGACGCCTCTGTCATTGAGCTAACTCAGCCTGTCTGCTTAAGTGTGCGTGTGTGTATGTGCATAGAGCAGAAGAGAGCAAGAATTTTCCTCGCAGCTTAGAAGGAGAGCTAGGAGGAAAAAGACAGTGGTGCAGTGGTATGCTGCTGCTCTCACACATGCATGTGAAAGTGCAAATACCCTGCGAGGTCTGTACCTTAAGTAAGAAGCAGTTGTGAGTAGGAATGCCAGGCGAAGGGAGTTGTGTTGAGAAAAGAGGCATAGCGATTCGGGGTGGGGAGGGTGTCGGGGGAGGAGAGGCTTTGGCCCCAGGAGAGGAGGTGGAAGGACCCGAGAGGGGCAGTCGAGTTGTCTCCACGCTTAGGTCTCTCGGCCATGGACCTCCCATTTGTGTCACTGGTGTGTAGTGGTTACTGGAACAATTTAAGTGCTCTGGAAGTTGTGTTTTTCTTGTCGATTAAAACTAAGCTCCGGACTTTTTTCTCCCTCCTCCTTTCAGATCCCGGTCTCCAGAATCTCCCCCATGCCTTTTCCTACATCGCAGGTCTCTCCCAGGGCTCGTTTTCCAGTCTCCATCACTAGTCCTAACAGAACAGGAGCCAGAACTCTCGCAGACATCAAGGCAAAAGCCCAGCTGGTCAAAGCACAGAGGGCCGCCGCCGCCGCCGCCGCCGCTGCCGCCGCCGCCGCCGCCGCAGTTGGAGGGACCATTCCGGGACCTGGCCCCGGGGGCGGACAAGGTCCAGGAGAGGGAGGTGACAGGAAAACTGCTGGAGGAGGGAGTCCAGACTCAGACAGAGGCCGAGAACCTGGAAAGGGCCCCACACTGGAATTGGCAGGAACTGGAAGCAGGGGAGGTACGAGAGAGCTTTTACCCTGTGGTCCAGAGACTCAGCCCCAGTCTGAGACCAAGAGCCCAGACCAGGCACAGCCTCCTCGTGTCTCTGGAGCACAACTACAGCAAGCCCCCTCAGGGCCTCCAGCAGCTGTCGGCAGGGGAGCGCGCGCAAGCGTCCCCTCTCCAGCCCGCACTGACGCCTCCCCAGCAGCTGTAGGGCAGCTGACGAATGAACAGCTGAATCCCCCAGGGGCAGCGGCCGCGGTGGCCTCTCTCGCCCACCTGCAAGCTCCCGGGACCTGCCGGCAAGAGAACGCGCCCTCTGGTCCCACAGAGTCTGTTCTCCGCTCGGGTGCCTCACCTGTTCATTTTGCGGCCGACGGCACCGTTGAGCCCAGCGCAGGTTCCAGTAGGAATGTGCCAGACCCTTCGGCCTCAGCAGAGACATCTGCTGGCGCTTCAGCAGCTGTGCCTCCCTCTCCTTTAACATCTTTATTGACCGCAGCCACTTTAGAAAAGCTTCCTGTACCCCAGGTCAGTGTAAGTGTAGCACCGACGGGAGCGGCTCAGTCCTCGAGCACTTTGCCAGTAGCTTCTAGCCTTAAAACTCCAGGAACGTCTTCAAATTTGAATGGACCCCTGTCAAGGCCAAGCTCTAGTATCCCTGCGAATAACCCTTTGGTCACTCAGCTGCTTCAGGGCAAGGATGTTCCCATGGAGCAAATTCTGCCTAAACCTCTCACCAAAGTTGAAATGAAAACTGTTCCACTGGCCACGAAAGAGGAGCCGGGGGCAGCAGTGTTCACAGGCAGCGGCACCGCCGAAAACAGCAGCAGAGAGGAAGGTAGTGAGAGGCAGTGCCTCCCAGCTCTGCAGCAGCTGGGTAAAGCCTTGCCAAGTACGCAGCTCCCCCAGGTTCCAAGACCGCTTCAGCTCTTTTCAGGTAAGGACCTGAGGGACTCTAGCATTGACGCACACCAGTACCAGGAAGGGCTCAGCAAAGCCACCCAAGATCAGATCCTTCAGACTCTCATCCAGAGGGTTCGGAGGCAGAACGTTCTCCCATTTGTGCAGCCCTCCCAGTTCAACTTCACTCACTCAGGTTTCCCGTTAGAAGACATCTCCACAAGCCAGAGGTTCATGCTGGGTTTTGCTGGCAGAAGGACATCGAAGCCTGCAATGGCAGGTCACTACTTACTTAACATTTCCACCTATGGCCGGGGTTCAGAGAGCTTTAGGAGGACCCATTCTGTAAACCCCGAAGACCGTTTGTGTCTAAGCAGCCCCACAGAGGCCTTGAAAATGGGATACACAGACTGTAAAAATGCAGCCGGAGATAGCAGCAGCAGCAAAGAAGATACCGACGAGGAAAGTTCCGGTGACGAACAAGAAGCCATCATGGTGAAGGAGGAGCCGCAGGCTGCCCAGGGCCCTGGCAAGTGTGAAGCGAGTTCGGGAACCCACAGTAGAGAAGCCCTGTCTGCCAGTGATTGTTTAGCAAAAAAGAATGTGAAGGCGGAGACACCTGTGCACGAGCAGACCACGTTAAGCAAGGAGAGTTACCTGTTCACGAGAGGCCAAACATTTGATGAAAAGACCCTAGCCAGAGATTTTATTCAGGCAGCGCAGAAACAGATGGCTCATGCGGTGAGAGGCAAGACGATGCGTAGCAGCCCTGAGCTTTTCAGTTCGACTGCTCTTCCTCTGACCGCAGACAGTCCCACCCATCAGCCTCTCCTCCTCCCACCACTGCAGACCCCGAAGCTGTACGGAAGCCCCACCCAGATTGGGCCAAGCTACAGAGGCATGATCAATGTCTCCACCTCGTCCGACATGGACCATAACTCTGCTGTCCCGGGGATGCCTGACTGTAGCCAGGTGGCCAGCAACGTAGGCGATGTCATGTCCTTTTCGGTGACTGTCACTACCATCCCTGCTAGCCAAGCGATGAATCCCAGCAGCCATGGCCAGACCATTCCCGTTCAGGCCTTTCCAGAAGGAAACAGCATAGAGGACACACCTTCGAAATGTTACTGCCGATTGAAAGCCATGATCATGTGCAAGGGGTGTGGAGCGTTCTGCCATGACGATTGCATTGGCCCCTCGAAACTTTGTGTCTCCTGCCTTGTGGTTCGGTAACAAGACTAGAAAGAGGATACCTGTGAAGGAGGCAGGGAGGGAAGGATTGATGAGATGTGGGGTTTTTTGGTGTCCTTTCGGAATCACAGAAATAAATAACTAGGTTTCAGTTGTCTTAAGAGACAAATGTTACTTAATCAGGAATACAGAGTACAGATCTTACATTTTAGAGGAAGAGCACCTTGTATAGTAAGTCTAGGTCAAGCAAGACTTCGTGAATTTGTGACAAGTTTGCACTTACAAAATCATGTAAATATGTCACATTTTGTTTTAACATTGTTTTCCCAAGTGTTTAGGTAATGATGTATTTGAATTCAGATTTATGTTCCACTTCACGTGACTCTGAGAAAAGTTTAATGCCATGCATGGTTAAAGGAAGCGGTCTCTCTTCTCTCCCTTTCCTAAGAGGCCAGGAAAAGGAAGGAATGAAGGAATGGTCTGGAGAAGTGACCGTTCAAGCTGATTATGTCATGACGGTCTGATTGCAGGCTTTACATAAGATTATTCAGCCTTGGCGGGATTGGATTCAGGGTTTACTCAGTCCCTTTACCTTAAACAGGACCTTCTTAAGTTCAAATTTTTGATACCATTTTAACTTTACAGGTAGTAATTCAGACTCTGAAAGCTCTTGACCTGGTTCTTGGCTTCCACAAACGAGCACTGTTGCCAAGCTCTCTGCTTGCAATTTGTGCCCGCCCCCTGCCCTCCAGGCCCCCTACCCTGCCCCGAGAACGTGAATGTGGCCCAGGATGGGTATGCCCCCACCCCCCCACCCCGCCCGCCCCCCCCGCCCCCCCCCCTGCTGTTAGCGGGCCCGTGCGGGGCAGCAGTTCCAGCAGTAACATCCGGGTACTCCGTCAGTCACGGGAGCTTACAAATGGGGTGCGGGGGAGATGCTAGTGGAGCAGGAACAAAGAGTGTTAGTGACGGGGTGGTTTGAACTGTGTGTCTTATTGGGCAGAGACTCAAAAAGTGCAGAAACTGAACATAAAGAATTTCGGAAAACGATTTTAACACTAGAAGCAAGGTAGCCTCTCTTCCTCTTCTTGCCCAACCCTGATCCCTCACGGTCTGAAGTCCACTGTTGTGCAGGAGGGAAAGCTCCTTGTTGCCACATTTGCCTGTTCTGTTAAGCTTGTTTTGACCTCCCAGGCATCTGAGGAGTATAGAGTAATCTTACTAGATACTACTTTGAACACAAAGTGCGCGTACACACACACACACACACACACACACACACACACACACACACACACACACACACACACACACACACACACACACACACACACACACACACACACACACACACACACACACACACACACACACACACACACACACACACACACACACACACACACACACACACACACACACACACACACACACAGTAAAAGACACTTCTCCTGTTTTAAAAAACATATCCTCTGTTTTAGATTACTGCTGTCTATGCACTAAGAGTCTCTAATGTAAAGGGCTTCAGTAAATGGTTAAGGGAACATCTAGAAAGGAAGAGAAATTAACTCCAAAGTTTTGTTGCTTGTTTTTGTTGGTTCTTTTTGGTTTTCCTTTGTTGTTTTTTAAATCTTGTCACCAGTGACTGAAGAGTTTTTGAGAACATACATTTAGGTCCTGATTAAAGAACATTAAAATGAATCTACAGTTTACCACAATTCGGTATTAAAGAATTGGGCATTGTCAATGTGCATCATTTGCATATTGATTTCAAGTTTGCTGATTTCAGGTGTGTAAAGTAAGAATATTACTGCAGCCTAGTACACTTACAGCTGTGCTTAGTGTTCAGGATGTGATACTTAACCAAATGCAGAACAGTGTAAATTTACTAAGTCACATTCCAGATTAGGAGAAAGTAGACAGTAATACTCTTTGCTCTTCCCCATTCTGTTCCCCATTCTTCCCCCGTATGCTTTTAATACTTTTAATACTTTTGAACCCCATAAGAAACCTACTACTTCACTGTTTTCAGTTTTTGCTTCTGTTATTTTTTGTGGCTCAAGGCAAATACAAGATTATTTGTTCTAGTTTCAGCCAAGACAATAGGATGTCCTCCTAACTTCCCTTTTTCTTCCAGCACACACATAGCTAAAAAATACGAAGGCTACAAGGATCCTGGGATAAGGAGTAAGTTCTTATCCATGATCCAGTAAGAAAGAAACATGGTTCGGTTCCCCAAACTTTCAGTACTCCACGCTCGGCTTCTTCACTCCCCACGTCAGTGCCAGGCCTGAGGGCTGGTCTTTGTGCTGGAAGTGCCTGAGTATTTCAGAACCGGCACCGTGCTAAACGTGAATTACCGATTCGGATTGATCAAAGTGAACTTTCTCCTTTGCACCTTTCCTGTCATAGGAAGCCTCTCCTCCGCGGTTCCCCTAACCTGAGGTTGGACGGACTAACCAGGAGAGGAGGAGAGGGATCAGGGATTTTCAAGTCCATTGGGAGAGCAAACCGTATCGTGCCTCTTCTTCTTGACCAGGCTCTTGCAGATCGGTCCTAAGCATTATTATTCCCCAGATTCTCTTAACAATTAATACTCAGCTAATAAAATACTTGCATTTGTGAATGTCCCTAAAACAGGATTTGTCAACGAGGTACACTGCCTCAATCTTGACGGAATGAGAGACTAGGTTCTCTTGGGTTGGTAGTAAATTGAATACAACCTGTTTGTCTGTTTCACAACAGTGGTTTCAGGTAGAAAGTCATTCATTTTCAGAGCTGAGCAGAAAAACAGCAGCAGCAATCCAAACACGTTAACAGTCTGGCCCTTTTGAAAATGAAGCAGTAGGAACAAGAAAAATCTTTATATTATTGAGGGCATGGTACACCGGTATCTTTAAAGCAGTTTTTTTGTCTTAGGTTTTCGGAGTTGCTTTACCATTCAGCTCAATCTGAAAGGTTGCTAATAAATGCTAAGCTTTTTTTTTTTTTTTTTCTTCCCTAAATGGCATTTAGTTGCACTATTTCCAGTGACTAGTCAGGCATTATGCCTGATGCTTATGCCTCCAGGGTATGCTTCTCGAGCCTGAGCCTTCGGATACCTTCCGTTGTAGGTCACCCTGGGGAGATAGCATTAACAATAACTATGTCATCTCAGTCTTAATGACTGTTCTGAGTTGTCGACTAGTAGAGAAGGCGCCCTGAATCTGAAAAAAAAAAAAAAAAAAAAAAATTGACAAAAATTCCCCATCCTGTTAAACATCCTGGGGTGGTTCGCTCTACTATTCCTTAACCCCTATGCTCAAGATACTGAAACTATCTGTGGTATCCCATGTAACATTTCTAAGAATAAGATCTGGCAAATGGGACATTTTTCTTGGAGAAGGGGAAGCACATTTGCATGGGCTGGGAAGGCACCCAGATGTAGGGATTTTAGGAATTATCTCATTCAAACAGCCAAAGGAAGACCTCATTGCCTTCCCCGGGAGGGTGTAAATTCATACATACTGATGACTTGACAGTTACCATCTTAATCGTTTATTATTGCCTTTCTCCACCTAAGAGCCCTTAAAAAACTCTTGGGTGAAATGATTTGTTATAATGAGGGGGTCTTCTCTGGTCATTACACCACTATTTATTTCTAGAACTCTTATCAGTGAGCACTGCCAGGGTTTCTCTGTGACCTAGAGGTTGCTTTTCATAGCAAGGAGGGAGAAGTCCCCGTTGCATTGCAGCAACGTGCTAAGTAAAAAAACTTGGCCAACGGTAGTTTTCAGCTCAATTTATAGAATAGTCCAAAGAGACTGAGAAACATGATGATGGGCAGGGATCTTTCCTACCATGTTTCAATACCTACGTACCTATTGAAAGGGAACAATAGGTAAAACATTTCCTAAAGTTGAAGTAAGAGCTTCATAGATTCTTGGTTACTTTATTTTTTTTAATGCTTTACATTTGATACAACTATTAAAGATCAATTTTAAAAATAGCTTTCCAGTAATATATTTTAAGTAATATATATTTTAATATCTATGTAAAAAGTGACAGTGGAAGACTTCGAATTTCTCATATATGGTATGTTTATGTAGGACCTCACTGTTAAGGCACAAATTATTACAAAGGAAGTTACTCTAAAGACACTCAGATTATTTCCAAAAAAAATGCAATAAGGGGAATAGTTTTGGAGTTTATTTTTTATTTTAAAAGAAAATCGACTTATTTACCACAAGCTATTTTTTTTCCTTCTGGCTTATAAGGTTTGTACAGACTGGTTTGGTAAATGCTAAACTTTTGTGTCTTTTGCCTTTTTAAAGGAATTGTTAACATTGGAATTGAGGGTATGTACAGAGAAGTTGGTGTCAACACCATTTAAAAAGTCATATTTTTTCACAGATATAGAAAAATCATTTTACATAAGAATTTTAAGTATTTGCAATAAATATATGTATATAGATTGTATGTATTCATATATTCTTATTTTTCATTTTATTATTAAGTAAAAGATAATTAAAGTGAAAATAAAAACCTTGGAGTTTTTGGTGAATCTTGAGGTCTGACATCCATCTGAGAGCGGTGCGGGAAGGGTCCTCAGCCGCTGCCTTATATTACCATTGGAAGATTACGACAGATTGTCTAGAAGAGTAAAATGAGAAATTCGGTGATAAACAGATCAGGGTAGCACATTTCTTTCAGAACTCTAGTAAAAATATTAAATTTGCCTAATCTGTCTGTCTCCGTTTTCACCCTTCAACTGTTCCGTCTCTTAACCGTGGGATGTTATTGGGAACTTCAAAAACAAACACAAAAACATGGTGCGTGCATTTTTTTTTTTTTTAATGTGCCCACTATTTGCTTCTAAAACAAAGAATGGTTAAGAAAATATCTCAGGGGTAAAGATAGGTTTTTCTTTCTCAACAGTGGTTAATAATTCATTAGCAAACATTCACTGCCACCAGCTTCCAGATGTAGGAGTATGTGAAGAAACAATGTCATGAAGACAATCGAAAACTTGTTTTCTGTTTCCCAGTTCTCTGAGAAGTGAGTTTCCTAACCAGTTCTGTATCCTTCCTGATTGGTCCAGAGAGGGAGTTTCCTAACCAGTTTTAGGTCCTTTCCTGATTGATCCGGAGAGCTAGAAGAGCTAGGAGAACTTGGATTTTGATCTCACTAGTGTCAGAAAGGGAATTTATGCAAACGAGGACTGAGCCAGATACTAGGACGGCTTAAGTCCCCTTAGTCCCCATACCTACAGATAGCCTGGATCCTGCTGTTCAAGAGAATTTTGTAGTTGCAAAAACTTGGTTTTCGGATATGATTGAAGGAGCAGAATGGTACCTAGATAGTCTTTGGTAATAAAGGTATGTAGCCCATTCTTTAAAAATGAATATAGACTGGATGAAATAAAAAATGTCAGAACTTCACGAATGTATCTTAGTGACCCATGAAACTGACTTTTTGTTCTAGTTCCCTAGTTCTCCCCGTAATCGCTCAGTTGTGATTATTTTCACTGATAAAAAGCATATTTTGGAAATTAATAAGGATACAAGAATGCTGTTTAAAAGATCGCCTTGTTATTTTCAAAAATTGAAATTTCAAACATTGTTGCCCAAAGACATTGAAGATCGTTTACCAGTCCAAGAGAACAGCATTCTAAATCTTTGCTGAAAATATGCTTTTTCTAAAGGAAAATTCTTACGTCTCAGGGAACATCTGCATCCATGTAATTCCCATATATAATAGGAGTGAAAGTGAAATATTTAAATGTGTGTGAACCAGCCCATTATGGCCGTTTCCAGACATGTACTCCCCCACCCCCAGCTTGCCGTTTCTTGTAGATATTTGTGATTATTTAAATGGGCCTCCTACCTCACCAGAAGTGAAATTCATATTCAGGTTAATGACCTAGGGGCCTAAATGTATAGTTAGTTGGTCTGCAGTTGAATGAAAGAATGATATACTAGAACACAACTTCAACTGGAATCCCCAACCATCCTTTACTTACATCACAGTCCAGAAAGCTGTGTTGGATGATTTGACACTACTTGACCACAAGTGGTCTTAAGAAATAGGATTTTGCATAATGTTTTCTAGCTGGTTTTGTGTACAAATCATGTTATTCACTAGCTCATATTTCTTGGAGCACCTACTATGTGCTAAGCACTGTACTAAGGTTCGGGTTCTGCAACGGTAAACAAGCAGCCATGTAAATTCGTAAAAGGTATTCCTAACATGGTAGAGGCCATACAGCGTGTGTCTAGTTCGGGGCTCAAAGACTACTGTGTGCTGCCTGTTTCCCAAGCATGATGGAAATTGAAGTGTAAATGAGTTACGGAAGGGAAGCGTTTGAGGCAGTGAGTGAAACACTGACAAAACATGAAGCAAGTTAAGGAAAGGCATTGCCCCTAGTGAAATAACAATGTGGAAGTGAAGAGCCATGTTAGTAAAATTTACCTTTTCTGAAAACAATCACTGGAAGATGTAGAATTCTTTTTTTTTTTAAGATTTTTTATTTATTAATTTGACAGAGATCACAAGTAGGCAGAGAGGCAGACAGAGAGAGAGAGAGAGGAGGAAGCAGGCTCCCCGCAGAGCCAAGAGCCCGATGCTGGGCTCGAACCCGCGCCCCTGGAAGATGTAGAATTCTTAATAGAAACTTCAAGAAATTTCTTAGTAACGTCTCAGTTGAAGAGAATCCCTTTCAATTAATTCTGGACAGTGCATCCGGGAAGATACTAAAGATGATAGTAACTAACCCTTTCTAATAACTGTTAGGTAAATAATGCAGCATGCTTGTCACTGATGTTCAAACCGAAAGGAAACTAAAGGGAATTGAAACTTAACCTTGATTTTTATCTCGTACTCTGGTGAGAAGTGTATCCCTTTATTTTATATTGTTAAAGAGATGTTGCATCCTTGTTTTTTCTCCATAATGGATAAAATTAGTGTACAAAGTTTTTATCCTAATACTGTAGAATTGGCTCCCCCACCCCATCTCTTAAGTCACAGAACTTGAATTACAAGGAACTTCAGCAGGACCCTACCCCTTTTTGAGTGGCCTAAATTCCCAATTCTTCCTTTGAGAATTTCTGGTTTAAAAAAAAAAAAAAATTCTTAAAGGATAAATCGTTGTATTTTGTTAGTGCTTATTCTTGAATTTTCCTTACCATTTATTGTTAACTTAGGTTGTTGGATTTGTAAGTCAAAATCTGCGCGCCAAAATAGCATATTCACCTTTTAGTCAAAGAGGTATTTGGCGAAGTCCACCGTGAAATGCCTCAGCTTTGTCCAGGAAGTAGGATGGTGGGTATCCTGTATTTTCCTAATACTTGTTGACCTTACGCAGAAGATTGGGTTTCTTCTATCGAGACTGTTTAAACAGGAATCTCTCTACCTCCATGGAGCTTTCAGTCTTACCTGATAAAGGGCATCCCTAGAAAGACTTCTTGTAACAGGAAGGAGGGCCCGGGCCCGGAAGGGGGAGCCAGAGATGACCAGGCCGTGGAGATGGGATGACCCGACAGCTAGTTCTCCTGAAGGATAACTTCCAACTCAATGTTCGGTTCTTCTAACTCAAAAGAGGCTAAAGGGAAATGAAAAACCTGCTGATTCCCGTCTTGACTACAAAACCCAGAAAATGCCTAGGGGAGAAGAAAGGTAAACCTAAGATTGGATTTAAAATAGGTTTAAGTAAACTTTCAATTATTCTTAACTTACTCTTTTATGACAGTTTTTTAAGGTTTTAAGTTCACATAATGTTAAGTTGCCATGACTAGAACATTGATTTGAGACTTATGGGTTAAGTGATGGTTTTCTATTGAATTATCCGGCGGCAGCTTTTGCTGCTGATCAGGATTTAGGGTTGGGCACGGGTGTCCGTTAAATAATGCCAACATTGCTCATAAACATTATTAAGCCAACTTGAGTCAACACTTAATTTTAATAACTTCAATCATGGATCCTCTTCTTAAATATTTAAAATTTAATCCAATAAGAAAGAAATGCATTAAATTTTATCAAAATATTTGAAGATACTTTAGAACTATTATTTTACACACGGCCTATTTCCTTTCTGTGCAAAGTGTGGTACAAAAAAGTTTTACTTTGTTACTTTCTTTCCAAAAGCCAGCCTCTCATGTTTTCAGATGGCTAGAGCTTGGAAATGATAGAGTTAGACGTGGGCCCTAAGTCAGCAATTCTCCTTTTAGGTTTTCCGGCAATAGCAATTTGAAGACACGGTTAGGGACCCCAACTGAACCTGCATTAATCACTTAACACCAACTTCAAATTAATGAAACTCCCGCAGAGTCTCCTACTTGGTTTCCCCTTTGTTGCATGAGGAGATAGACTCTGGGCTGGGAAGAAGCTGATGATTTGTTCTTTGATAATAAACTACTGATTGAAGGATAAGTTCTTATTAAATTCACAAAATTCATAGAACCCATGAAAGATCTCAAGTATATGGTTAATGAAACTCTAGACATTAAAAGCCTTTCTCTTAGTCCTAAGTGCTATGACCTATTTTTTTTTTTAACCACCTTAATCCTGTGACTCACTGCATCACACCCCAAAACTTTCACCAGCGCCAAGAGAAATCAGAATGGAAGACATGACTTTAGGCTGGTCTTGCTCACTTTAAAATCTGCGCACATAGGCCTTAGCACTTTGACAGACAAAACTCTGCCTTTTAGCTCCCTCTCGCTATCGTCTTTATTCCTCTCACTTCCAGACTGTTCCTTGTCTTGGTTGTATAAAACTGCCTTCCTCAGAATTGAATGTATAATGTTTATGCACATGGGCAAATTGTATTTTCTCTTAATGACTCATTTAAGTTGAATAAAGGCATACAGTTTTTACTCTAGCGATCGTGCCTTCTCTTTTCCAAAGAAACCAGATACCATGTTGAATGACCTGCCTGTCTGTGGCTCCTTTGCTTGCACCTGACCGCACAATTATCCCTGGGTCCTGGCTAAATTTGGGTCCTACAGAAAGTGCCAGTCTCTAAGCAACACTCGAAGAGCCAAAAAGAAAGTATTACGTATTTTAAGGATAACAAGGAGACCTATACTACAAAGTCACGGTAATCCCAGCAGGGTGGTAATGGCATGAAGACAGACATACAGACCAAAGAAATAGAATAGAGAGTCCAGAAATAAGCCTTCACCTATATGATCAAGTGATTCTCGACAAGGGTGCCAAGACCAGTCAATGAGAAAAGGGCAGTCTTTTCGATAAATGTTGGCAAAATTTGATATCCATATGCAAGAGAATGAAATCGGACCCTTACCCTATACCACATACAAAAATCAACTCAAAATTGATCTAAGACCTAAACATTGAAAGCTAAAAATATAAAAACCCTTAGAAGAAAATTAGGAAAGCTTCATAATTTGAGTTGACAGTGATTTCTGGCATTTGCCAAAAGTACAGGCAACAAAAGAAAAAATAGAAATGGGGTTTCATTAAGAACTAAAAACTTGTGGGGTTTTTCTGTTTGTTTTTTTTCTAAATTTTGTTTATTTATTTGACAGAGACACAGCAAGAGAGGGAACACAAGCAGGGGGAGTGGGAGAGGGAGAAGCAGGCTTCCCGCTGGGCAGGGAGCCTGACACAGGCTCCATCTCCCCATTTGCAGGTCATAACCTGAGCCAAAACCAAAAGCTGTATGCTTAACCGACTGAGCCACCCAGGCCCCCTTCCTCTGCCTTTTTTTTTTTTTTTTAAAGATTTTATTTATGTATTTAGGGGGAGAGAGAGAGAGAGAAAGCTAGTACACGCATGCCCAGAAGCAGGGGGAGAGGCAGAAAAAGGGAGAAAGAGAATCCCAAGCAGACTCTTCACTGAGCACAGAGCCCCATGGGGGGCTTAATCCCATCACCCTGAAATCATGACCTGAGCGGAAGTCAAGAGTCAGATGCTTAACCAACTGAGCCACCCAGACACCCCCTGAAGCTTGTTTTATAGCCCATAATTATAGCTCGCATTCTGTATGCTTTTGAGAAGAAAGATGTGTATTCTGCTGCTGTAACATAAATGTCAATTAGGTCAAATTGGTTGATAGAACTGTTTGTGTCGTCCATATTTTTGCTAACTTCTGCATACTCGTATCAATTATTGAGAGAGGAATATTGAAATCTTTAATTACAACGTAGATCTCTCTCTTTGAGGTTCTATTAGTTTTCATATATATATATATATATATATTTTTTTTAAGATTTTATTTATTTGACAGAGATTATGAGTAGGCAGACAGGCAGGCAGAGAGAGAGAAGGAAGCACGCTCCCTGCAGAGCAGAGAGCCTGATGCGGGACTCGATCCCAGGACCCTGAGATCATGACCTGAGCCGAAGGCAGACGCTTAACCGACTGAGCCACCCAGGCGCCCTCGTATATTTTTTAATAGACTTTTAAGAGCAAGTTTAGATTCACAGCAAAACTGAAGGGAAAGGACAGAGTTAACATACACCCTCTGCCCCCACACATCCCCCGTTATTAACCTCCTATACCAGAGTGATATATTTTTTTAAATCAGTGACTCTACATTGACCCATTGTTATCACCCAAGGTCCAGAGTTTACATGAGTGTTGTAACTGCTATGGGTTTTGACAAATGTGTAAGGACTTATATGTACCATGATAGTATCAGAGAGAATGGCTTCAGTGCTGTAAAAATCCTCTGACCTCCACCTGGTCATCCCTCGCTCCCCTTAACCACGGATCCTGTTTACTGTCTCCATTGTTTTGCCTTTTCCAGAATGTCCTGTAGTTGGAATCAAACAGTATGTAAACTTTCCAGATTGGCTTCTTTCTATTATATGCATTTAAGTTTCCTCGTGTATTTTCATGGCTTCACAGCTCCTTTCTTTACAGCTCTGAGTAATATCCCACTGTTTGGCTATACCGCAGTTTACTTGGTCCGTTCAGCTACTGAAGGACATCTCGGTTGCTCCTAAGTTTCGGCAATTATGAATAAAACTGCTATAAACTTCAGTGTGCAGGTTTTTGTGTGCACCTGAGTTTTCAGCTCATTTGGGTAATCAGCAAGAAGCATGACTGCTGGATTATATGGTAACAGTATGTTTAGTTTTGTAGAAACTGTCAAACTGTCTTCCAAAGTGGCTGTACGATTTTGCATTCCCGTCAGCAAAGAATGAGAGTTCCTGTCTCTTTGCATCTTTGCCAGCATTTCGTGTTGGTAGTATTTTTGGATTTTAACCATTCCAATAAGTGTGTAGTGGTGTCTTGTTGTTGTCTTTAAAGATTTGTTTATTTGACAGAGACAGAGACAGTGAGAGAGGGGACACAAGCAGGGGGAGCGGGACTCATTCCCAGAAGCCCAGGATCATGACCCCACCAGAAGGCAGAGGCTTAACAGCTGAGCCACCCAGACACCGCTATATGTTTGGCTGGAGGGGGCTGTCGGTGCTCCTAACACTCCCCACTTCAAGGGTCAACTATATATGGTTGATATCTTAGGAGATGGACGCCAGGCCCACCTACCTTAGGCACCTCCCTCAGCCATTGCTACTCTCCAGTCCAAAGCCAAAGTCTGAGAGAAGCCGAGAGTTTCCTCAGGCTCAGTGGGGAACCAGAACAGCAGGCTCAGTATTCTTCATGTTACCCACGCTTACCTAGCGTCTAGCTGCTGCACAATGTTAACACGCACGTGAGGCAAGAGACCTACATTTAGACCCCGCCTTTCCGCCACTTGGGAGGCATGGTCAATGGGGCCTCTGGCTCAGGTCAGGATCTCAAGGTTGTGGGATCGAGCCCCTGGTTGGGCTCTGTGCTCAGTGCAGAGTCTGCTTGAGATTCTCCCTGCCCCTCTGCCCCTCCAGCTCCTGCTCTCTCTCTCTCTGAAATAAATAATTTTTCAAAATAATAAAGCATAAACCTGCCCTTCTCGTTCTGAGCTCATTCCCACCCTGCTGGAAGGGCTTTCTCCTCCACCGATGACAGGAATGTATGGCTTCCTCTATGGTCAGTCCCCTAAAAGGCAGTGTAGAAAACCAACTTTAGCATTTCTGAGAAACGCCTTTTTATCTCTCAAAAATCCCTGGCTCTCAAGACTATTTTCTCATGGTGACCTTTTAAAAAAGTCTCATCCGTAGCCCAAAGTTGAGCCACAACTGCTTTGTTTTAGCCAGCCACCCCCCCCCACTTCACCTTTCTCTTCCCTCTGGCGATAAACTCCAGTGGGAGGGAAAGGGTGGCGGGGAGCCTGGGCACAGGGAGGTTGAGCTCCCAGGAAGGGAAAGTACATTATTACCCAATAATTATGGATTGCAGGTGCCAATTAGGTTGAAGAAAAAGCTTGAAACACTGAGATCCAAGGTATTGAGTGGCAACTGGAGATGAGAGCAGGAGGTTTACAACTGGGTGAGTTGGAGAAAAAAGCCCATAGATTTCAGACATCTTTCTCAGTTCTGCATACGTGAATGTATATTGAATCAAGTAGAACTCTTCATTTGCAATTTTAGGACAAAGAGAAAGCAAGGGGAAGGAAGTTTTGTTTTTTGATTTTTGGTTTTTGGGTTTTTTTTTTTTGAAGCACCATCAGAAAGAGGGAAGAGTTCATTAAACTCTCTAATTTCAAATTATATTTAATTTGATGTCAAATTCTACTAAAATTATTAAATTCCACAATGCACAGCTGACGGGATAAACAAAGGCATATCAATGTTATGTACTGCTTGAAGTGTACTTGGGAATAAAAAAAATGCTCACCTCTCCTCAATTTATTTGCAAAATGTATATTTAGACAAACATACAGTTATGTCTTCTGTTTGCTGAGTCAATAAATCTCTAATACTTTAATTGCAAATAGTAATATTAGCCATCAAATATTCATTGAGCACTAACCATGAGCGCGAGGATGGGGACACTGTGGTCCCAGAGGGGAGGAAGGACCAGAAGATGGTGACGCACTTCACAAGGAGGCCAGAGCCTCACACATGAACGTTCAGTGGCCACTGGCCTTTGGTGGAGGGGGACATCTGGGCACTTCTGTTATTTACGGCAACTCGCCTACATTTCTATCGCACACCTACAATTTACAGAGTGCTTTCCAAAAGGTATCACATGACATCCTCGTTACTCTCCTGCTGGGTAGAGATTATCATGCTTGTTTAACGTGTAAACATCTGAGGCTTCGAGGGGATAAAGGGTTGCCAGTCGCACAGCGAGTCAGCAGTAGAATCGGGAGCGGAACCCCATGTCCTCGAGTCCCGGACCCAAGTGCACGTCTGCCTCCCTTCGGGGAAGGGGAGCGCTTGCCCTGCTGTGGCTGTGGCGGGCCTGCTGGATTTTATTCCTCCTCTGGCATTACCACCCGCTGGGGAGGAGTCCCCGGCTCCTCCAGGGGAAGAGGCTCTGCAATTAGACTAAATATAGTCTGCGAGAGGCTGCATCTCGTTTGGACTAATTATCCTGTCACCCATCAGAAGAACAAAGAGTGAGGAATTTTCAGGCCTCATCATTTCCATTCCTCTCTCCCTCACTTGAGCTTCCGTGGGATCAGCCCGGAGACAAATGTTCACAGAAAAGACATGCGGGGGTGGGGGGCACTGGGGAAGGTCCGGGCTTCCCACACCAGCACAATGACTGCATTTAGAACTGGAAGGAAGCTGGCCGGGGGACAGAGCCCTCCGTCCGGGAGACTTCTGGACCAGAGACCGTGGACAGAGCAGCTTGCGTGATACGGCGACAGCCCGTTTCACAAAGTCCTCCTTGTTCTTCCCTCCGGCAAACACTTACTGAGCACAGGTGCGAGCCACGTGGGGCGTTTATGAAAGAAGGCGCTGTGAGGAAAGCAGAAGAAACCCGCCCCGGATCCCTAAGCGTCGGATTCAAAACCAAAGTTAGAAAAATTCAAGAGGAGAAAGATACCTGGGTCGAGACCTGCGCTTGTACCAGTAAGTTTGGGGGTTGAGTTTCCTTACTGAAGGCTCATATGTCAGGGGCAAGTTTAAGCAAGGAAATGGGGTCTCAAGGAAGCCTTTACAAAGTTCTCCTTTAAATTAAGGGAGAGCCATAGAACACCTGGCTTCGACAGTAACAATTTTTTTTTTTTTAAGCTTTTATTTAGGGACACCTGGATGGCTCAGTCGGTTAAGTGTCTACCTTTGGCTCAGGTTGTGATCCCTGGGTCCTGGGATCGAGCCCCGCATCAGGCTCCATGCTCGGTGGGGAGTCTGCTTCTCCCTCTCCCACTCCCCCTGCTTGTGTTCCTGCTCTTGCTGTGTCTCTCTCAGTCGAATAAATAAATAAAATCTTTTTTTAAAACAAGACTTTATCTAATTGAGAGAGCAAGAGTGAGAGAGCAGGGGGAGGGGAAGGAGGAGAGGGAGAAGCAGGCTCCCTACGCAGGACTCGATCCCAGGTCCCTGGGATAATGATCTAAGCGGAAGGTAGACGCTTAACCGACTGAGCCACCCAGGTGCCCCAGTAACAAAATTTTTAAAGTGAAGAACGATGCTTAATAGAACACAAAATTCTGTTAGGCACAAGAATTACAAAGAGTTCTCATCAATTTTTTTTTAATATTTTATTTATTTGTCAGAGAGAGAGAGCGAGCGAGCGAGCACAGGCAGACAGAGTGGTAGGCAGAGGCAGAGGGAGAAGCAGGCTCCCCGCCGAGCAAGGAGCCCGATGTGGGACTCGATCCCAGGACGCTGGGATCATGACCTGAGCCGAAGGCAGCCGCTTAACCAACTGAGCCACCCAGGCGTCCCAGTTCTCATCAATTTGTTACTGTCATGGCTGACTTAGATGTTAGAGGCCTAACATCTGCAGGTGGGCTCCGATCAACTGTTTGATCAAAGAATCTGTAAGCACATCTGTGACAGGTTTCGAGTAAAATACCGCATAGGAAAAAACGGAGGGCACGTTTCAGATCACACGTTTGCATATTTTAAAACCGAATCTCAATTTTTAGAAAAGGAACATGGCTTGTTCAGCCTATGGGACGTGAAATACAGAGTTCAAAGGGTTCACAGCCTGGTCTGAATCATCATCTAACCCAGATGACATGACTCACACATCCTGTGTCGGGCACTCCCTCGTCGCTACTCAGGCTTCATCAATAAGGTACCGATAATCCACTACGATAAGGCGAGCGGAAATGGTAAGTAGTCTTGCATTTCAAGTGCACAGCCTAGCTTTCCTTCCGGTCCGTACGCGGCTTCAGCACAGGATTCTGCTGCAGAACCCCACTCTGAGACAGGAGCTCCCCAGAAGCTGGAGGAGAGGGAAGGAAGCTAGAGCCCTATGCAACGCTTCCCGAAAACACTACAGAAGGCAAAGGAGGAAGCTGAGGTGAGGATCCAGGACTCTTAATGCTAAGAAGGTTAAGACTGGCCATTTCCATTCTTTCTGGGCTTGGTAGCTACCCCCAACCCAAGTCCTTTGGTTCTCTCCTCTGTCTCTCTCTCTCTTTCTCTCTGTCTCACTCTGTCCTGAGCTCATGCTCTCTCTCCCTCCTTCCTCCCTCCCTCCCTCTCCTTCTGGCTTCGTGTTATTTTGCCTCACTAGTCCTCATCCTCTGCATTGTCCGAAATTTGTATTGCTTTGCTGCACAGATATGAGAAAACCATTAGATCCAAAGCCAGCCACTCTGGAAGTCTGGGCTGCCCTAAAGACCGAATTGGATTAATTACACCCAGACAAGCTTTTCAAACACTTTAAAAAGAAAGAAAACCAAATGGACTGAAAACTTGGGTTCAGTGGCCTTGAGATAATTTGGTTCATTTGCATATCTTGGTAGGGTTTTCAAAGGGTGGAAGAGATAAGGCCTTTTCCGGGAACTTTTTTTTTCTTTTTGTAAGTAGGCTCCACACGTGGCCTGGAGCCCAACGTGGGGCTTGAACTCATGACCCTGAGATCGAGACCTGAACTGAGATCAAGAGTCAGACAGTTAACCAACGGAGTCACCCAGGTGCCCTCGGAACTTTTTGTGAGAGAGTCAGTCAAATGCAGTTCTAGTGCTGAGTACTCTGAAGACAGACTTCCAGATCCACTCTCTCTGCCCCTGAGAGGAATAAGCTTCTGGTTCAAGAAACCCTAAGAGCCTCCTGTAACAGGGTAAGTGTCATAGAGCCTAGAACCGAAGGGCTGGTTTTTCTAAGACTCACATGGGTGGAATGTGTTTCTCTCCCTTCGTGACCCAAAATAACCAATTGTGGAATAAGCAGGTCCCCTCTAGACTGTGGTTTCTCAGCCTCAGCGTACTGAAATGTGGGGCCAGGTGAGTCTGTGCTGGAGGGCTGTCCTGCGCCTTGCTGTGTGTGCAGCCGCCTCCCGGACCTCCACCCATTACGTGCCAGGAGCATGCACCGCCCCCGCCACCGGGTTATGACAAAAATGTCAAAAAAATGCCTTCAGACTTTGCCAAATGTCCCCTGGGCAGCAAAACTGACCCCCTGTTGAGAACTACTTCTTTAGAGAAGAAGATGGAATGTTCTGTTCCAAAATATACATGTAAGATATCAAGTTTTTTAAAAGTATTTGGGAAAAGAGGATGTTTTAGAAGAAATATGTTGATGATACCTTCATAGTTTGTGGGGTGCCTGGGTGGCTCAGTGGGTTAAATGTCTGCCTTCGGCTCAGGTCATGATCTCAGGGTCCTGGGATCGAGCCCCACATCGCATCGGGCTCTCTGCTCAGTGGGGAGCCTGCTTTTCCACCCCCGTCTGCCTGCCTCTCTGCCCACTTGTGATCTCTCTCTGTCAAATAAATAAATAAAATTTTGAAAAAAAAAACCTTCATAGCTTGCAAAGCATGGCTCCAAGCTGTTATTTCTGCTAAATTATAAGCTTCCAAGGGCGGGAACCACATGCATCTTTCTTATTTATTGCCACAGTCCTGGGATCCAGTATAGGGCTGGAGACATGCTAGATGTTTAATTAACAGTCATAGGATGAAGGCAGGATTTCTTGAGCAAATACTATATGACAAGTCCTATGCCATCCATTTCCTATATTAACTCTAATCGTCACGATGACACTAATAGGATAGGCGTTAAAGTAAAACTCTTCAATAAAGCAAAATCAGATATTGGGTAATTGTTATTTGCCTCCCCGTTCCTGTCCTTCCCCCAGGCTCTGCTCTCAAATGGATGAGCTAACGTTCTTACGGACCAGAGTGGGGAGAGCTGCAACTCCTTCTGGGGAAGTGGGCGGGCAGAGAGTGAGTCCCTGTGTCCTCCGCGTTCTTCCAGCCTGATTTCCCTGGTTCAAAAGACACCAGGGGTGCCACGGTGACGAGGAGATTCCTGGAATTATTGCTCCCATACTGGGGACTCCAGCCAGTCTCGGGACTCATCTTTGTCCCCATCAATACTTAAACCAGAGTAAACAGTACTCAGGTGGCACCAAACCACAGCTGAGACTGGGAAGGGCTTAGCTCACATTGTCAGGACACTGGGAATCCAAGTCATTTCGTTCATTTCTCGAAATGGTTTGCTTGCGTTTTACAAGATTGACCTCTTTTCAGCCTACCCATCACCTTATGGAGGTGTTTTACTGTATCATCTCTATGGTAGAAACGGGGAAATGGAGGCCCTAAGAGATCCCATGCCTTGTTTCACATCACAAGGCTGCTTTGTGGTAACCCAACATCCAAACCATGCAGGGTTGGGCTGACTCCTTACTCTGCCAGACAGTACAGAGCAGGACGCACAAACTCTCCGAGTGCTGAGCTGGTGAGAGCCATTCCTGCATTCCATGCGTTAGGATTCCCTGCATGGTGCACGGTGGTGGGTCACAGTCTCTATTGTGTGAGCTGGGGAGGGGCAGATGAGCGAGACCTGGCTTGGGGCCAGTAGCCTCTAAGCGACTCCACGCCGGGGTGCAGCAGGCACAGGGGATGAGCAGCGGGCAGGACCAGACTGGCCTGGCATGAACAGGCAGAGGCAAACACGCAGCGTCTCCCAAGGACCCGAGGGGTGTGAGGCAGCACCCAGACGGGGAGCTTACTCACCTCTGCTGCTGTGGCCCCGGCTGGATGGCGGCCTCCTGGAGTCGTTGGCAGGGAAGAGAGCAAGCTGGACGCAGGAGGAAGCTCGTGTTCTTTACACGTACCCTTTTTTACACGTGCTCTCTCGTTCTTTACAAAGTGTTACAGTGTAGGCAGCTGCTCTGTCACCCGATGTGCGTCCGTCCGGGAGTCGGGCTGGTCAGAGACATCGAGCACACAACCGATTCTAGCACAGACGGCGGAAGCCAGCCTGCTCTAACTTAGGGAGGAGCCACGGGTCGCATGACCCCATCTTCCTGGTCTGGGGATCCCACGGCAGGGAGGCAGCCAGACCTGCTTTGGGAGATGGAAACGGAAAAGGAAATAGACCCCCAACACAGACCACGTGAGCAGGTAGTCCCAGAGGTGAGCCGCGGAGGGGCGGGGGCTGCTTTCAGGAAAGGAGAGCAGGGTGTGAGGAGCCCGGGAGGCAGGGGGGGCGCTGCCCGGGATGGAGCCCGCTGCCTCTCCCCACCCCCGGGGCAGGGCTGCTGTGTAACAGGTGCGCTGGCCCTCACCTCCCAGGGTGCTCTCTTCCCTCTGCGGGGAAGGCCAGGTATGAGCACTTAGGACATCCCTCTCCTTTGTCGGTGAACCCAGGTCATATATTACTATGAAAATGATTTCCTATTATTTCATTAATCAAATTCCGCCCACGCAGGGGAAAAACTCAAAAAGCCAGGTCTTCCAATCTCATTTATTTTTTGATGCGTGGGAAGTTACTAGTATATATATTTTTAAACATGTATTTAGACTATTTTTTTTTTTTAACTAGGCTCTAAACTTTGTTGCAGATCCTAGGGACATATGACACAGGAAGATTCCTGCTCTCTCTGGCATTGGTAATGTGCTAGGGAAGCAAGGCGGGGAAGAAAGCTGTGTGTAAACAGATAGTATAATTCCAGATAGCAATCCTCATATCCTGAACTTTCCACCATGCACTACGGTTTCCCGAATTACTACACTTATTGTTCTAGATAATATCCCGATGCTCACTACACGTGATAGTTTCCCTGCTCCTCCGTGTCCTGGAGAAAGCATGAACCCGAAATGCAGGTAAAAAGCTTCTTTTCGGCAGAGCCACTTAGCTCTGAAGCTGTTATGTTTCCAGTGGGCTCGTTTGGGTCATCCCATTTCTCCCAGGCACTGTTAAGTCACATCTGCCGCCAGTGAGTCGGCTACGGCATTGGTTTGCCGCAGTGGTTGAGGAGGTGAGAAGCATCGGGGAAGAGCTTTCTGGGTAGGCAGGACTTTGTAAAGGTGAACAGTTTCACCTTCGGCGGGTTGGAACAGGCTGAATAATGGGCCCCTGAGATGTCCGCACCCTAATTCATGGAAGTGGTGTTGCTTTATACGGCAGACAGAAGGGCAACTGTTTGCAGGTGTGATGAAGGTCAAGATCTTGAGTTGGGGAAATGCTCCTGGACCATCTGGGTGGGCCCAGTGTAATCCCAAGAGTCCTTATGAAAGGGAGGCAGGGGATCCGAATGGGCAGAAGGCGATGAGAGCAGAAGAGGCAGTGTGTTGAGGGCTAAGGAATGAGAAGAGCCTCTAAGAGCTGGAGAGGCAATGAATTCTCTCCCAGAGCCTCCAGAAGGAAACAGCCCTGCAGACCTTGATTTTAGTCCCGTAAAACTCATTGGACATCTAACCCCTTGAACTATTAAAAAAATAATTTTGGGGACGCCTGGGCAGCTCAGTCAGTTAAGCCGCTGCCTTCGGCTCGGGTCGTGATCCCAGGGTCCTGGGATTGAGTCTCGCATCGGGCTTCTTGCTCGGCAGGGAGCCTGCTTCTCTCTCCGCCTCTGCCTGCCACTCTGCCTGCTTGTGTGCTCTCTTTCTGACAAACAAATAAATAAAAAAATAAAAAAAAATTTCGTGTTGTTTTAAGCCACTAAGTTTTTATAATTTGTAACAGCAACAGCAGGAAATCAGTGCATGTGTGATTTTCATCCAGACCCCACAGCAGGAAAATGTATGAATCCTTCTCCTTCTGGTTCCATCTCGTCCATCTGGTTGCAGAGCAGGACTCAGTTTGGGAAGCCAGAAAGAATGATAGAGTTGTCTAGGGAAGGAAGGTCACGCAAGAGCAGGCATCTGATCTCCTTTTTCTCTAGCTACTAAGGGTACACCATGGCCTCCTGCCTTCTTCTGTAGTCTTCCATCAGGAAACATAAAAGGGAGCCCTCCATGCCTTTCTCTGTGCTCCCAGCTGAGAGGGGCTGCATCGATCTGGGAAGACCAGACTGATCAGGAAAGATCAATCTGAACTAGTCCTGATATTGATTCCCTAGCAGCCCATTGAGGAGTCGATAAGGAATACATGAGCAGAGGAATACTCAAGGAATTCAATTAGTCACCAAGCATTTATTGAGCACCTCCAGTTTGCCGAGAACTGCATCGATACCAGAGGGCCAGAGATAGTGAAGCATCGTCCCTGACCTTGAGCAAAGGCAGATGTGCACACAATGAAATATAAAACGATACATCAAATTCCATAATAGAACGTGCCATAGGAACACAAGGCACTGGCGGTAATTCCGACAGCGATTAGCGGTAGCCCCGTTCAGGAAATACCATCTGATCTGGGCTTTTTGAAGGACGCACAGGAATTTCACAGAGAAGAAGAAATCCGTGTTCCAGGCAGGGGAGGAGAGACCCACAAATGCATGGTCTAGTAGCCTGTAGTCGCTCATCACGCCCCTCTCTTCTTTACCGTCCGGACCCCACGTGGGGCTCCATTAACAAGAGGACACTAAGTTTCATGGAGAAAAAGTGTGGGTAGGAGTCCTGCGCTAAGGACACTGGAGACCCGAAATTGGCAATGTGTGGGAGGACAGTTTCCTTCCAAATGCAGAATGACTGACCTTGTAGTAGCTGACCCCCAGCCTTCTCTTCTTTGGCTGTTCCAGATCCAAGGTCACATCTTAGTCCTTATTCATATGCAAACCAGGGGTGGTGGACCATTTCTCCCTTTTTACCTACATGGAGACCACTACATAATTGTTCAGAAATGTGTTTTTGAAACTCTGAGCACAAGACATTGTAGAAAAAAAGGGGGGGGGGCAACTTGGTCCCCTCCCTCTTTGGGAGCTTTGTACTATCACTCAATGAATTTTGCTTTACTCTATGACTCAATAAACTTTGCGTTGCTGTCCGTCACTGTCTGGTCTACCTCTTTGTTCCTTGAAGAAGAGGCAGGCCTGACCAAGAACCGTGGGCACTAAAGGAAAAGAAATCCTATAACAATTCCTTCATAACTGTGAACCATAGCCACGAGTCAACCCTAAGGCAAAACTTCCAGATCAGCCCCAGGCAAGACAGTGAAGCTGACCACTTTTGGCTTTTCTTTCCCTCACCCCGTCCAGTCCCTCCCCTTTCCAATTCTCCACCGGGAGCTGACCATGCTCTGGAAACCCTTTCTTAAGGCTCTCCCACTGGCCCCCAAACCTGCTCCACCCCCCTGCTGTGTCCTCGACCAGGGGCCCTTGGGGCGTGTTCTCTGTCACTACCTGCCCTCCACAACAAGCCCGTTTCCTTCTCTGTCTCCCAGTAGAATGTGTGCATCTTCCTCTTTGCAGTGACCTTGGCCATGCAGCCTTCCTATTGGCTTCCCAATGGAGAGGAGGGAGGGCGCGGGGAATCCCCTCCCTGCCTTTAAGCCTGGGGTCCAGTCACTCCGGCCAGCTTCTCCTCCGCCAAACTCGACACTAGGTATCAGTTCCTTTGCTTTCCCGGCCTTAGACCCCGCACATGAACGGAGACCTGTGCTGAAGGCAGCCGGGCAGGCGGTGGGGACAGCGAGGCTGCAAGCCCTCTGAAGGGGACAGGCATTTCCAGGGCCGGTGGGTGGCAGGGCCGATGCCGCCGTTGCCTGACTCCCCGAGGCCCTGCGCTGTCACCCGTGGAGCGGCACTGTGGGCAGGCACCTGACAGAGTTTTGCGTCTCATCAGACCTGCTCCTGGGCCAGAAACGCAGGTGGCAAAAATGAAAAATGAAGGACAACCCACCACCACCACCAAAAAGAGAGAGAAACTGGGGGGTGGGGGGAGCAAAGAATGCAAACCAAGCAACGACCCTTAGCTGGAGAGAACGCACTGCCGGGGACCAGAGGAGAGGTGGGCGGGGGATGGGTGAAGCCAGAGATTAAGGAGCGCACCTGTCGTGAAGAGCCCCAGGTGATGAATCACCGTATTGTAAACCTGAAACTAATGTTATGTTGTGTGTTAACTGGAATTTAAATAAAAAATTTAAAAAAAAAAAGGAATTTGGTCAATGTTCATCTTGCATGTACCATTTCAGCTTTCCTGGCTTCTGTCAGGAAACTTACCAAAGTTAAAGACTCCCAAAGTCAGCAAGCTCACTTGTCAAAGTTAGGTCCCTGTCCTCCCACCAATGCTGAGAGACGGGGACTCTGTCTTCAGGGCTGGACTGGAACAAACAGAACATTCCTTTGGCAGCCTTGAGTTTTCTCGGCAGGCCCTTCAGGTGGGGCTTCCGTCATCCCAAGGATGCGGACTTGAGCTGCTGGCAACTGTGTCTGTTTGTTCAAGTCTTTCGACACCAGGCGCCTGGGTGGCTCAGTCGGTTAAGCATCTGCCTTCGGCTCAGGTCATGATCCCAGGGTTCTGGGACCAAATCCTTTGGTGGGCTCCCTACTCAGAGGGGAATTTGTTTCTCCCTCTCTTTCTGCCCCGCCCCCCCCATGCTCTCTCTCTCAAATAAATCTTAAAATCTTAAAAAAAAAAAGCCTTTCTAGGCCAAGGTTGAGGCCTGGTTGAGAAAAGGCTCGGAGGAGCCTGGCTGGAGTTTGGTTGAGGAGGGAATGGTGGTCACCACTCAGTTGGCCTTGTCCCTGATGACTTTCCAGAACACGTCCCTGTCTTTGAGACACCTTGTTATTTTGTTGCTCTTGGGACCCCAAAGATACATCTCAATAAATCTTCCTAGTCTCCCAGTAAGTGTTCCTTTCTCTTAAGCTACTTGGCCGGGGTCTGGGGTCAGCAGGAAGCAATCCCTAACCAAGACAGATCACCTTACCTGTGTCTACGCAGTCCACACACGTCTCATTTTTGAAGGTTAGGTGGCCGGTCCTTCTTGCTCATGCGTCGCAGCTTGGTTCACAATGACTGAAGTCGTTTTCAGATTTGTCTTTTTGTTTGCTTGTTTGTTTTTAATCCTCTTGCTGGAGCTACGGACAACACAGGTAAGAGGTACTTTTTCCTCCTCCCATAAGATCCACAGACTTCGGAGCTCCTTCCAGCTGGAGCACGGGGCGTCTCTTCTCCCACAGCCCCATCTCAGGTTTCGTTTCTATGGATTCTGGTTTGTGGAATAGTACCTTGGAATTGTTTCACTGATATTTGTAAATGGCTAGTGAGGTTCTGTGAGAATTAAATGAGATACTATGCAAAGAGAACAGAGCACAGAGCCTGGCTATCATGATTAGTATTGATGGTTACTGAGTAAAAAAAAAAAAAATTAATATTGACCTTATATATTTGTATTTTCTTTCTTTCTTTTGATTGATTTATTTATTTCAGAGGGAGAAAGGGCTCCCCTCTGCACGAGTGGTGGGCAGGGGCTGAGGAAGAGGGAGAGCGGAAGCAGACTTCCTCTGAGCACAGAGCCCAACCTCCTGGGGCTGGATCCCACCACCCCCAAGATCTTCACCTGAACTGAAACCAAGAGTCAGATGCCCCACTGACTTGAGCAACCCAGGCACCCCTGTTTGTATTTTTTTTTTAAAGATTTTATTTAATTTTTTTTTGACAGAGAGAGATCACAAGTTGGCAGAGAGGCAGGCAGAGAGAGAGAGAGAGAGAAGAGGAAGCAGGCTCCCTGCTGAGCAGAGAGCCCAATGTGGGGCTTGATCCCAGGACCCCGGGATCATGACCTGAGCTGAAGGCAGAGGCTTAACCAACTGAGCCACCCAGGCAGCCCGGTTGTTTCTTTTTATCTACACGGTAGCACCTTCTCAGTGTGTGTGCTGCCTCCTGGCTCAGGCCTCAGGGTCCCTTCTCTTTTCTCTAACCACCAGTTGGCGATTCCATCCCGTCCTGTGTCCTTACTACTATCTGCAGGGAGGCAGAGGACACTTGTGTCTCCAGCCCGGACCTCTCTGCTGTTCTCCAAGCACGTCTAACCGCCCACTCAGCATCCCCGCTCGGATCTGGCATCTCACACCCAACAGCCTCCCCACTCCGGCTGCTTCTCCCGGGGGCCCCTTCCGTCTCAGCAACCGCAACGCTCCTTCCAGCTGCTCCAGTTAAAGCCTCCTGAGTCTTCCTTTGACTCATGTTTTCCCTCTCACTCTTTACAGCCCTGGCCTCCAAATCCTTTGGACGCTATCTTCAAAATATATTCAGAATCCAGTCACTTGTCACCACCCTGCCTAAGACACCACCACCTGTCACCTGGGTCTTTCACCTGCAAAAACCAGTCTTCCTACTTGCACGCTCGTGTACCCTCAGCATTTCCGTTCTGACCTTGGCCCTCCTCCTGCTCCTGTCGCATATCTGGGGATGGTCCTGTCTTCATGGGGGAGGTGCAGTGGAAGAAAAAACACCTCTTATTTAAAAATTTTTTAAAGATTTTTATTGGGGCGCCTGCGTGGCTCAGTGGGTTAAAGCCTCTGCCTTCGGCTCAGGTCATGATCCCAGGGTCCTGGGATCGAGCCCCGCATCGGGCTCTCTGCTCAGCGGGGAGCCTGCTTCCCCCTCTCTCTGTCTGCCTCTCTGCCTACTTGTGATCTCTGTCTGTCAAATAAATAAATAAATAAAAATCTTTTAAGAAAAGATTTTTATAAATAAATAAAAAGATTTTTAAGAAAAGATTTTTATTTATTTATTTGACACACAGAGAGAGACAGCGAGAGAGGGAACACAAGCAGGGGCAGAGGGAGAGGGAGAAGCAGGCTTCCCACTGAGCAGGGAGCCCAATGCGGGGGCTCGATCCCAGGACCCTGGGATCTTGACCTGAGCTGAAGGCAGACGCTTAATGACTGAGCCACCCAGGCGCCCCAAGAACACCTCTTATTTAGAGCGAGAAACCATTTGCAGAAGCTCCCTAACAGAGTTCCCTTCACGTGCCCACCCCTAAACCAGTCACAGCCAAGAGGGACAGATCCCCGGACTGACCTAGACTGACTGGGAACACCCTGTGTGATGCGGGGGACCGAATTATCTTTTCTGACGAGTAGACCTCTGAGCAGCAGGGAGGCTGTTTGTTGAGGAAGAAATGGGGCACGGATGCTGGGTGAGTACCCAAACAGAGTCTACCACGACGTGGGAGGTGAGAGAGTCAATGGCAGAGCCCACTTCCTTTTCTGAGCTGCTTAGAGTGGGTGGCCCCAGATCCACAGGGCTTGGCCAAACACCCAAGAAGGGATAGGGATGTGGCAGGGGACTTGGGTGTGTTTCTGCCAACGGGAGTTTCCCACCTTTGAGGGGGGAGGGGCTTTATTTCAGGTTAATGGAAGAAAGTATTTAACAGTGTTAGTATCCTCGGGCTACGTAACAGATGCCCACAAACTGGGGCTTAGAACAATAGAAATTTGTCCTCTCTTGAGTTCTAGAGCCCCGGAGTCAGAAATCAAGGTGTGGGCAGGGCCACGCTCTCCCAAGGCGCTAGGGGGAAGTGGATTCCATGCCCTTCCCTTACCTTCTGGTGCCACCAGTGATCCTTGGTGTTTCATGGCTCATGGCTACCTCACTCCTGTCCTGACCTCTGTTGTCACATGGCCTTCTCCCTGTGTGTCCCGGCATTCTTTGTGTAAGGACATAGCCGTATGGAGTTAAGGACCCACCCTACTCCAGTATGACCTTATCGTAACTGATTACGTCTACCCTATTTCCAAGTAAGGTCACCATTTAAGGTTGGGGGTTAGGACTTCAACAAATTTTGGAGGTGGGGTACATGAACGAACCCATAACACTTACATTTACAGTATTAATTAGAACGTGATTTTTCTTCACTTCTTCCTTTCTAATCTGAGCACCCCTTTTCATTTTCATGCCTAACTGACTGATTTAGAACCTCCAGGCATTTTTTTAAAAAATTTTATTTATTTATTTGTCAGAGAGAGAGAGCGAGCACAGGCAGACACAGTGGCAGAGGGAGAAGCAGGCTCCCCGCGGAGCAAGGAGCCCGATGCGGGACTCGATCCCCAGACGCTGGGATCATGACCTGAGCCGAAGGCAGCCGCTTAACCAACTGAGCCACCCAGGCGTCCCCCTCCAGGCATTTTTAACTATAAGTTTCCCTCTATGTACTGCACTCGCTGCATCCCATGCATTTTGGAATGTTGCACTAAATTTTCTTTGGAGACTGTCGTGTGTTGAGGCTTGGTTTGAATTTACTATGTCAGTATTAGTAACTGAAATTTTGAAGATAAATATGTATAACATGTGTTCCTTTCCTCCCTCTCTTCCTTCCTTCTTCTTCCTTCCTCTTTCTTTCTTTCTTTCTTTCTTTCTTTCTTTCTTTCTTTCTTTCTTTCTTCTTTCTTCCCCTCACCTTGAAAGAGTAAGGGTCATTTACTGGAAGAGTAGCTACAGATTGAGAATTACAGTGCTTACAGAGAGAGCATAAAGACGTTGTGTATTAATGTCCTATTTCCTAATTGTTGTTCACACCTGGGTTATGTCTTTCCCATTAGTGCTCACGGGGCCAAAGCTCCATCCCACTGCACACATCCTGTCAGTCCACAAATTACAGATGCTGTGCTTGGGAGGAAGCAGCCGCAATAGACTGTAGAATCTTAAGACTAAATATGAAATTTGCATTTTTCATTTCAGTGCACCACTGCTTTAAGTTTTCTCTGTAAGCCAGCAACTTTTTGTCTCGTTAATCACCTTCATTTCACAGAACCGGTTTTAAGACCCGTGGGTGGAATTAACTCCAAGATGTAGTGTTTCTATTTTTCAGCTTCCTAGGGATCGGAAGAGCCCAAGGCCCCAAAGGGAAGCGTCTTCTATTGTTTCCCTCTGAAAAAGATGCTTTCCTTCCCCTTCCTCCAGCCCGCTCCCCCACAGCACCCAGCATCACTGGGGTGCGGAGGCTCTTCCAGTTCACAAGCGTCCCCCGTGAGCCCCATGTGGGCCCCCTCTCTCCAGCAAAGTTCTCCCAATCTAATCACATCTCGGGACCCAGCATTCTCTTCCTGCCCTCTTTCCCCAGGGAAAGATGCTTCTGCCACTCACTGAGCCCACTGCCTGGAAACGACACTGAGGATTTCTCTGACTGCATCTCCTGGCCCAGCGACACCCCTTCCTGCACTCTCTCCCGGGAGTGCCCAGCCCCTGGATTTCCCGCGGGCAGTGTGTATGGACCAGGATCGTGGCTCCCCCCAACCTTGCAGACTGGGAAGGGAAGCTGGCCCTTCCTTCTAGCCCTGTCCAGGCAGCGGCTGGAAATCTGCCGCTGGGGGTAGAGCGTGGCACGGGGCGTCAATCTACTCATGGTAGAGTTCAAGCAGCCTTAGTCCAAATAAAAAGTCGGACTGTCAGCTCTTCCTGCCACCTTGTCCAGACCTCACCTTCCTGCCCTGGGCAGAGCCCCTCCCAGCCTGCTGCTCGAGCAGATGCTCCGGGGCTGCTCCTCTTCACCTGCCTGGGCGGGAGCCCGTTAGCTGCTGGGAGCTGAGGCTTCCCTTGCTGAGAACAGGCTGGGCTCCGAGCTGCCAGCCGGCCCCATCGATCGATCGTGGATTGCGCAGGGATGCTTTTGACCTTTCAAGGTTGGTGGAGACTCAGCAGTTAAGCAGTTCTGTTATTAAATGTTTCCATCCGGGGTATGGTTTCTCATCTTGTAATTCAGAGGAGAAAAGGGACGTTTTTTTAGGGACTGTAACACTGTGGCAGTTTAAAAAGTTTTAAAGAAACAAAGATGGTTACAACTCTCATATGTTTTCTTTTTGGCATAGCTTTTTAAAATTTTTCTGTCGCTATGATGGTATTTTCTGCCATTAATAATACCTATTTTTTATTGAAGAATAGTTGGCATATTTTTTTAAAATTTTATTTATTTATTTGACAGAGAGAGACACACAGCAAGAGAGGGAACACAAATAGGGGGGGACAGGAGAGAGAGAAGCAGGTTTCCGGCCAAGCAGGGAGCCTGATGTGGGGCTCGATCCCAGGATGCTGGGATCTTGACCTGAGCCGAAGACAGGCGCTTAATGACTGAGCCACCCAGGGGCCCCTAGTTGGCATATTTTTTTTATTGAAGTGTGGTTGAAGTGGAGTGTTACATTAGTATCAGGTATAAACACAGTGATCGGACATCTCTGTACGCTCTGCGGGCTCACACGAGGGTAAAGGTTATTTGTCACCCTGCGACACTGTCACAGTATTGTTGCCTATATTCCCTATGCTCTATCTTCCATCCTTGTAACGTCCTCCCCCCATGACTGGAAGCCTGCCCCTCCCACTCCCCTTCACCCACTTTGCCCATCCCCCACCCCTACCCTGCTGGCAACCACCAGTTTGTTCTTTTAATGGGTCTTTTTCTGTTCCCCCTCCTCCTCCCCTGCCGCCCACTCCCTCCCCCGCCATTTGTTGAGTTGTTTCATATTTTAGAGTGCACACAGAAGTGAAATCATGTGGCATTTGTCTTTCTCTGATTTATATTACTTAGCATAATACCCTTTAGGTCCATCGACGTTGGCAAGCTCTCGTTCTTTTTTTACGGCTGAGTAATATTCCGCTGTATGTGTATACCACATCTTCTTTGTTCATCTATTGATAGACACTGGAGTTGCTACCATGTCTTGGCTAATGTAAGTAATGCTGCAAATAGGGTGCATACATCTGTTCAAATTAGTGATTTTCTTTTCTTTTGGCATTATTGGATCATATGGTATTTCTATTTTTAACTTTCTTAAAAACTTTTTTAAAAAAAGATTTTATTTAATTATTTGATAGAGAAAGAGACAGCGAAAGAGTGAACACAAACAGTGGGAGTGGGAGAGGGAGAAGCAGGCTTTCTGCTGAGCAGGAAGACCAACACGGGGCTCGATCCCAGGACCCTAGGATCACAACCTGAGCTGAAGGGAGACACTTAACGACTGAGCCACCCAAGTGCCCCTTTATTTTTGAGGAACTTTTTGAGGAACCTCCCACTGTTTTCCACAGTGGCTGCGCCACTTTATAGTCCCAACAACAGCGCATGAGCATTCCTTTTAAAAATCAGGTTACTTATTCTTTTTTAGCATTGAGCTGTGTAAATCCTTTATATATTTTGGATATTAAGCCCTTATTGGACATATCATGGCAAATGTCTTCTCCCATTCAGTATGTTGCCTTTTTGTCTTGTTGATGGTTTCCTTTGCTATGCAAAAGCATTTTATTTTGGTGTAGTCCCAGTAGTTTATTTTTGCTTTTGTTTCCCTTGCCTGAGGAGACATCGCTAGAAAAATGTTGCTAAGACCAATTTCAGAGAGATAAGTGCCTATGTTTTCTTCATAGTACATTTTATTTAATAAGTATTGCCTGAGGGGCACCTGGATGGCTCAGTGGGTTAAGCCTCTGCCTTTGGCTCAGGTCATGATCTCAGGGTCCTGGGATCGAGCCCCGCATTGGGCTCTCTGCTCAGCGGGGAGCCTGCTTCCTCCTCTCTCTCTGCCTACTTGTGATCTCTCTCTCTGTCAAATAAATAAATAAAAGTCTTAAAAAAAAAGATGAGTATTGCCCCAAGTTTATTTTTTTTAAGATTTTATTTTGAGAGAGAGAGAGAAAGTGAGCATGAGGAGTGGCAGAGGGGGAAGGGGAAGCAGGCTCCCCACTGAGAAGGGAGCCCAACGTAGGGCTTCATCCCAGGACCCTGAGACCATGACCTGGGCAGAAGGCAGACACTGAACTGACTGAGCCACCCAGGCACCCCTTGCCCTAAGTTTCTATACAACCTTTATGGTTTTTTTTTTAATTAATTAATTTATTTGACACACAGAGATCACAAGTAGGCAGAGAGGCAGGCAGGGGGGGGAGTGGGCTCCCCACTGAGCAGAGAGCCCGATTCGGGGCTTGATCCCAGGACCCTGAGATCATGACCCGAGCCGAAGGCAGAGGTTTTAACCCACTGAGCCACCCGGGTGCCCCCCGAAGCATGTTCTTATTCTGGTCATTCCTCCCCTCCGCCGGCCCATCCGCCTCTGGAAGAATCCCTCTCCATTCAGAGAGCAGGACAGGCACCCCGGGAGCTACTGCAAATGCCGTGCTTGGCAGTTGCTGAGGCTCCTTCCAGCATCCATTTCTCAGCTTTTCTAGAAAAACCGCATGGGAGTCTCACCCTCTGTCATGTGGGTCCTTCACGGATCACCTCTGAAATGACGCCTCCCTAGTCAGCGCTCTGATCTGGGACGCTGTGGTGTGTGTGGGCCTGGAAGCCCGGGCGGCGGCGCTCCCCGGTGGCCTCCTGCTCCCCTCAGCGGTCACCTCCTTACCAGTTACAAGCAGATGAGCGTGAGACCAAGTAGGTACACTTAGTGTTGGAGTCAGTCAGTCTAACCAGATAAATGTGATATATTTAATGGGGGCTTCGAATTTCCCTGCTCTGGCGTGTTTCGTCATGGATAATAGCAAGCAACAAACTCGAGTCCCTGTCAGACACGGCTGGTGACCCAGACATGGACCGGTGAACCAGACCTGACCTCCGCTTCGCGAGCCCATCAAGCAGGAACCCCCGTGTGTCCTCCGCGCCTGCAATGGGCCTGCCTCACCACTAGAAGGCAAAGGGGCAGTGTTTCTGCCTCGTTTCTTTTCTGGGAGCCGGAAGCTCTGGGAGAAGGTGCTAGAGAACAGAGCGTTCCTAGGCTCCTGGAGTCCCAAAGGGGGTGCGGGGCAGGGAAGGAAGCCACCAAGGTGGGAAAAGAAGGAAGACGACGTGAACTGACAGTTTCGGGTGCCCTGGATTCTGGGTTAGCCACTTCCGCACACCGAACTTGCTGGATCCTTTCAGCCGCCCGACTGGCACAGGAGGAAACAGAATCAGGGGGACAGATCACCCTGCCCAGGACAACGGAGCTAACTCCAGGGGAGGACGGATGGAAGCAGAGGCTGTCGATGCCCAAGCCCGGGCTTTAAGGCACGAGTCAGAGCAGCGAGGGAAGGCTGGGGTGCCTCCTCCCAGCTGGGCTTCGTTTATAGGAACGACCAGCTCTGTTCTTACCACCAGGGCTCCAGCCACGGCGGGTCTGGGGGCTTCACGCTTCTGCCTCCAGAAACGGTCTTCGGAAGTCTGGCAGGCTCCTTTCCTTCCCGAAATTGAAATATTCCAATGTCCTTCTAGGGTCAGGCCTTGAATCCTTAAAGACCAACCAGGCACCCTGGTCTAGGGCTCTAGGCATGGGCGTGAGCAGCAGCCCAAGCCAGGCCAATCGGCTTGTTCCAAGCTCCCACACATCCAGCATCACCCATTTCGGTCCAAGTTGTATTGGTCTGTTTTTATTCGGTCATGTATATTGTTGGCGGACAGTTCCACTCCTGGGTACATGCACAGCATTGAAAACAGAGACTGAACAAGTACCAACAAAGCTCACAGCAGTGTTGTTCACAGCAGCCCAATGCTGGAGTCGACCCACGTGTCTGCTCACCGAGGAACGCATGAACAAAATGCATATCCATCCAATGCAGTATGTTTTTTTCAATGCAATATATTTTTTAAAGGTTTATTTATTTACTTGAGAGAAAGACAGAGCACGAGCACAGAGGGAGAGGGAGAAGCAGACTCCTGTTGGTCTGGGAGTCCAATGCTGGACTCGATCCCAGGACCATGGGACCATGATCTGAGCCAAAGGCAGATGCCTAACTGACTGAGCCACCCAGGCGCTCCCATAAATGTAATATTATTCAGGCTTAACAGGGACAGAAATCCTAGCTGTAACATGGATGAACCTTGGAGACATTATGCTAAGTGAAATAGGCCAGTCACAAAAAGACAAATATTGTATGGTTTCCCCAATAGGAGATAGGGGAAATCAAATTCTTAGAGACAGAAAGTAAGAACAGTGGTTACCAGGGACTGAGGTGGAGGGAAAAATGGAAAACTGGTGTCTAATGGGTACAGAGTTTCAGCTGGGGATGACGGGAAGGTTCTGGAAATGGATGGTGATGATGATTGCACGATGTCAATTGTTTAATGCCATAGAACTACACTCTTTTTTTCTTTTTTTAAAGATTTCATTTACTTATTTGACAAAGATCATAAACAGGCAGAGAGGCAGGAGAGGGGTGGGGAGCAGGCTCCCCGCTGAGCAGGGAGCCCAATGTGGGGCTCGATCCCAGGATCCTGAGCTGAAGGCAGAGGCTTAACCCACTGAGCCACCCAGGTGCCCAGAACTACACTCTTTACAAAGGCTAAAATGGCGAATTTGCTGTTATGTACAGTTTGCCATAATTGTAAAAATTGTGTTAAACACCTCCCTGAAAATCTCAGTCTAAAATTGTCGGTGACCTGTCCCTGAAAGGAGCCTCATCTCCTACCGATCGCAGCGGAAAGAGCACTGCCCTGGGCACCCAGGAAAGCCCTGCTCTCTGGCTTGGCAGAAAGGGGACCCCCGGAAAGGCTGGCTCTCTCGGCCACGTCCTTGAAAGCTCCTGAGAGCCCCTTATGCCTCAGCCTCCCATCACACTTAACCTCCGCTGACCTGGGTCCTCAGCGTCACGGGTCTGCTGGCTAGCTGCACTTCGCATCCAAGATCCAGCTCAGGGGGGACCTTCGTGCTGCCCCGGGATCCCAGGCTTTCCGGCTCAAGTGTCATCAGTAACTTGTTTTTCTGCACTATGACTCTTCCAAATTTTTTCTTTTGTGAAGCTTTCGGTTTTTCAACACCCACATCATGCCTGCAGCGAAATCTCCCCATTTCTCCCTCACTAACTTCATTATGTTTTCCTCCATCTCATTTCCTCCCTTGCTGTTTTTAAAAAAAATTTTTTTTTAAGATTTAATTTATTTATTTGACAGACAGAGATCACAAGTAGGCAGAGAGGCAGGCAGAGAGAGAGGAGGAAGCAGACTCCCTGCTGAGCAGAGAGCCCGATGTGGGGCTCGATTCCAGGACCCTGGGATCATGACCTGAGCCGAAGGCAGAGGCTTTAACCCACTGAACCACCCAGGTGCCCTCTCCGTTGCTGTTTTGCTTGGAGCTGACACCCCAGGAGAACGAGAGCCTTCCATGGCCCCCGGTTCTCTATTTCGACTCACTCTATTTCAACTCAGCATCAGTGATTTTATTTATTTATTTATTTTTAGATTTATTTATTTGACAGACAGAAATCACAAGTAGGCAGAGAGGCAGGCAGAGAGAGAGGAGGAAGCAGGCTTCCTGCTGAGCAGAGAGCCCGATGTGGGGCTCCATCCCAGGACCCCGGGATCATGACCCAAGCCGAAGGCAGAGGCTTTAACCCACTGAGCCACCCAAGCGCCCCAGCATCAGTGATTTTAGATAGAAGATTCTGAATAAGGTTTGCCTGAAGGAAGTTGCTGTCATTTAAAAAAAGTTTCTCCTTCTCCTTCCTCTTGTTCTTCCTCCTCCTCTTCCGCCTTCTCCTTCTTTCTTTTTTAAGTTTCTTTCAACAGCATCGTCTTGGAGGCTCGGGATCCCTCTTCTGTTACGCCTGACTCGCCCACTGCCCCCTCCATTCCCTCTACTCCACCATCGGCGCCATCATTTCACCGACAAGCACGCTCGAAGGTGCACACCCTAAAAAAAAACCTTCCCTTGATCCTGCACCCCATT
Organism: Martes martes; assembly: GCF_963455335.1. Taxonomy (NCBI): domain Eukaryota; kingdom Metazoa; phylum Chordata; class Mammalia; order Carnivora; family Mustelidae; genus Martes; species Martes martes. The sequence goes on from NC_137896.1 coordinate 119,759,361, forward strand.
CAGGGGGTCTCCTAACTCCCTTCTCCTTACTGCCAAACTTAATGAAATAGTTGTCAGAGTCTGTCCCCACTTTGCGACGGTCCTCTCAACTTCTTACAGCCTGGTTTCTGGTCCTCCCCCTCCAGTGCTTATCTGGGACCCCCAGGCTGGCCTTGCCTGCACATCACGGTCCCCACCTTCCATTCCAGCCCAGGGACCCTGCTCTCCTCTGCACCCTCTGTCCCGCCGCTTTCTCCATCACTTGCTGCTTCTCCTCTGCTGCCTACAGATGGGGCCATGGGGTTCTGCCTTCAGCCCTCCTGTCAGACACGACAGCTCACCCTCTCCCGCGGAAGGGCTGGCTCTCAGAGGTAGCCCGGACTTGCTCTAGCAAACCCCGTGTTGGCCTCACTGCCTCCTGAGCTAAACCTTCCCTTCCACCTCCCGCTCCAGCCCATTCTTCCGGGCTTCCTGTCCCTGTTGTCAGCATCCCCAGCACTCTGCCTCCGGGGCTTGAAGCCCCGGGCTTATCTATGGCTCCTTCCTCCCACCGGACACCAGTCAGCCACCAAGCCCCATCCGTTTCTGCCCCCGCAGCCCTCCTGAGGTCTCCTCCTTTCTGTTCGGCTGCCGACACCCCAGCGCATCCAGCTCTCTTTGCCCCTCCCTGGCACGGATGCTCCTTCTTGTCTTCCCTGCTCTGACTGTCGCCAAGGTCCTGTTGCCGTGCACTCTGTGTCATTCTAAAGCACAGCCGGGCCATCCATTGGAGGTGTGACCCCCTTCTGGCTCCAATCCCCTTTCCCCCCAAATCTCTGGCTGCCCGCACTCCGTGAGCTCTGGCCCAGCCTCACCGGGTGCTCAGTGCTGCCCACGTGCCCCAGGGTCCTTCCCCCACCTCTGCCTTTTCGGCTTCCACTGGCTCCTCAGCCCGAAATACCTCCCCAAGGGTCATGTCTGACAAAACCTACCCTTTAAGGCTCAGTGCCAGGGACCCTTCTGGCTGGACATGATCTTTTCCTCCTGCTGACTTTGGTAGCAGTGGTTTGTCCCCCTGGTAAATATTCTGCCTTGGAGCCTAAACCCCTCTCTCTGTCTCTGTGTGTCTCTCCCTCCCCCCGCCCCCATGCCCCGTGCTGGGACACAAGCTCCTTGCAGCACAACCCTGTCGTAGTCATCTTTGTATCCTCTTGAGGGTCTTATGCAAAGTAGATGCTCAAAAAACACGGTTACTTTGACAGAAGACAATCTCACATTCAGATGGGGGCGGTGGTGAGGTGAGATCACTTCTGTCAGTGTCTCTCTCTGGTTTCCGGTAGCAAAACGTCTTGGTCAGGCCACCTCTCAGGCCATGTGGTTGTGTTGTTTTCCGGTCTCCTGCCAGAACCATCTTGACAAAAAGTGGGGTACCTCAGGGGGTCTCACAATTGCCTTGTTATACTTTCTTCCCGAGTTACCCTCTTGGACGGGGCTATAGGTGGCCTGGGTGCCCTTTCCTAGCTAAGGGACTCCAGTCAGCCCCTCTGGGTCACTGGGGGGCTCTCCTGGATGCTCCTAGGAGAGGCCTCGGCCTGTGTCAAGGCTCCTACTGCTTGGAGGACCCTAGGGCACCCCCCAGAGTGCGTGTGGTGGGCTTTCCTGTTCTCTTGCTCCCACAGAAACACCTGATTCGTCACCAGAGTGAAGAGCAGAGATAATGGCTTTTTGGGGTTTTTTTTAGGATTTTACTTATTTATTTGAGAGACGGGGGGAGGGTCAGACGGAGAAGCAGACTCCCAGCCGAGCAGATAGCCTGATGCGGACCTGAACCTCGGACTCCAGGATCATGACCTGAGTGGAAGGCAGGCGCCTGAGCCACCCAGGCGTCCAATAATGGGGTTTAAAAACACTTTACTATAAAGGCAACCTATAAGAAATAAGAAAAACCTTCACCATGATCTCAGCTCTTTTATACAACTATTTTCATATTTGCATGTTTCTTTCTAGCTGTGTCCATATGCAGTCTATTTTTATAGAGTTGCTGTAATATGAGATAGATATATGCATATATATAGCCTTTTCCACTAATTGGGAAATCACGAACACTTTCCTGTGATTTTATACCTTTCATAATAGTTCTTGTAATGGCTATAGGATATTGCCTACACAATAATTTATTCATGCTTTTTATTAGATATTTAGAGTGTTTCTGATTTTATTTTACATTGGAGTTGATGCATATAGGCTTTTATAATATGTTTAATTATTTCCTTGGGATAAATTCCCAACAATGGGATGACAAAGTCAAAGGACGAACATTTTCATGATTCTTGATTCTTATTCCCCTATTGGATTCCAAAATTCAATTGTATTGACCTACAGATCACAGCATTTCAGTGATACCACAGTCCATGCTATTGCTAAGGCCTACTCAGATTCAACAATATTTGAATGCATTTTTTTTAAAGATTTATTTATTAGGTAGAGAGATTGTGTGCCCGTAAGCTGGGGGAGGGGCAGAGGGAGACGGAGAGGATCCCAAGGAAACTCCCAACTGAGCGTGGAGTCCGACGTGGGGCCTGGATCCCAGGACCCTGAGATCACAACCTGAGCCGAAATCAAGAGTTGGATGCTCAACTGACTGAGCCACCCAGGAGCTCCTCGACTGCTTATTATGTGGGAGGCACTTACATGTTTATTTATGCATTAAAATATCTTGCTAGAACCTTAGGCTTTCAGAGCTGGAGGACACCTCTCATTTTATGAACAAAGCACGAACCCCAGAGAAATTACGTACAGCGTTCATCATTGCATGTCTGGAAAACAATAGCACATGTACAGGAATCCTTGATTCCCTGGTCCTCGAGCCCTCTGCGCACCCAGCTGGTGCAGTCTGGGTGTTTTGTTTTTTGTTTTTCGTTTTTTTTTTAAGATTTTATTTATTTATTATTTGACAGAGAGAGGGAGAACACAAGCAGGGGGAGTGGGAGAGGGAGAAACAGGCTTCCTGCTGAGCAAGGTGACCTGACATGGGGCTCGATCCAAGGACCCTGATATGAGCCGAAGGCAGATGCTTAACAACTGAGCCATGCAGGGGCCCCAGTCTGGGTGTTTGTTTCTTTCCTGTTAATGCATAGCAGAGAAGTGACAGTGCATGTTTGTCCCCTGACTGTACCACCCGGAGAATCTCTTGCACTGCGTATGTTGGGGCAGTAGAAGCAGGAAAGCTCCAGACATTTAAGACCCCACAGCTAAGCCAAGACCTCTGATGGATAATGAAAGACTGACTGGTGCTGCTTCTAAAAGGGGGCTTCCTTGGCGTGCCTGGGTGGCTCAGTGGGTTAAAGCCTCTGCCTTCGGCTCAGGTCATGGGATCAAGGCCCGCATCGGGCTCTCTGCTCGGCGGGAAGCCTGCTTCCCCCTCTTTCTCTGCCTGCCTGTCTGCCTACTTGTGATCTCCGTCAAATAAAAAAAAGTGGGGGCTCCCTTCCTCCTTCTGGGGGTGGTTCTGGCCGACTGGAGTATTAATCATGAAGTAGCCTGTCACTCCCTGTCCTTCCCTTCTCCCTTGCCTCCGCTTAGACTCCTACCTTGCTGTGCCAGGAATAACCTTTCTCCAGCTCTGTCTGTGCTCACCCTCTCTGATCTTTTGGTACTAGCTCCTCCAAGAAGGCTTTTTAAAAAATCTTCCTATGTATCAGTTATCTATTGGTGCCTGAAACTTTTTACTCGAACTAATGATTATTATTTTTTTTTTTTTTAGGATTTTATTTATTCATTCGACAGAGAGCCCAAGACGGGAACAGCAGGCAGAGGGAGAGGGAGAATCAGGCTCCCCGCTGAGCAGGGAACCTGATGCAGGACTTGATCCCAGGACCCTGAGATCATGAGCTGAGCTGAACGTAGACGCTTAACCCACTGAGCCACCCAGGAGCCCCGCAAACTAACAATTATTTATAATTTCCCATCATTCTGTTGATTGAGCATTTTCAATGCTGGTTTCACCTGAAAACACTCATTCAACAGGGGTAGGAGGGCTGACCCTCAAGATCTCTGGCACTTGTTGGCTCACACCTGTGGCATCTCAGTTCCCCTTCTTGTGGCCTCTCCTCCACCAGCGGGCCCGATGGGTATGGGTGATGTTCTAATGTGTACGTGCTTGTCAAGCCTCTGGTCTGATGTTGTCCCCTTGGCCAGGGGAGGCATGACTCAGGGGACGCTTCCTCGAACAAATGACTCCCATCGTTCCCACGTGCAAAATCAGATTGGGTCCCAGTGCGTGCAGACTCTGTAGGTGCCGTGCCTCTGCAGCTCCTGGTCCGAGGACTGTGAGCTTGAATGATAAACCACCTCCTCTTCTCCAAACACGCAACAAGCGATGGTGAGAGGGGCAGGATGACCTTGTAAGTACTCACCTCCAAAGCAGCTGCAGCAGGAGACACACAGCCATGGGGCAGCTCTGAGAAGAGCAGGAGCTGGGCGGTCAAGGCTCTCTACTTTGCAAGTAAGCGTGCTCCTGCCAGGGGGCCCTGTGAGCTGCTGGGACCGATCGCTCCGTCCATTGTTCTCTGTGCTTCTTTGCTTTGCCGTCTGCGCTTGGGTTCCGCCTTCTGAGATACTCCTCTAGGTCAGGAAGAGCTGTGCCTGCTTTCTGCATGTAGAACCCCCGTCCAACGACCCCCCCCAAAACAGTGCGAGAAAAGAGTCCGCTTGGTTAGACAAAAGCCATTCCTGCAATTAATTTGGAGATGGTTCTCTCTTCACTTTGGGGACCTTGTTGGAGAGCTACGGGCCTCTGAGCTTATGATTCTTGGATCTGGGGAGGACTACTGGGCACCACCTCGTATCTTTCTGAGTTTTTTTTTTTTTAAGATTTTATTTATTTATTTGACAGAGAGAGATCACAAATAGGCAGAGAAGCAGGCAGAGAGAGAGGAGGAAGCAGGCTCCCCGCCAAGCAGAGAGCCCAATACGGGGCTTGATCCCAAGACCCTGAGATCATGACCTGAGCCAAAGACAGAGGCCTTAACCCACTGAGCCACCCAGGCGCCCTCATTCTGAGGTCTTAACAAAGAGTCACAGCCTCAAACTTAATTTGGTCTATACCTTGAAGCCATGTCTTTCTCGGAAACTTGTGGGTTAGAGAGACCGGAAATACAAAACACTTTATTTATTATTATTATTACTATTATTTTAGAGACAGAGAGCATGCAAGAGTGAGCAGGTGGAGGGGCAGAGGGAGAAGGAAGAGCAGAATCTCAAGCAGACTTCCTCCTGGGCCAGGAGCCCTTGAGGCTGATCTCATTCCCACGACCCTGAGAGCATGACCTGGGCTGAAACAGGGGTCAGATGCGTAACCGGAGGCGCCACCCAGGCACCCGAAACACCTTATTTTGGAAGCCAGTACCCTCCACCTTCTGTCTTCCAAATTCCTATGGGACACTGAACAATTCCTCCTTCCAGTCCCTTAGAGCAAAAGCCTCTAAAAAAAAAAAAAAAGACAATTTACACTTCTGCCAGGAAATTCCTTGAGCCAGATTCATAAGCTTATTAGGGAAGTTTTCTACCTTCTAATTTCCTGCTGCGGACAGTTTTGTGGGACTACTGTCACTACTCCCTGTTTCACTGCTAGAAGACACAGGTGGTTGCCTTTTCCCCCCCCAGACCTCCAGCCTGGACTCCCAGGCTCCCTGCCCCCTCCCAGCCTCCCTTTGCCACGCAATCCAAAGCCAATACTGCGTGTTTTGTACTTTTGTTATGGTGCTACCTTAGTTCTGTACACTATCCATTAGTGCATAACAAATCACTCCAAACTTGGAGTCTTAAAACAATATTATTGTTTCTTTCATTTTTGTGGGTCAGCTGGGAAGCTCCTTGGTTGGTTTTACTAGGGCACATTCTTAGGGCTGCACGTAAACCGCAAGGTCAATGGGACTGATATGTCCAAGATGGCCCTACCCTGCGTCTGGCAGGGTGCTGACCAACAGCGAGATTGTCTCTGTTTTCCTGCACTTGGCCTCTTCTCTAGGCCAGACTGGCTTCCTTACACGCAATGAGAGCAAGTCCTACCGTGCAAGCCTCTGCTTGTGTATCTGCGCCATTTGTCCCATTGGACAATGCAAGTCACAAAGCCAAGTCAGAGTTGACAGGGGAAGGCAACACCCAAGGGCATGGGTATCATGAGGCATGACTCCCTGGGGACCATGACTGTTACAGTCAGCCACGCCATGCCTCTAGACTCAGTGAGTCTTCTCCTTTGGGCTCCCCTAGTGCACTGGACCTCTGTTCAAATGTACTCAACATTGTCTTTCTTTAAAATGGTCATTTCTGTACAACTCACTGGCCATCTGTAAGCTGCTACTGTTTTTTGTTTTTGTTTTTGTTTTTGTTTGACTAGGAAAATAACTTTTTTTCTTTGGGGGTATGGATGGGCAGGTGTCTAATCTCAGAGCTTCCGGGTTCTTGCTGCCGGTGGCCTGGGTGATGTTCAGCACGCTGAAGAGCACAGTCTCGCTCAAGGGCCGGCACACACCCGCGGTGACTATGTTGGGTGGATGTGCCTGAAACGGGGGGTGGGGGGGACAGGTGCATGGATATGTTCTTGTGGCATTTCTCGAAGTAGCTGTACTTTAGGATGTGGTGGAGGCAGTCTCGGTGGGTGAAAATGGGCCTTCGCATCATCATCTTGGTCACCCCCCCAGATGGGATCTGCCTTCGGGTGGAGACACGACCAGTAAAGGGCCATTTCTTGTCAGTCCAGGTGTCCTCAGTGGTCTCCATGGGCATCTCAAAGCCCAGACTGACGTTTCTTTAGTATCGCAGGAGCTTCTCTTTGCCAGTTTCTCCAAACAGGCCCCTCTTCTTATGTTGGAAGCTGGTCAGCTGTTTCTGGTACGCATGCTCAGCCTGAATGTCCGCCATCTTCCTGTGCACCTGAGGAAAGTCTATAAGCTTCTTTAAGCAGAAATTTCTAGGTCTGTCTTTTAGACCTTCTATTCTATTGATAGCCTAGTACACAGTAATTGTTCATTAAGAGTCTCATGCTCTACCGACTGAGCTAGCCAGGCACACAGTAATTGTTCATTAAGTATGAGCTGTTAGTAAGAAAGTTCTAGAAACACAGCACAGGGCATGGTAGTTTGTGTGGCGTTGGCATGGAGCTCCTCCTTGATGTTTCTCACCAAACACCCAAGTACCACACAGGTTCTCAATCTCCTCAGGTCCATGACTTTTCCAGAGTTCTGAGGAGCCATGAAAGGAGGCTGACTGGTGGGAATGTGGTTTAAGCTATGTTAGTCTACGAACAGAATACAGTCTCCTCCATCATAATTACACTTAACACCTGCATCCCAGCCAGGTGCAGACCCTTTGAGGCCCAACCCAAGCCCAAGGCCTCCGTCTCATCTCTTACGGCCACAGCTCTCATCACATGTTCTGACCATGAGTCCTGGGTTTTGAGGAACTTGAAATCTAGTTGAGGAAGCAGAATGGGCACATACGAGAAAACCCGAACTACTTACTAATCAACATGTCAACCCAGGCAAAAATCAGAATATGGCCATTGGGCCTGGCAGTGTAGGCGATACAACACAGAAGTGGTCAGAATGCAGGGAGGCTGGATCTAATACACTGGCTCTTTGGAGAAGGTGGAGTTCGAGTTTGATCTAGAAACAGGGTATGGATGGATATTGGTGAGGACAATAGAGGATGATCTAGTATTAGCGTCTGGAAAGATCTGGAGTCAAATAAATGTGGTAGGAAATGAGCCCTCGATGTGTGGTAGAGAGTAAGCAGATCCGGAGGCGGAAACAAAAAAGGTTGGGGAGATAAGTAGAGGACAGATATGCATTTAAAAGCCTCCGCAAATCAAACTGGACCCAGTGGGTCGTCTCGGTACGTGAGATGGCCTCTGTGGGTGAAGTTTGTTTCTGGAGTTTTCCCTCACCCTACAGTGAAGTGGTTTTGGATTTGGGGCAGTTAAAGAAGGGAGAAGTAGAGGAGGTGGAAAGCTGCCCCGCCCCAAGGGGGAGCCCAGACCTCTGGGGGGCGCCGCTGGGATGGTGCCACTGGCCTGGAGGGTGGGACTTGGCTCCAGTGGGTGACTCTTTTCCTTTCTGCGTTTGGGCTCTGCGCTCCTGCATCTCTGCAACAGATGGAAACATCCCAGTGAGAGAAAAAGGAGGAACTTTTCTAGGCACACTGTGGTTCTAGCGCGTACTGGAAGCACCCTTCATAGGGCATGAGATGAAGCCGCAGAGGCCCCTGAGGAGGCCCAGAGAAGCGCTCAGCAGGGGTGACCAGGCCCTGGAAGAATCCACGGTGGGGAACAAGGTGCCGAGGGCTGCCACGGGCTGAGCTCTGAAATGCTGAGACGAGGAACACGAATGTGCTGAGGCGTGGAGCAGGGGAGGCTAACCGCAAGTCAAGGAAGCAGCAAATGCTGAGAAGCGAGAAAAGGCAGGACAGCTCAGCACGGGTAACAGGGAAGCACTTTCTTGTGCTGGGGCCTGCTGGGCTCACGCGTCCTTCTTTCTGGTTCTAGAAAGGGACCCAGAAGTGGGGCTCAGAAGGGCACTGGGCATGCATAGTTCTCTTCTCTTTCTTCCCTACACGGTAACAGGGACCCAAAAAACTTCTATTCCAATGTCCAAGGCTGTCTGGGGACCTTCTGGCATATAAAGCCCCAGTCACCCACGAGGGAACAGCTGGCGGTGGCGGGGGTGGCACTCGGGCCCGGGTGGGCTCTAGCGAGCTGGCAGAGTTGCCTTCCTCCTTCCCCTGAGCTGGTCCCCAAGTGCCCTTTGCCCTCTTCCTACAATCAGAACCTCTTCAAATAATTAACTTTGACAAATGGAGAAGCTCAGCGGTTCTCCACGTCAGCTACACATTCTATCGTTCGCAGGCACTTGAGAAAAATCCAGTGCATCTAGGGTGGGCCTGAGACGGAGGCGTTTCTTTTTTAATTATTTAATTAATTGATTGATTTTAATTCAATTAATGATCATATAATGGATTATTTGTTTCAGGGGTACAGGTCTGTGATTCACCAGTCTTATATAATACCCCGTGCCCATTACAACACATAGATGGAGGGATTTTTTAAAAAAATATACCACGTGATTGGTAGGCAGCCAGATGGAGAACAGCCGGATTTGCGAATTTGAGCCACTTTAGAAACTTTAGTCAATACAGAAATTATTGATCTTTTGAGGTGTCTGAAAACACCACATAAGTAATTAGCCTTTGGTAAACCCCCCAAACCTAGGAGTTACCTTCCCTTGATGCTGTGGCCTTTGGGTTGCCTTCCTGGGAGAATTCTTTTTTTTTTTTCTTTTCTTTTTAAATTTTAATTAATTAATTAATTAATTTTTATTTTATTTTATTTTATTTTTATTTATTTTTTATTTCTAAGATTTTATTTATTTATTTATTTATTTGACAGAGAGAGATCACAAGTAGGCAGAGAGGCAGGCAGAGAGAGAGAGGAGGAAGCAGGCTCCCTGCCGAGCAGAGCCTGACACAGGGCTGGATCCCAGAACCCGGGATCACGACCCTAGCCGAAGGCAGAGGCTTTAACCCACTGAGCCACCCAGGCGCCCTCTTTTCTTTCTTTCTTTATTTTTAATTTTTTAAAAGATTTTTATTTATTTATTTGACAGAGAGAGATCACAAGTAGGCAGAGAGGCAGGCAGAGAGAGAGAGGAGGAAGCAGGCTCCCCACGGAGCAGAGAGTCTGATGTGGGGCTCGATCCCAGGACTCTGAGATCATGACCTGAGCTGAAGGCAGAGGCTCTAACCCACTGAGCCACCCAGGCGCCCCTCTTTTCTTTTTTTAAATAGATTTTATTTATTTATGAGCCAGAGGGAGGGAGAGAGCATGGGGAAGAGTGGAGGGATAGGGACAAGCAGACTCTGTGCTGAGTGTGGAGCCCAATGTGGGGCTCGATCTCAGGACCCTGAGACCATGACCTAAGCCGAACCAAGAGTTGAATAGATGCTTAACCGTCTGAGCCACCCAGGCGCCCCTCCTGCGGGAATTCTTGAGGATCTTTAGTGTATCATTTAGGCTCCGGCCTCCCGAGCTTTCTATAGCCTGGCAGAGTGGGAGCTTCCTGTGACGGTTGGCACATGGAAAATACCCCAGTGGGCGGCTCCGTGTAACTGCCTGTTGGGTCCAGTACAATCCCCAGCATGACGCCCAAGGACAGTTCTGTTGAAAAGCAAACCTGCTGTAATGTACTGTACATCTGTAATGTACATCTCAGAAGGTTTCATTTGTCAGGTTTTCCGTGCAATTCGTCCCAGACTCTCAGACCTCACGAGACCTTGCGGAGGGCGAGATTACCACTGTCTCAGTACCGTCTCTCTTCCTGGCGGTCCTGTCCCCTCCAGCCTCCTGGTGGGACTCCTGGGCCATCTTCACTGCACGTGTGGTCAAGACTGAGAACCAATGATTCAGCCTCTGTGGGAGGGGGGACAGATTTCCACACTGCTACCCACCATGCAAAATAGCAGTTCCTATTAATCTCTTCCAAATTTGCCTCTTTCAACCACCATCAGCCACCCCTGACTGCTGGCCCAGAAGATTCGGCGACTGCATCTTTCCGACTCTGTACGCCTTTGGCATGTCACCTTTAAGCCCTGGTCTTCCTCTGAAGGCCAGTGTTCGGTTTTTGCTTGTCGTCATGTGAAGAGGACTCTTTCTGCTTGCCATTTTAATTACTCTCTGCTGAACTCTTTCCAGTCCTGTCGTACCAGAGAACAGAATGACACACATTATGGTGTCAGTTTCCTATCATTTGATACAAGGATGGGATTGTGATATTTTGTTTCCAGTATTCTTATCTACATGTTATCAGGGATTTTTGGCAGTGGGTAAAGGGCAGGGTAGAGCAGTGGATTCGTAACTTCAAGAAATGGTTTTCAGGTTCATTAAATTCTTTTCCTTGAGATGTTATTACCTCCTTGTTGCCCACACGGACTCTCAGCTGGCAGGTGTCTGCCCTCCCACGCAGCTCGCTAACATCTTTCTGCAGCTTTATTTCCACCACCGTGAGCTCACTACCTGGCCAAACTTGGTGTCACAGATGACCTTGGCGATTCCGCTGTGTACCTCTTCCTCGGATCATTTATAACCGTGGAAACTAAGACTTGGATGTTCAGACTGCAGAATGCAAATGGGACAGGCTCTAAAGATAGATTTTGAAAAATATTTTTTCCTGTTTTCAAAAAAGTGCACATCTGGGGCACCTGGGTGGCTCAGTGGGTTAAGTCTCTGCCTTCGGCTCAGGTCGTGATCTCAGGGTCCTGGGATCGAGCCCCACGTCAGGCTCTCTGCTCAGCAGGGAGCCTGCTTCCCCTACCACCCCCACCTGCCTCTCTGCCTACCTGTGATTTCTGTCAAATAAATACAAAACAAAGTAAAAAGATAAATAAGATAAAATTCTCCTTTCTTCAAAAAAGTGCGTATTCGTTTAAGACCGTTAGAAAACATAAACAAATACAAAGAAAATTAAAAGCACTCAGAGATAATCTCTGCTAATATTTGGTTTTTATTCTTCCAGTTTTTTCTTCAGGAAACACAACACACACACACACACACCCCTATAATACTCTTTCCCTCTATCTCTTTTAACACAAACACCAAGAAGCTGAACAATATGAATAATTGGTAATAATTGTCATTTACCTAACTCCTCTCCCAGCTTTCCTCCCTTGGGGCAACTATTTTCTCTGAGTCTGGGTTTATTATTCCCTTGCTTTATAAAAGTGATTTTATAAATTGTTTGGATTTACTTGAGTTTAAGCTTTATAAAAACGGTATCATACTCTCATCATATGTCTCTTGCTTTTTTCATTCAAAAAAACACATGGGTTCACTTTATCCATGCTGAGTTGTGTCGCTGGAGTTTTTTCCTTGTGACTCGACAATGGAAGTCGAGTTGCACATAATTTATGTGTTCGTTCATTTCTTGCTAGTCACTTGAATTGTTCTCAGTATTTTGTCATTTTGGTACATGTGTCAAGAGTGTCTTTGGGGTGAAATCTTTGGCTATAAAGAATGTTTCCATCTGATCAGCCTCCTGTCTGATATTTGGAATTGTCAGACTTTATTTTTTTTTTAAGATTTTATTTATTTATTTGACAGAGATAGAGCACAAGCCAAGGGAGCAGCAGGCATAGGGGGAGGGAGAAGCAGGCTCCCTGCTGAGCAGGGAACCAGTCGTGGGGCTCAATCCCAGGACCCTAGGATCATGACCTGAGCCTGAGTTGAAGGCAGATGCCCAACAGATTGAGCCACCCAGGCATCCCTGGAATTGTCAGACTTTAAAACTTTTGCCTTTCTAGTAGGTTTATAACATTGTAGTAATAATTTGCATTTTCCTGAATACTAATGAACTTGAAGATCTTTCTGTGCATTGACTTGCCATATGTGTTTACCCTCCTATAAAATGTCTGCTTATATTTTTGAACCTTTTCCTCTAGGGGTGGTTTGTCTCTCACAAATATTATTCACAAAATCTGAATTGTACTACACATACCATTTTATACTTTTCCAGGACACGAAACATTCTTTTATACTATCATTTTCATGGTGGTGACATCTTCCATCTAATGGATATCTTGTAATTCAATTGAAGTCTTATGCCTGTTTTTTTTTTTTTTTCCAATTTCAGTTTTAGAAGCAATTCTGGTAAGTTATCCTAATGCATAAATTTAATTACACATTGCTGAGTGTTTTTGTCAAAGAGACGGCAAGAATTTGGATTCCTGGGTCAAAGGATGTCAACATTAAAAAAAATGATAGGGGTGCATGGGTGGCTCAGTGGGTTAAGCTTCTGTCTTCAGCTCAGGTCATGGTCTTAGGGTCCTAGGATCGAGCCCCGCATCTCTGCTCAGCAGGGAGCCTGCTTCCCCACTCTCTCTCTGCCTGCCTCTCTGCCTACTTGTGATCGCTCTCTCTGTCAGATAAATAAATAAAATAAAAAAATGATATATATTTCCAAATCACTTTTCAGAAAGGTCCTATAATTTATATTTCTTCAAAAAACTCTTTAGCACTGGATATTAAATATCAAAGATTTTGCCAATTTAACTTATAAATCTTAGCAATAAAGATAATATTTTAAATGTTTATTGGCCGCTGTGTTTCATCTTTTCCTGGTATTCTTTTCTTCCCAGCTTGTAATCTGTATTCAACTGGAGGTGTATCTAAGTACTCTATACGAAATTTCTTGGTTTACCTCTTTCTTCCTCTTCATGTGGTTATGTTGCTCACTTGACACACATTTGGATTTATTTGCTTCTGTTTGCATGTAGTTACAGGTTTTTAATTTTTTCTTATGCTTGTTGATTTAGTTTTATTTAATTTTATTATTATTATGATTTTTTAAAGTTTTATTTAAGTAATCTCTATACTCCACATGGGGTTCGAACTCACAACCCTGAGATCAAGAGTTAAATGCTCCTCCAACTGAGCAGCCAGGTGCCCCTTAATTTTATTTTTGAATGTATGTAACATTAACATGTTTCCAGAAGCCAAAACTATCCCAAAAGATATCCCCCAAATTGTCTCTCCCTCTCGTATCCTTTCTGCCTATTCCTTCACCCAATTCCTTACAGGCAACCAGTTTTTTTTTTTTTTTTAAAGATTTTATTTATTTATTTGACAGAGAGAGACACAGAGAGAGGGAACACAAGCAGGGGGAGTGAGAGAGGGAGAGCCCGATGTGGGCCTCGATCCCAGAACCCTGGGATCATGACCTGAGCCGAAGGCAGCCACTTAATGACTGAGCCACCCAGGTGCCCAGTAACCAATTTTACTGTTTTCTGGTTTATTGTTCTTGTGATGATCTTTTATTAAAAGAATCAAATCCATTTTATTTTCTAATTTCTTATCTTTACTACACAAAAGGTAACATACTATACATTTGCTTTTGCACTTTGCTTTTAAAATTTAATAATATGGGGTGCCTGGGTGGCTCAGTCCGTTAAGCATCTGCCTTCGGTTCAGGTCATGATCTCAGGGTCCTGGGATCAGAGTCCTGCATGGGGCTCCCTGCTTAGTGGGGAGCCTGCTTTTCCCTGTGTCTGCTGCTCTCCCTGCTTGTGCTCTCTCTCTCCAACAAATAAATAAATAAAAATCTTAAAAAATATAATAAAATAAAATTTTAAAAAGACCTTTATAATATACCCTGGAAATTACTATGAATCAGTTCATAAAGATATTCCTCATTCCTTTTTATTCTTCCTAGGAGTCCATTGTAAGTTTACTCAACCAGTCCTCTCTGTTCAGGCATTTAGGTAGCTTCTGATATTCTGCATGTATGAGTAATGGTACAGTGAAGAAGCATACCTATGCAGGTGAACATATTATTTCTGGACATATCTAGAAGTTCCTAGAAGTTGGAGTGCTAGGTTGAAAGTTGAATGCACAGAGGCACCTGCATGGCGCAGTCAGTTAAGCATCTGACTCTTGGTTTTGGCTCAGGTTGTGATCTCAGGGTCCTGAGATTGAGCCCCGAGTCTGGCCCCACACTCAGCATGGAGTCTGCTTAAGACTCTCTCTCCCTCTCCTCGGCCCCTCCCTCCTTCGCCCACCATTCTCTCTCTCTCTCATAAATAAACATAGGAAAAAAACAGAAAGGTAAATGCACAGACTGTTTGTCAAATATTGGAAAACTCCCCTCCAAAGGGGTTGTGCTATTTCCCATTCCCTCCAGTAATATTTGTGTCTCCATAAGCTCACCAAGAGAGTGAGGCTGTGGCTGGCTGGACGGTTGTCCCAACACCGTAATAAAAAGTCCTTCTTTGTCTCAGTCATTTGACTGCTTCTCATATACTAGAATTCACATGTACTTGGACTGACTTCTGCACCTTCCACTCGGTTCCACTGGTCTGCCTATTCATATGCCAGAATCACACTGTTTTCAGCCAAGAGGCTCCATATTAGAGCTGGTCTTCTCTCATATGTCTTTTCAGTGTTCTACTAGCTGTTCCCAAGTACTTGTTTTTCCACAAGAACTTTGGGATCAATTTGTCTAGCTTCAGAAAACAAGAAAGAAACCTTTTTTCCAGGCGCCTGGGTGGCTCAGTTGGTTGAGCAACTGCCTTCGGCTCAGGTCATGATCCTGGAGTCCCGGGATCAAGTCCCGCATCGGGCTCCCTGCTTGACAGGGAGTCTGCTTCTCCCTCTGACCCTCCCCCTTCTCATGCTTTCTCTCTCTCTCTCAAATAAACTAAAAAAAAAAAAAACAACAAAAAAAACACCTTTTTTCCATTTTGGGAGAATCTTACTGAATTTATAAGTTAATATAAGGAAAACTGTCATCTTAACGACGTTGAGCTCTTTTAACAGAAACTAGAGGATGTCTCCTTCAAGCATACTTTCGTGTCTTTCAGGATTGTTTTACCAGATTTATTGAGACATAATTCAGATACCTTTCTTTTTATTATTATTGTTATTATTATTATTATTATAATTTTTAGATTTATTTATTTATTTACTTGACAGACAGAGATCACAAGAGAGAGGGAGAGGAGGAAGCAGGCTCCTCGCCGAGCAGAGAGCCTGATGCAGGGCTTGATCCCAGAACCCTGGGATCATGACCTGAGCTGAAGGCAGAGGCTTTAACCCACTGAGCCACCCAGGCACCCCGACTCTGTTCTTTTTTATTACTGAAAACTATTCCATTATATGGATGGATGTACCACATTTTGTTTATCCACTCACCAGGTGATGGAGTTTGGGGTCTTTTTCACTTTTTGACTATTATGAATAAGAATGTGAACATTTGTGTATAGGTTGTGGTGTGGGCATCTGTTTGCAAGTCTCTTGGGGTATACACCTAGAAATAGAATCACGAGGCCCTGTAATGTTATATTTAACAATCTGAGGACTGCCAAGCTGTTTTCTGAAACAGTCACACCTTTTTACATTCCCACCAGCTACGTATCAAGGTTCCAATTTCTTCACATTCTCACCAACACATGCTATTGTCTGTGATTTTGATGGGAGCCATCCTAGTGGGGGTGAAGTGGTACCTCATA
Source organism: Martes martes (assembly GCF_963455335.1). Lineage (NCBI taxonomy): Eukaryota > Metazoa > Chordata > Mammalia > Carnivora > Mustelidae > Martes > Martes martes. The sequence continues at coordinate 119,775,369 of NC_137896.1, forward strand.
CTTTTGATTTACATCCCACCGAGAGCTAATTATGTTGAACATCTTTACATGTGTTTATCGACCAGATATATATATCTTCTTGGAAGAAATGCAAAGAAACATCTTTGCATTTTTTGATGGTGTCCTTTGATGCACAAAGGTATTTAATTTTGATAAAGTCAAATTTATCTACTTTTTTTTTTGTCATTTGTGCTTGTGGTGTGCATCTAAGGAGACTTTGCCAAGGTAACAAAGATTTACACCTACGTTTTCTTCTAAGAGTTTTATAGTTTTAGCCTTTATACTTAGGTTGTTGAAGTCCTAATCAGTACTGAATGTGACTATATTTGAAGATAAAGTCTTGAAAAAGGTACTTAAATTAAAATGAGGTCATTAGGGGGCACCTGGCCAGCTCAGTTGGAGGAGCATGCGAAGCCTTTATACTTAGGTTGTTGAAGTCCTAATCAGTACTGAATGTGACTATATTTGAAGATAAAGTCTTGAAAAAGGTACTTAAATTAAAATGAGGTCATTAGGGGGCACCTGGCCAGCTCAGTTGGAGGAGCATGCGACTCGATCTTGGGATCGTGAGTTGGAGTCCCACATTGGGCATAGAGATAACTAATAAGTAAGTAAAGAAAAATAAAAAATAAAATGAGGTTATTAGTGTGGGCCCTACTTCACTATGACTGGTGTCTTTAGGACAGTTACTCACAGTATCCAGTGAAGACACAGTGAGGAGAAGGCTATCTACAAGCCAAGGAGAGAGGCCTCAGAAGAAGCCAGTCCTTCTGGCACTTTCTTTCTTTTCCTTTTTTTCCCCCCAAAGATTTATTTATTTATTTATTTGACACAGAGAGACACAGTGAGAGAGGGAACACAAGCAGGGGGAGTGGGAGAGGGAGAAGCAGACTTCCCTCCCGGAGCAGGGAGCCGGATGTGGGGCTCAAGCCCAGGACCTTGGGGTCATGACCTGATCTGAAGGCAGAGGCTTACTGACTGAGCCACCCAGACACCGCATCTTTCTGGCACTTTCATATTGGACTTTTAGCCTCCAGAACTGTGAGGAAATAAATTTCTATTCTTCAGGTCAATCTATGGTACTTTGTTATGGTAGTTCTAGCAGACTAATAGAACACCCTACTTGGTCACAGTATGTTATTTTCTTAAATCATATGGGCCTTGTGTTTTTTGGGAGAAATAACTTTCTCTGTTTCTTTTCTCTAGTATAGGAGTGACAAACTGCAACCCATGGGTCAATTAAGTTGGCTATTTTTTTTTTTTTAAGATTTTATTTGTTTATTTTAGGGAGAGAGAGAACCAGAGGGAGTGGGACAGAAGCAGACTCCCTGCTGAGCAGGGAGCCATTGTGGGGCTTGACGTCATGGCCCTGAGATCACAACCTGAGCCAAAACCAAGTCAGACGCTTAACCAACTGAGCCACCCCGGTGCCTGTGGCTGCCTATTTTTGTAAACCCAATTTATTTGGAACATAGTGACACTCACTTCTTTGTATGTATCTATGGAGGCTTTTGTGCTTCAATGGCAGCGCTGAATATTAGACTTGCAAACCCCACACACTTGCTATCTGATGCTTTAGAGAAAATGTGCTGACCCCTGCTTTAGCAAATACTTAAGATGGGCTTATGTGCATACTATTTTTCGAGTTCCTGCATTTTAAAAAGAGGGTTTTTTTTCCCCTCTTTTTTTCTCTATAGAGTTCAGTGCTTGAAAACCAGCATGGATGGGTGGATACAAAATCCCATAGCTTGCATTTTCTTTGCTTGAGTTTTTAGAAAATGCTGCATCACTATTGCCTTGCTTTGCTCTTTAGAAGTCTGACGCCAGATATTTTGGTTACCAGATTCCATAACAAACCATCTACCTTGAAAAGTAATGGCTTGGGACGCCTGGGTGGCTCAGTGGGTTAAAGCCTCTACCTTCGGCTCAGGTCATGATCCCGGAGTCCTGGGATTGAGCCCCGCATTGGGCTCGAGCCCCACATTGGGCTTGAGCCCTGCATTGGGCTCTCTGCTCAGCAGGGAGCCTGCTTCCCCCCCTACTCTCTGCCTACTTGTGATCTCTCTCTGTCAAATAAATAAATAAACAAATACATCTTAAAAAAAAGAAAGAAAAATAATGGCTTAAGGAGAGAACTATTTTGCTTGTAATTTCACAATCTTTGGGGTCAGGAATTTGGGGGGGTCTGGGTGGATTATTCTTCTGTTCCACATAGCTTCAACTGGGGGTCACTCAGTGGTACTCAGCTGACGGCTGAACCAATATAGGACATTCGTAATGACCTCACTCACATTGGCTAGGGCCGTCTAACCTCTCTCCCTCTCTCTGCCATCTCAGAGACTCTCCATGGGAGTTAGAGTTTTTTTTTTTTTAAGATTTATTTATTTTAGAGAGAGAGACAGAGACTGCATGAGTAGGAGGGGCAGGGGAAGGGGGAGAGAGAATCACAAGCTGACTCCACTCAGAGCGCAGAACTGGATGCGGGGCTCCATCCTAGGACCCCGAGATCATGACCTGAGCTGAAACCAAGAGTCGAAGCTTAACCGACTGTGTCACCCAGGCGCCCAAGGGAGTTAGATATTTCATACTGTGGCTCAGGGCTTCAAGAGCAAGTGTTCTCGAAGATGAGGGTGGATTCTTCAGACTCCTTATGATCTAGGCCTGGAAGTCCCATATACATCACACATTCTTTGGTCAAACAATTTACTTGGGTCAACCTGGATCAAATGAAGGGACAAAGAATTTGCAGAATTTGCAGAATTTAATGTACTGCAGCCTTATGGCCTTACCCTTTTAAGTAATTTGAGCTTTTTGCACTGAGGCTTTGGAAACTCTTATTTTTGTCTAATAGTTTAAAGAGGCTGGCTCTTAGAATTGACTGTTTTGTGATGATTTCCCCAGGTACACAGGGGCTCTTTCATTATGTTGGTTCACTTTTTCTTATTTCCAGAAGGTTTCATTATATGGGGAACTTCAGCTACACCAATGTTGGACATTCTTTGCTTGTACTCAAATGACATTCCAAACCCAGAGAGAAATAAGCACAAAGCTGTCGAGGCAAGGGAAAGTAGGAACATTCCAGGAGTTTGGATGGGATGTGTGTGGGAAGTGACAAAAGAGGGAGTGGGGAGACAGACAAGGGCTAGCTAAATGGAAGGTGTTGCCTGCCATGCTGAGTAGCAACATATCCAGGCAGCACATTCTGGAAAGTTTTTTCTGACATGCAGTATGGAATATGGAATGGAAGGAATGAGACTATAGGAGAGGGACAAGATCAAAGGCTATTGCATTAATCTAGGTGAGGGACAGATTCTAGAGTTCTTTATGAGGAGAATCAGCAGCGTCGTTGAGCGCGGTAGGGCTGGGAAGGAAGGACTCAAGGACGACTTCCCCAGTTCTGAACTGGGGAACTTAGTAGACAATGATCCTAAAGAGTTTTAGACACGTAGAGCTTGGGGTGACTGTAGGACATCCAGGTGGAGAAATCCAGCAGGCTTTTGTGTCTGTGGAGCTCAGAGGAGTGGTCTGAGCCAGATAATGAACTTGGGAGTTGCTGGCCTATGTGGCAGGCGGAGGCAGGGAGTGGGTGGAAAGGTTTCAGGAGATTGTGTGGGGTGAAATGAAAGCTGAGAACAGAACCCGGGAGACTCAGGAGGGGTCAGAGGGGTGAGGAGGTAAGTCACGTCATGAAGGCCAACGAGTTTCAAAAAGAGTGGGGCGCTTTGTGTCGTCAAATGCCACCCAAAGCCAGTGATACAGACTCAAAAACAGCCTGTGGTATTTCGGATCAAGCAAGCCCTTAATGACTGAGTGGCGCAGTGATGTAGCGGGGACAGAAGTCCCACAGCCGTGGGCTGACAAGGGAGAAGCTGCTGAGTTGGCAGCAATGCGTGCAAACTGCTCTCAGGATGTTTGTGAAGGAAACTACAGAAAGGGAGCAAGCAGTACCTAGAAGACAATGCAGAGGGACAGAGGGGTTTCTTTTTCTTGAGGACAGGAAAAGCTCGAACACAGCAGATGGTGAAGGAAAAGGTGAGAGTGGTTGATAATTCTGGGAGTGAGAGCTGGGGCACGATCGAAATATGTTTGAAAGGAGTTTTCTGAGGATGTGGGAGGTGATGAGGTACAGAACGGCGAAGGAGAGATGCTAATAGAAACGTACTTAAAGGAGCTAATTCCAAGAGTGGTTTATTATAGTCCAGCTCACATACTGGAATTACTTTGGTTTCAATCAATAGGGCAAATACAGCAAACAGTATTGACATATTTATTTTACATCATTTACACATCTTTTCTCCAAAGGGTAAGATCAATGTTTACCCTTTCAAAGCCTCCCACATAGTTCCTGCTAAGTGGTAAATGAATAAACAAGATGTCTCTTGCCTGTATTCTGAGTATCTTAACATATTCAGAACACAGCCAAGACTCTGCACACATGTGAAAAAGTCTTCTAAGCAAGCAAAAGAGTCTCCAAATTCACGTGTGGAAGGTGATGTCCCTTTTTTGAGGAACCTGCTTACCCTCACTTAACAAAGTTGGTTAGCAGAATTTCCTTCACCATAGGAGTTTAAAAATAGGAAAATGAGAGGAGGAGGAAGAGGATGTTCTAAAGGCAGCAGGCAGGCAGACAGCAGCAGGAGGTGGCACGGTCTGCCTTACCAGAAGGTGCCAAAAAGCAGTGAAAACCAGACGCAAAGCATACTGGCTTGGGGGCTCTTGGCTTAGGGACTTCCATCAGGTACTCACATAGCGACTGTCCTTAAAGGACTGCTGATCTGAGCCTTAAGTAGTGGTAAGAAAAATGATCCTTGGAACCATCAAAAAGCAAAACAAAAACACAAACAAACAAAAACCATAGCTGTCTTTAATTTCGAATCATCTCCTACTTCTCACAGTTTGGAAACGATTCTATCAGAAATGGGTAATATTAAAACACACTGATGTTGAGATGGTGAACCTGTTGGTGAACCCACGCTGTCTACCTAGCCTTGGATACACTCCTTTTTTTTCTCCTAGGACGTCTTTCTTTTTCTTCCTTCCGGGTGGAACACCTATGCCACCTCTTCCAAGAACCCCTCCACACGGTCCAGGCGGAAGTAATCTCTTCCTTCTCTGCCCTCCCATAGCATCTCCATGGGGCTTGGTTTTGCATGGGTCACCAGACCGGGTTGTTTACACGGCTGCTTTTGCACTAAATTATGCGCACCTCGAGACCAGGGGCCGTGACCGTGACCGTGACGGTGTACCTACACAGCACCTGGTACAGCGCTAGGCGCGGAGTCGGTGCTCAGTAAACCCTCCCCGAGTTGAATTAATTTGGAAAAATCACTCAGGGTAAGATCTCTTGCTCGAGGCGCGGATGAATGATTCATGGGGTGGTTCTTTGCATTCTTTACCTTACAGTCACGGCGCACCGAGTATCCAGCTGCCCGGCACATACCTGTGGAATCGAAACGCACCTCCGCCGCCCGCCTCCAGCGTGCGGGGCTAGCCCGATGGGGGCAGGTTTCCCCCGCGCGTCCGCACGCCGGCGGGCGAGCTGGGGCGGGGGGTGGGGGGCGGGTCCCGCTCGTCTGCAGGGGGCGGGGTTCGGAGGGAACTCGGCCCGCTTGCCCGCCCCCTCCTCGGCGAGGCGGAAGCCCCGCCCCCGGCCGCGCGCTCGCGCAGGCGGCGCGTGCCCGCCCCCCCGCCCTGCGCCCTCGCGCCCTCGCGCCCTCGCGCCGGGGGCGGGCTTGCTGCGCGTGCCGGGCGGGGAAACGGCGCGAGCCGAGCGCCTGAGAACGTTCGCCGCGGGGGCGGCTCCGGGGCCTGAGCGGGCGCCGCCGCCACCTCAGCCGCCCGGGCCGGGCCGGAGGAGGCGGAGGAGGCTGCGGCCGTCCGAGACCTTCTCGACGTCCCCAGCTCCGGCCGGGAGGTGAGTGGGGTGGGGGGTCGCGGCGGCGGCCGCGGGCTGCGGGAGAGGAGCGGGGTGCTGTAGCCTCGCGCCCGCGAGGAGCGGGAAGGAGCCCGCGCAGCTCCGGGACCTCCGGAGCCTGCGGGGGTGCAGGGCGGGGAGCGGCGGGGACGGGGCTCGGGGAGCCGGGGCCGCTGCACCGCGCGCACGGCGAGGGGAGACGGTGCCGCGCGCCCGGCCCTGGAGGGGCGAGCCGAGGGGATGGAGCGGAGCCCTGGGCCGGCGCTGCCGGGCTCTGAGCGCCGGGCCGGGGAGGGGGTCTCCGGGATCCCGAGCGCACCTTGGCCGCAGGGCGCGGGGCCGGGGTGCGGGCTCTGGGCTGATGCTGCTGGAGCCCGGCTTGCTGGGGGGAGGCTGTGCGTTAGGTGCTGTAAGGGGCGCAGGAGGCAGGTCCTGGCAGAGGGCAGGTGAGGCAGTTAGGCCCTGGCAGAGGGAAGGGAATGTATTTCACATCACCCCAAACACTGCCGAGGCGCCTAACAGTGAACCTGTGAACCGAGGTCACCTTTGAAAGGAAGGTGTCCTGACAAGAGGCAGGATGGAGCTAACAAATGCTTGCTGTTAAATTCCTGTGCCAGGCCTTGGGATTAGGAAGACCTTCTAGCATTTCTAGCAGACGTTTATTGATTAGCTACCTTGGGTTAGAGAACCGTGGTCAGCACTGGGGACACAAAACAGTGTAAAACACAACTGTAATTTGCTGTGTAGGTGCTGACAATTTGGTAGTGAAGGTTTGCGTGTGGAATACAAAGTGGCATTGAATTTCACCTCGTACTTCATTCACTTGAGGTCTTTTTTTTTTGGTCCTCTCCCAGTGTTGGGGCATTGGAGCCAAAAATTGCTTGGTTTGGGGATAAAGCAGAAGAGTCAGAGGAGCTTGTGGGAGAAATTTGGGAGAGTTTTGAAGGCAATTCTCCCTAAAATTTAAAGGGGAAGAAGGGAAGAAGAAATTTGGAAAGAGAAAAGAAGTTCCCTTCCTTCCTTCCTTCCTAGAATTAAGCTCTGTGACTATCACTGCTAAATCCCCAATGACAAGAACAGTGCCTGGCCCGCAGCAGTCAGGCAAAAAATAGTTGTTGGGTGAATGAATGAACCAAGCAAGGTTTTACTGTATTTTACACAAAACAGTATTAATTACTTTGGTGTTAGGGATGGCTGATGGACTTCCTCTGTTCCTGAAATATGCTTTTTTTTTTTTTTAAGATTTTATTTATTTATTTGACAGACAGAGATCACAAGTAGGCAGAGAGGCAGGCGGGGGGGGGCAGGCTCCCTGTTGAGCAGAGAGCCCGATGTGGGGCTCGATTCCAGGACCCTGGGATCATGACCTGAGCCGAAGGCAGAGACTTTAACCCACTGAGCCACGCAGGCGCCCCTGAAATATGCTTTCTTTTCTTCTTCTTCTTCTGTAAAGATTTTATTTATTTGACAGAGAGAAACTGTGAGAGAAACAACACAAGCAGGGGGAGTGGGGGAGGAAGAAGCAGGCTTCCCACTGAGCAGGGAGCCTGGTGGAGGGCTCAATCCCAGGACCCTGGGATCATGACCTAAGCTGAAGGGAGACGCTTAATGACTGAGCCACCCAGGTACCCCTTTTTATTACTATTTTAAAAGATTTTATTTATTCGTCTGACAGCATAAGCAGGGGGAGCAGCAGGCAAAGGGAGAGGGAGATACAGGCTTCCCGCTGAGCAGGGAACCCAATGTGGGGCTCCCTCTCAGGACCCTGGGATCATGACCTGAGCCGCAGGCAGATGCTTAACAACTGAGCCACCCAGGCGCCCCTTTCTTCTTCTTCTTTTTCTTTCTTTCTTTTTTTTTGTCATGTAAGGTAACCCAGGTTTCTAGGTCTGGGGATTTAAAGTGATGGCTAAGGTGATGGAGTGGTGATGTCTTGGCACCACCCTGCCACATCTTTATTGCATACTGGCCAGTGGGAGCTTACTCCTTGGGACATTGCTTCAAATCATCCAATTCTGCCCCTTCTCTTTTCTGTCACTTGAGGAAGAAGAGTACTTTAGTCTAGGCAACCTCATTTTTCCTCTTTTATCCTGGTTCTTGGATCTTCCATCTGCAGTAAGAGAATGTATCTCTGCTCTCCTGTAAGGGTTGCAGTTCTACCTGTTGTCTGCCGTGGCTGGATTTCTGGGTTCTCCAGTTCCCAGCTGCTGTTTCAGTGCCTGGGCTTGCAGTGCCTGTTGGATTACTTTGTCTGCCAAATTAAAACTTGACCTTTTATGAGTTCTATGAGGATTTTTATCATACATAAGTGGAATTACCTTTGGAGAGGGTACGTTGTTAAAGGTGTGCTGGCAAGGTTTTTGAGTGTCCACTGTGCACGAGAGACAGATTTCCTATTTAGAAAATTAGACTTAGAACCAACATGGTGCCTGAGTGGCTCAGTCGGTTGAATGTCTGCCTTTGGCTCCAGTCATGATCCCAGGGTCCTGGAATTGAGTCCCACGTCTCCCTCTGCCCTGCCTCTGCCTTTCATGAATAAATAGATAAAATCTTAAAAAAAAAAAAAACTAATAGAATGCCAAGTTACCTTTTATTTTACGGCTTTCTTTTTTTAAAAAAAATTATGACTTTAATAGAAATCTTTTAAGGGCCCTCATGTCCACATATAAAAAACAAGGGTAATATTAATATAGATTAATCTTGTGCTGTAAGCCTTGAAGAACTAAGTTAATTTCTCTTTATTTCCATAGTACAGCCAGCAGGAGTCCATCAGTTCTTGTTTGGGGGTACCCTAGTCCTGAAATTTTGGGTGCCTTATTCCAGGTTCTCCCAGTGATAATGTAATTTGTCTATTTATGTTTCTTTTATTATTTATTTATTTATTTAAAAGACTTTATTTATTTATTTGACAGACAGAGATCATGAGTAGGCAGAGAGGCAGGCAGAGACGGGGAAGCAGGCTCCCCGCCGAGCTGAGCAGAGAGCCCGATTCAGGACTTGATCCCAGAACCCTGAGATCATGACCTGAGCTGAAGGCAGAGGCTTAACCTGTTGAGCCACCCAGGCGCCCCTTTATGTTTCTTTTAAAATCAACTTTATGAGTATGTAGTTGACATACAATAACATGCCCAGATGTCTGTGTACAGTTGGATGAGTTTTGAAAAGTATATGCTTTGTAACCACTCTCCCAATCAGGATATAGAAATTTACATCATCCCAGAAAATTCCCTCAGGCTGGTTTATAGTCCACCCCTCTCATTTTATTTACTTCTAGTTACACAAGCATCAGGGCTGTGGTGTCTAGTTGAGCAGGATGTATATCGCCCACCTGTAGGGGGTGCCCTTCCCAGCAGCATCCCTGCAGATGTACCTCCTGGAGTTGTCTCCGGCACAGTCCGTGGGGCTGTGTACTGCAGCGCTGTGAATGGCTCATGAGCACACACTTATAAAATACTCAGATAATACAAATAGAATAAATGTCCCCTTGGCCCACTCCCTTTTCTACAGAAATTGTGGTTATCAGACCTTTGCATTTTCATCTATTTATAGGTAGTACAGAAAAAAAGCAGAATTTCCCTCTACCCCTGAGTTACTGACATGATACTGTACATTGTTCTGCAACATTTTCCCCCTAACAAAATGTCTGAGATCTTTCCATGTTGGAACATAGGTATCTACCCGATTTTTCTTGACTACAATGTGATCTCTTATGTGGTATGTGTATTGTACTATAGTTTATTTAATCGTCTCTTCATTAAAGGCCACTTAAGCTCTTTGCCATTTCAGACATTGCTGCAGTGAATGAAAGAAGTAGAATTGCCAAGGGGGTGCACATTTTATATTTTAATTCAGGAGATTTAAGCATGAACTTGTGGCTCTTGTTAAATTTTTTTTTTTTTTTTAACTGCTAGGTAATGTTCAGTTGTGGAGACTTAAATTACCTTTTTCATTCTTCGTGCACTGAGGAACAGACAGTTGTGTTACTTTGGATGCTGATTCTTTGATGGATACGTGTGTTGTAGATGCATCCTGCTAGTCTGAGGCTTGCCTTTCCGCATGGTTGGTAGAGTCTTTGTATGGAAGTTTAAGATTTTAATGTTATATTTATGAAAAAAATTCCCTTTAATTCAAAAAAAGGTTCTATTGTATCTTTTTTTTTTTTAAAGATTTATTTATTTGAGAGCGAGAGAGAGTAAGTGTGAGTTGGGGCAGAGGGAGAGGGAGATGGACAAGGAAGGACAAGCAGACTCCCTGCTGAGCGGGGAGCCTGATGCAGGGCGCAGTCCAAGGACCCCAAGATAATGACCTGAGCCAAAGTCAGGCACTTAACCAGCTGAGCCACCCAGATGCCCCTGTGTGTGTTTGGTTTAAGTAAATTTTCTCTACTCCAGGTATGAATTCTATATTTCTATATTTTCTTCCAAAATTAAAAAAGTGGTGCCTGGCTGGCTCAGTCGGAAGAGCATGTGATGCTTGATCTGGGGTTGTGAGTTCGAGCACCACATTGGGTGTAGATTTAAATTGTAATTTTGTAATGTAAATTAAAAAAAATTAAATTAAAGTTTTGCTTTCCATGTGGAATTTCTATGTGGTATAATGAAGGAGGCCTTCCTCCCCCATTTGGATAACCAGTTTTTCAGCACCTTGTCTCATTTTTTAAATTGTAAAATATACATGACATACAGTTTACCATTTTAGCCATTTGTAAATGTACATTTGCGGCATTTAGTACCTTCACATTGTTGTGTAACCATCAACACTTTCCATCTCCAGAACTTTTTAATCTTCCCCACCTGAAACTCTGTACCCATTAAACACCGCCTCCTTAGTCTCACCTCCCTTCAGCCCCTGGCAACCGCCATTCTACTTTCTGTCTCTATAATGTGACTACCAGGTACCTCATGCCAAGTAGAATCATACAGTATTTGTCCTTTTGCCTGGCTTATTTCAGTTAGCATGTCTTTGGAGTTCATTTATATTGTAGCATCTGTCAGGATTTCCTTCTTTTTTAAGGCTAAATACTCTTCCATTGCATGTATGTACACATTTGTTCATTCATTCATCTATCAGTGGACGTGGGTTGTTTCTATCTTTTGTCTGTTGTGAATAATGCTCTTACGAACACAGGTGTTCAAATATCTGCTCAAGTCCCTGTTTTCCATTCTTTTGTGTATATACCCAAATATCCATGGTTTTTAAAAAAAATTATATACGTGACTGAATATGACCAAAATGGATAGATAGTAGAGAGTATATACCCTTTCTTCTCCGTGTGCAGTTTTTCCTGTTATTAACATCTTGTTTTAGTGTAGTACCTTTGTTATAACTGATGAATCAATGTTGATACATTATTACTAATTTAAGGTCATAGGATATATTAGGCTTCTCTTTGTGTCCTTTGTGTTTTGTGGATTTTGACAAATGCAAAATGTCATGCATCATTAATGTCAGCACATGACATTTCATGTAATGTCGTCGCACCGTCAGAATAATTTCATTGCCCTAAAAATCCCCTGTGTTCCATCTAGTCATTCCTTCCTCCCTCCTCCTGAGTTTTGATAACTACTGATTATTTTACTGTGTCTATAGTTTTGCCTTTTCCAGAATGACATACAGTTGGAAATGATACAGTATTGTAGTCTTCCAGACTGTTCTCTTTCACTTAGCAATATGCATTCAGGGTTCCTCTATGTCTTTTCTTGGCTTGATAGCTCATTTTTTTCTTTTTAAAATTTAAATTCTAGTTAACATACAGTTCAATACTGGCTTCAGGAGTAGAGTTCAGTGGTTCATCACTTACATGCGGCACCCAGTGTTCATCATGACAAGTGCCCACCTTAATACCCATTACCCCTCTTTCCCATCCCCCCACACCGCCTTCGTCAACCCTCAGTTTGTTCTCTGTAGTTGAGGGTATCTCATGACTTGTTTCTCTCTCTCTCCCCCTCCCCATATGTTCATCCATTTTGTTTCTTAAATTACACAAGTGAAATCATATGGTACTCGTCTTCCTCTGACTGACTTATTTTGCATAGCGTAATACACTCTAGCTCCATCCGTGTCATTGCAAATGGCAAGATTTCATTCTTTTTGATGACTGAGTGGTATTCCAGTGTATATACCATATCTTCTTTGTCCATGTATCAGTCGATGGACATTTGGACTCTTTCTGTAGTTTGGCTGTTATTGATAATGCTGCTATAAATATCGGGGTAACATTTCTTTTTATTGTTAAATAGTACTCTGGTACCAGGTTCTTTATCCATTTACCTATTGGAGGACGTCTTGGTTACTTCCAATTTGGGGCAATTATAAGTAAAATGTCTAAATATTCAGGTTCAGGTTTTTGTTTGGACACAGGTTTTCAACTCTTTTCAGTAAATACGTAGGAGCATTTTTGCTGGATTGTACAGTAAGTGTATGTTTAGCTTTATAAGAAACTACCTCGCTGCCTTCTGAAGTGGCTGTACAGTTTTGCATTCCCAATAATTAAAGAAATTTATATCCTGGCACCCTAAATGTACTTAAAAAATAAGTCTTTGGGGACGCCTGGGTGGCTCAGTTGGTTGAGCAGCTGCCTTTGGCTCAGGTCATGATCCCAGGGTCTTGGGATCTAGTCCCGCATCGGGCTCCTTGCTCAGCGGGGAGCCTGCTTCTCCCTCTGCCTCTGCCTGCCTCTCTGTCTGCCTGTGCTCACTCTCTCTGACAAATGAATAAATAAAATCTTTAAAAAAAAATAAATAAAAATAAAAAAAATAAGTCTTTGTCAGACTGTTCTCTAAAATTAAACTTCATCTGGAATGAATTCATATTCGAATTGTTGCTTTTGTTGGCTGTCTTTCTTAGCTTATATTTCTTTATGTCTTTTGAAGTTTTGTTTACAGATTCATTCGAGTGTGAGTGCTTTTGATTTTGTTTTCCTCATTTCTGTGCTCACCCTTCTCTGTGTGGTGATACTTCAGATGTTCCCATCGACTTTTTGGACCATAGTCAAGAAATCAGATATAATAGTGGTGGGTTGTGGGGGGTCCTACTCTTGGAGATCATTGGGGCTATTTTAGATCGATTCACAGAGTGTGTGAATGTCTTGGTTCAGTTCCTGGTCATGAGGCTGTGTTTTTCTCTTCCTACTTTTCTAGGCCTAGAGCATTATGTAAACCGTAGCTCTAGGCAGAGACTGACAGCAATATTTTGTAGCTTCCTTTCAGCTCAGCCTCATCCTTGGCTTTAAGCAGTGAGTCTAGCTCAGATGTCTCCTGTTTCTCCACTGTTATTTTGTGTCACTGTCGCCCTGCAGAAGGTATGCACCTGCTTCTGCTCTCAGCATCCAGCAAGCCTGTAGCTTCAGCCCCACTCACATATTTGTGTATATGTTTTGTTTCTGATCCAAATGGAGTTTTATCTTGTTTTTGGACCTGCTTAAGCCATTAAAAAATATATGTATATAGGTATATTTATTTTTAAGGTTTAATTTTAAAGTCATCTCTCTACCCAACGTGGGGCTCGAGCTTACAACCCTGAGATCAAGAGTCATGTGTTCTACCGACTGAGCCAGGCAGGTGCCCCAAGTCACTTAAAAATATATTTAAAAAGTATTTTATCTATTGGTGTGTATTTGGAGTGCAGGGGATGCATCAAAATGTTTACTTACTGGGCTACTTTGATTAGAAGACTTAATTGACCAGGCTTCTTTCTAATCTTCATACCACTTATTTTGTTGTTTGTATTATTGCAATGCCTGGACCCTCCAGCACTAAAGTTGAATAGCAGTGATGATAATAGGCATTTTTATCTTTTTCCTGGATGAGAATGCTTCCAGTGTTTCACTATTAGATATGATACTTACTGAAAGTTATTGGTAGATTTCTTTTGTCAATTTATGGAAGTTTTCATCTGTTCTTAGTTTTTTTGTTTTTTTTTTTAAAGTTTCATTTATTTAGGTAATCTCTACACCCCACAGAGGCTTGAATTCACAACCTCGAGATCAAGAGTGGTATGCTTCTCCGACTGAGCCAGCTAGGTGTCCTGGTTTGCGTGTGTGTGTGTGTGTGTGTGTGTGTGTGTTTAAGAGTTTATTTATTTATTTGAGAGAGAGAGAGAGAGAGAACAAGAGCAGGGACAGAGGAAGAGGGAGAAGCAGATTCCCTACTGGGCAGGAAGCCCCAGGCTCAATCCCAGGACCCTGAGATATGACCTGAGCTGAAGGCAGATGCTTAACTGACTGAACCACCCAGGTGCCCCTGGTTTGTGTTTTTATTGGTTGTGGATTTTTTTTTTTTTGCATTTGTTGGAATTATCAGTTTTCTCCTTAATATAAGAGGACAGACAACTTTCTGAGTTGTAGATAACTGAGAGAAACATATGTTGTATATTATTTATTTGATAATGCATTTTTAACAAAATAAATCTTCAGAAAAACTAATTTTGATCTTGATTTTTTGTATATTAACAACATTATAAATAAGCTAATACAGGACTGAAATGCTGTAATCATCAGGTCTGGGCTAAATATTCTTGTAACTAAGCTTCACTATAATGAAATAGTCCTCAGTTAAAACAATTTTTTTGGTAACTTCTGGGACTCTACAGGATTTATTCCGCTCCTAGCCATTCCAACTTCTTCCTTGCTTCTTTTTGTAGACTCTTTACTCCTTCCTTTTAACTTTTCTCTCTGCTCTGTCTCCTCTTGCCAGAGAGAGACTTTTTTTTGCAAGTAATAATATTATTTATTGTGAGGCTATAGTGTATCAGGTGCTTTTCATAGATAAGGACTATTCTTTAATCTTTACAAGTTTGGAAGCTAGGTATGGTATCTTGAGTATAAGGGTGAGGAAACTGAGCTCAGAGAAGTTAAAACTTCTTTAGGGCCACACAGCTGATCAGTGACCTGGGTGGTATTGGAACCCAGGGCAGACTTCAAAATTCTTTCCATGTGCTGTCTTTAAAAAAGACTGTTGGGCGCCTGGGTGGCTCAGTGGGTTAAGGCCTCTGCCTTCGGCTCGGGTCATGGTCCCAGGGTCCTGGGATCGAGGCCCGCATCGGGCTCTGTGCTTGGCGGAGAGCCTGCTTCCTCCTCTCTCTCTCTCTGCCTACTTGTGATCTCTATCTGTCAAATAAATAAATAAAATCTTAAAAAAAATAAAAAATAGGGTGCCTGGGTGGCTCAGTGGGTTAAGCCTCTGCCTTTGGCTCAGGTCATGATCTCAGGGTCCTGGGATCGAGTCCCACATCGGGCTCTCTGCTCAGCAGGGAGCCTGTTCCTCCCCTCTCTCTCTGCCTGCCTCTCTGCCTACTTGTGATCTCTCTCTATCAAATAAATAAATAAAATCTTTAAAAAAAATAAAAAACAAAAAAGACTGTTATTCCAGTTCAATTTGAGTTTTGTGTTTTGGCTTAGCCACATGATTCCTGAGCAGGACGACAGGACTGCTTTGTGTCTCCAATACGATTTCCTTAAGAGACTTTTTCTTTAGTTAGATACTTGATTACTTTGTCCCAGTCTGATGTTTTACATCTTGAGAGATTTCATATAATGACTAAATCTTTCTTAAAGAAACATAGAAAGAGTAGTGTCCTGGGTAAGCATGTGGGCTCTGGAGTAAACTATTTTGGTTGGACCTTGAATTTATTTTAATTTTGTGAACATTATGAAACACTGACCTTCAAAAAGATATGGAGAATAAAATAGTGCATACCTGTGTACACACTGCTCAAGAAACCGGGCTCCTTTTGAGGTTGAACCCTCATGTAACTCCTTCCCAGTTGTATTCTCTTCCCCTTTCAAGGCAACTACTGTTCTGGATTTGATGCTTTTCATTCCTGTGCATATTTTCATGCTTTTATTACATATGGAAATAGCCCTAAATGTATATTATTTTGCATTTAAAATTTATAATAACAGTATTAATTATTTTTGTAACTTATCTTTTCTCACCCCTCTCAATATTGTGAGACTCATCTATGTGGATAAAAGTAGCTGTACCACTCTCATCTTGGCAGAGTAGAATTTTAGTTTTTGACTATGTCACAATTTACTTTTATAGTTTCCTATGGATTGGCAATTCATTTCTTCTGGATTTTTGTTGTTGTTGTTACAAATAATGCTGCAGTGAATATTCCTGCCACATTTCCTGGTGCACACATGCATGTCTTTTAGAGCATATACCTAGGAGGAAAGCACTGGCTCGTGTGCCGTGCACATCTTCAACTTCAGTGGGTGTCACTCAGTTCCGCTCTGAGTGCTTTTACCAGTTAACATTCACACCAGGGGTGTGTGGTTCCTGTTGCTTCCCTGCTCTGCCAATCCTTAGTGTTATTAGGCTTTCTAATGTTTGCTGCAGATCTGCTGGATGAACAATATAATCTTACTTTGGTTTTTAATATAGGTTTTACTGATTACTAGTGAGGTCGAACATTGCTCGATGTTTTTAGATTTTAGATTTCCTCTTCTGTGATTTGCTTGTTTTCATCATTTACCTTTTTTTCCTGCTGCACTGTCTTGTTCATATTGGTTTATAATTTTTACTACATTTTATACTAATATAGAAAGGTGGTATAATGGACCAAGAGTTAGGGGTTCTGGGTTTCTGTTTCCATTTCTTTTTCTTTTCTTTTTTTATTTTTATTTTTATTTATTTATTTATTTATTTTTTAAAAATTTATTTGTTTGACAGACTGATCACAAGTAGGCAGAGAGGCAGGCAGAGAGAGAGAGAGGAGGAGGCAGGCTCCCCGCTGAGCAGGGAGCCCGATGCGGGGCTTGATCCCAGGACCCTGGGACCATCACCTGAGCCCAAGGCAGAGGCTTTAACTCACTGAGCCACCCAGGTGCCCCTCTTTTCTTTTTTTTAAAAAGATTTTATTTACTTACTTGACAGAGAGAGAGAGAGAGAGCATAAGTAGGCAGAGAGAGAGGGAGAAGCAGGCTCTCCACTGAGCAGGGAGCCTGATGCAGAACTTGATCCCAGGACCCTGGGATCATGACCTGAGCTGCAGGCAGCCGTTTAATCAACTGAGCCACCCAGGCGCCCCTCTGTTTCCATTTCTTTATTGTGAAGTATAACTGTCACTTGGGACAAGACATTTATTTGGATGCTCAAAATTTGGGGTCTGGGTTAGGTCATTTCTAAGCCCTCCCATTCTGATTCTCCATTGTTTTGCTTTGTTTTTTTTGTAGCTCATAAGCGTCACTACAAATGTGTTAACTGAAATTAAAGATACGAGAACACAGAGAAGGAATTGTTAACATCTTGGATTTTGATGTGAAGGCTGCACACTGCTATTTGTTAATTATTTTAAGATTTTATTTTTAAGTACTCTGCACACCCAATGTGGGGCTTGAGCTCACAGTCCCTGAGATCAAGAGTCGCATGTTTTGCCAGCTGAGCCAGGGAGCCACCATTGCACACTGCTATTTAATTGGTTTTATTTTCTTTTCATTAGTTAAAAAGTCATTTGAAAAGGGCATTCTTAATATCTTCCTTTAAAAAAAAAGTCTTCAGGGGGACGCCTGGGTGGCTCAGCCAGTTAAGTGTCTACCATTAGCTCAGGTCATGATCCTGGGGGTCCTGGCATGGATCCCCATGTTGGGCTCCCTGCTCACTGGGGAGCTTGCTTCTCCCTTGCCTGCCGCTCCTCCTGCTTTGTGCTCTCTCTGATAAATAAATAAAATCTTAAAAAAAAAAAAAAGGTCTCTAGGGATAAGCTTAACTATAGACATAACTAGCAAGGGTATGTTTTCTGAAATATGACTGAAAACTAGCTTTGCATGTCCTTTCAAGAGTGTACCTTTTATTCATATGCTTTTAGTGTTTCCTCATTAGGTAAGTAGTTTTAGTAGCCATGCTTAGAGCCAAAATTTCCTCTTATTAACTAAGCAACCCATAGCAGGTTTTAGGAGAAACTAGGAGGTCTGTCTTAAGCACACTATTGGCACTTGTTTCTTCTTTCAGTGGCTTACTTTCTATTATATTCTTCCTCTGATTCTTTGGACACTTTGCATTTCTACATATATACCTCCTTTCACTTTTGTTAGAACCTTTCCTCTATTCCAAATTAAAGTATTGCAAATGATTGATAACAAAGTATTTACTCTTCTTCCAAGTCTATGCCTTTATACCACTGTTTTTTTCTTGAAGTCTATTTTATATTTTTAGTAACTTCTACATCCAACATGGGACTCAAACTCATGACCCCAAAATCAAGAGTCGCATCTTCTTCCAACTGATCCAGCCAGGTGCCCTAATATTTCTGTACCTTTAAATAAATCAGAAGAATTGTAAATTAGGAAGAAGTCTTGCCTATAGAATTCTAGTCTATGCATCTTCCAAGAGGGTAGTTACATAACAAGATCAATAATAATGATAATAATAATAGGAGCTAATATTTATTAGGCTCTTTACATTAAGTAAAGGCTGTTTACATTAAGTAAGTACTAATTAGTGACAATCTCTCTTATCTCTGATTCCTTATATAAATACGCATCCAGAGAAAAACTGACAGGAGTTTTGTGTGAGACAGTGAATTTGCTCAAGAAGTTTTGTTACCTGGATGCTTTGATGTAACTGAGAGCTGGAAGGGTTAAAACTTTAACAAAAACATGCAAGGGAAATGAAGGATATTTATTGACACTTGGGTGTATTACAGAGACATTCTGGAAACATTTCTAGAGGCTGCTTTCTTCCTGATAGTCTTTTCCTTTCGTCTCTTCTGCTTGCGGATTTAGTCCATCTCTGGAGCATATTGCTTCCTAGATAGGACGAACAAGGGTCCAGGCGTTTTGTTGCACTGATCTCCACACTCCTTTAACTGTTAATACGAAGTCTCATCTAACCCCGGGGTTTGTGGACCTGTATTTTCCTCACTCCTGGACTTGTCATATTTGCCCTGGAGGGGGCAATGTGGCACAAAAGAAAGAGAGTAGGCTTTAGTGTCACATGGGTTGGTTGCCTAATTCCACAAATTACTAACTTTGTAACCTTAGGCCAAGTTATCTAACGACGTACGCTTTAAATTTCTCCATCTAATTCTGCCACCCATGTTACTCATTTGTTCCTCAAACCTAGCAGAGTCCCATTTTCTCATTCTAGGTTTTTAAAATTTTTTTCAACTAAAAAAATTTTTTTTTAAACAGCAGTGGTTTCTAGAGTGGGAGACATGTGCAAAATGATTGTCCAGGTAGGGTCTAACAAAATATGGGCAGTGAGCTTTTACAATATTTCATCCATAGGTTGACACTGTACTCCGTCTGTATGTTTGGAGATAGAGATCAGGTTTTGTAAGCTCAGTAACCTGGCAGGGGGTACTGGGGACACCACAGCCTAGAGGGGCCCATCCTGTGAGCTTCCTCTGTTTGTTAATATGTTCGGACGTATCAAAGTTCATCGCTGCCTGGGTTAGCGGTATTGCAGATTATATTATCTGATTTCAGTTAGATGAACCTTGCTGAAAAGACAAAGGGCTTAAAGGATTCCTGCAAAGAAATTGCAGGTTGAAGTTTCAGATTCAGCTGAAGATCGAATAATGCAAGGACATATGAACAACAAGAAAAATGCAGAGCTGATACATTTATTTATATTATTGGCTTATCAGTCTAATGCAAAGTATAAAACTATAATGATCTAAGCGGATTGAAGAGGAATCCGTAAAAAATTATTAAATATTATTTGATATATGGGTGTATATGCACTGTGAGTACATTGTATCTTAAGATATTCCCTAATGATAGTATGAGGCTACTGTTCTCAGTTGGTATTTTAAAACTAAGCATTTGGTATATGAAGACAAACTTACTGGAAATTTGCAATGTTGATTATAGTCATGAGCCAGTGAATCTAGAATATTAAAGATTATTAAGTTAGTGATACATTTTTAGAAGATTCTTTGGAGATTTCTTACTTTAGGAGTGAAAGACAAAAAGCCATAAACCTTTGCTTTCCCTGTTTTGGTAAAAGTAGCTGAAAAACCACATAGTCAAATCAATAACTTCAGTTTGGTGACTAAAATGCATTCTTTGTTGGAATACTTACAGAAGACATTGCTAAAGATCAAAATAATAAGTTTTATATCAGATCTGGAGTTTGCAAGAGTTCATGTACATTTGGATAAAAGTACAGAGCTTGTGGTATTTAATATACTCTGTTTCAATAATAAAAACATATGGAGTCCTTCCTCCCCCACCCCCCACCCGCTAAAGAAAAGATTTATCAGAGAATATACTCCAAGTAAATGACTTACCATTTCATGGTGAGCTAGGACCTATAAGGTATAAAGAATAATACATGGTGCCCAAAACCTGGTCTACTAAATAAAACATAGCCACATAGAGCTGGTGTCCCTCTGCGGCCTGTCATTCTGCTTCCATCTCCAGAGGTGTTCACTCTTCTGAATTTGGTGATGCATGCTTCTTGGGCCCTTGGAAAGAATTTGTGTTTTACCATTATCGGGTGGGACATCTGCTAATTATCAGTTAGCTCTAGTTGGCTGCTGGTGTTGTTCAGTCCTTCATATTCATCTTGACTTTCTACTTGTACTGGTCATAGAGGAGAATCGAAATCTTGAAATGGAAGTGTGGGTTTGTCCATTTCTCCTTTCAGTTCTATCCATTTTTGCTAAGTGTATTGTGAGGCACTTGGGTTAGGTATGTGGACATTTAGGATTGTTATGTCTTCTCAGGGAATTCTATATGTTATAGGCCCAACAATATGATGTTATAGATACTGTTTTATGCAATTGGTTTTTTTTTTTAAAAGATTTTATTTACTTATTTGACAGAGAGAGAGAGCACAAGCGAGGAAGGAGGGGAGAGGGAGAAGCAGACTCCCCACTGAGCAGGGAGCCCAACACGGGGCCTGATCCTAGGACCCCGAGATCATGACCTGAGCTGAAAGCAAATGCTTAACCTACTGAGCCACCCAGGCACCCCTACGCAATTGCTTTTTATTTTAAAGATTTTATTATTTTTTAAAAGATTTACTTATTGGGGCGCCTGGTGGCTCAGTGGGTTAAAGCCTCTGCTTTCAGCTCAGGTCATGATCTCAGGGTCCTGGGATCGAGCCCTGCATCGGGCTCTCTGCTCAGCAGGGAGCCTGCTTCCCTGCCTCTCTGCCTACTTGTGATCTCTCTCTGTTAAATAAATAAAATCTTAAAAAAAAAAAAAGATTTACTTATTTGAGAGAGAGAGAGAGAGTGCCATGTGAGTGCAAGCCAGGCATGGGGATGTAAGGGGGGAGGGTCAGAGGGGGATGGAGAGGGATAAGCAGACTCCATGCCGAGGGCTGACTCACATGGTGGGTGGGACCCTCTGTCGCACAACCCTGAGATCGTGACCTGAACTAAAATCAAGAGCTAGATGCTTATCGACAGAGCCACCCAGATGCCCCTAAAGATTTTATTTTTAAGTAATCTCTATGCCCATCATGGGGCTTGAACTCACAACCCTGAGATCAAGAGTTGCATGCTTCACTGACTGAGCCAGCCAGCCAGGCGCCCCTATATAATTGCTTTTTGAATCAGTTAAGAGAATAAAGGAAAGTAAATATGTAATTGTTCTGTTTTAAAACAAATTTTTTTAAGAACAGTTTTAGATTTACTGATGAATTAAACTATAATCTGGAGTACCTGTATGTACCTAATACCTGTTCCTTCTCTTATGAACGTCTTACATTAGTGTGGTTCATTTGTTACAATTAATGAACCAGTGATGAAGTATTCTTATTAACTGAAATCATGTTTTATTCAGATTTCTGTAGTGTTTCCTCCTGGAATTTTTCTGTTCTAGAATCCTGTCCAGGATTCCACATTATAATTAGGTGCGACGTCTCCTTAGACTTCTCTCAGCTTCGTCAGTTTCTTAGGCTTTTCTCATCCAGTGTTTGATAAAACTTGACAGATACGAGGAGTGCTGGTTAGATATTTTGTATATTTTCCCCTCAATTGAGATTTGCCTGTTTTTCTCATGATTAGACTGGGTTTATGGGTTTTGGGGCGGAAGACCCCAGAAGTAAAATGCCATGTTCATCACATCATGTCAGGGGTACATCCTGTCTCCGTAATGAGTCACTGTTGACCTCAAGCACCTGGCTGAGGTCGTGTTTGTCAGATTTCTCCACTGTCAGGGTATTTGTCCCTCTCCCTTTTCCTCTTTGGAAGGAAGTCACTCTGTGCAGCCCACACTTAAGGAGTCGGGGGTTATGCTCCACTTTTTCTAGGGCAGAGGATCTACATAAAAAATCTGGAATCCTACTGCCTAGGGTATTTGTCGATTCTTCATTTGTTAATCTATTTACTCATTTATATCAGTATCAGCTTAAAGATATTTAATACTATTTAATGTTGTTGCTGAAATTATTCTAATTTTGTCCGTTGAGAGCTGTCAGTTGGCTTCTGTGTTCCTTTGATACGCTCCTGTCATATGTTTTTTTCCCTCCCCAGAACTTATTTCCTTTCTTTTTAAAAAAGATTTTATTTATTTATTTGACAGATACAGGGAGAACATAAGTAGGCAGAGCGGCAGGCAGAGGGAGAGGGAGAAGCAGGCTCCCCACTGAGCAGGGAACCCGATGCAGGACTCTATCCCAGGACCCTGAGATCATGACCTGAGCTGAGGCAGACGCTTAACCGACTGAGCCACTCAGATGCCCCAGAACTTACTGATTTTCAAGAAGCTCCGGGGTTCATGTTGTATATTTCCTGCCTCAGCCATTTCTCCAAGGAGCCCTGGTTCCTTTTCTCGGAGAATGGTGTTATACCCCCAAATTAGGGCACTAGGTGTGCTCATCGTTACTGGGATATTGTTGTTTCTAGGCCTAGAGCAAGGATGTGTATATGTGTATACTAACCCACATATATGTACACATATCTACAAATGCTTCCATGTGTAACTACCTGTATCTCTGTTAAGGTAACATGAACTTGTACTGATGTTTCTGGTTGTAATCCATTACCATGTGGAATTTCTCGCTTCTCATCTTGCTTATCTGTAACCTCACCACTCCACCATCTGCCATCCATTAGCTTCAGTGTTCAGCTGCAGTACACCTGCGTACTAGTATCAGAATTGTCAGCTTAGAACCTGTGGGAAACTGAAGTACAGTACTTACGTATATTTTGCTTTGCCTTTGGCCTTATAGACTCCATTTATTCCCAGAATTACTTAGGTGACTCGTTTTCCCCTTACCTTCCTGAGGGAGGTTGTGTCAGACATTCGTAATACAGTTCAGCTATTTGTCACATTCTGCATTTCATTCTGAGATCCTCTGACAGTATAAGAATTTTTTAAAAAATTTACATATGTTAAGGTTCACTCTGAAATTTCTATCGGTTTGGACAAATGTATGGTGTCATGGATCCACCATTCCAGTATCATACGGACGTTTCACCACCCTAAAAACTCCCCCGTGTTTCACCTATTCATTCCTCTTGCTCTCTCCCCAGATCTCTGGTAGCCGCTGATCATTTTTACCATTTGTATAGTTTTGTTTTTCTAGAAGGTCGTAAAATTGGACATGGTGTGTAGTCATTTCAGACTCGCTTTTTTCACTTAACAATATATTTTAAGCTTCCTCTGTGTCTTCGCATGGCTTGGTAGCTCACATATTATTGCTGAACCATTGGGGAAGTACCCTGGTTTGTTTATCTGTTCACCATTACAGGGCATCTTGGTTGCTTTCATTATCTGGCAATTGCGACTAAAGCTGGGTGTAATCATCTGGATGCAGGTTTTGTGTGAATATAAATTTTCAACTCAACTAGCACCTTGTGGTGCTATTGCTGGTTCACCTGGTCCTACGACTGTGATAAGCTTTGTAGAGACTGCCCACCTGTCGTCCTCAGTGGCTGTTTCTGCATGTTGCTCGCAGTAGATGGAAGTTCTTGTTGCTCTACATTCCTGTCAACATTTGGTATTGCCATTTAAAAAAAAAATTTTAGCCATTGTAACGGGCATATAGTAGTACCTCATCATGTTCTAATTTATAATTTCCTAATGATAATGATATAGAATATTTTCTCATGTACTTATTTTTCAGTTATATGTCGTCTTTGGTGAGATATCCAGATCTTTCGATCATTTTTTAATTGGGCTCTTTTCTTTTTTTTAAAGATTTATTTATTTGGGGAGGTAGGGGCAGAGGGAGAGGAAGAGAGAGTCTTTTTTTTTTTTTTAAGATTTATTTATTTGAGAGAGAGAGAGAGAGAGAGCATGAGAGGGGGGAGGGTCAGAGGGAGAAGCAGACTCCCTGCCGAACAGGGAGCCCAAAGGAAGAGTCTTTTTTTTTTTTTTAAGATTTTATTTATTTATTTGACAGACAGAGATCAGAAGTAGGCAGAGAGGCAGGCAGAGAGAGGGGGAAGCAGGCCCCCCACTGAGCAGATAGCCGGACGTGGGGCTCTATCCCAGGACCCTGGGATCATGACCTGAGCCAAAGGCAGAGGCTTAACCCACTGAGCCACCCAGGCGCCCAAGAAAGAGTCTTAAGCAGGCTCTGCACTGAACATGGAGCCCAACGCAGGGCTTAGTCTCATGACACTGAGATCAGGGCCTGAGCTGAAACCAAGAGTCAGATGCTTAATGGACTGCGCCACCAGGCACCCCCTTTTCTAAAAAAAAGATTATTTATGTAGGGAGGTAGGGGCATGGGGTGGGGGGCTCTTTTCTTATTGTTGAGTTTGAAGAGTTCTTTTCATACTTTGAATATAAGTCCTTTATCAGATATGTTTTGAAAACATTTCTTTCACATTAGGGCTTGTCTTTTCATTATCTTAGCAGTTTTTTTTCCTTTTTTTTTTTTTTTTGATCTTAGTTTCTCTTGCCTTATGGTTAATTCTGGTAAGATTCAGCTTATCAATTTTTTTCTTTCATGGATTGGGGGTGTTGTGTCTAAAAACTCATTTATTCTGTTTGACTTTGGGCTTAAGATATTAAACAGCCTCTTTTAGGGGCTTATGGTTTCAACTCTTTTTTGATTGAAAAAGCTTTGCTTACATTCTCATAGCTAAGGTGCTATTTTGTTTTTGTTTTTGTTTTTTTTTACATTTTGTAGACTAAGGCTGTGTTCCTTTTTTTAATTACTAGTTTTGCTTCAAAGATATTTATTGTTGCATTGCTTAAAGTAGTAGATAATTGTAAATAATTGCCAACTACCAAGGCTTGGATAAGAAAACTCCATTCTGCCATTCAAAATTATGTTTTTGAAGAGTGCTCAATGGCATGGAAAGATGCTCAAGTGTATTGTTAATTCCCCCCCCAGCTTTATCAAGGTGTAATTGATAAAATTGTATGTATATAAAGTGTACAATGTGATGATTTGACATATGTATATCTTATTAGATGATTACCACAATTGAGTTAATTAACACAACTATCACTTCACAGTTACCTCTTTGGTGGTTTAAGGTCTCTCTTATCAAATTTCAAGTATACATTTTCATACAGTATTATCAACTACGCTTACCGTGGTATACATTTGATCCCCAGAACTCATTCATCCAATAACTGAAAGGTTATATCCTTCGATCACTGTCTTCTCATTTCCCCCACCTCCAGCCCCTGGAAACCACTATTCTACTCTGCTTCTGTAGTGAACTTGACTCTTTTTTGTATTACTAGATTCCACCTATGAATGAGTTCATGGTATTTGTTTTTCTTTCTCTGACTTAGTTCACTTTGTGTCCTGGTGTTTTTTAAGCTCCTGAGTAGGGTGATTAGGACCCCTGAAGCTGGAATGTGTTGGCCTAAATACACGTAGGGGACTTCCCTGTCCGTCCACAGGATGAACTACCAGAAGATGTGGGTGCAGCGTCTGAGATCACGGTGTCACAGAATTGTATCTGTGGGGGGCGCCTGGGTGGCTCAGTTCAGATCATGATCCCAGGGTCCTGGGATCGAGTCCCGCATCAGGCTCCCTGCTCAACAGGGAGCCTCCTTCTCCCTCTGCCTGCTGCTCCCCTTGCTTGTGCTCTCTTTCTCTCTGTCAAATAAATAAATAAAATCTAAAAAAAAAAAAAAGGAATTGTATTTGTGCATTCACGTGGACAAAGATTTTGGCAGGCGAAAGGGGAAAAAAGGGTGGATATGAGTGATCATGAGGAAGGAAACGGCAGGGTTTGAAATCAGAGTTAGTGTGCGAAGGGAATGATATGAGGTGTTGGTTACCTCTTGATCATGAGGCTAAGGAAAGGCAAAGTGCCAGGAGTGCGAGTGGAAGGAAGTAAAGAGATGTACTTGCATTCATGTAAGTGTTGATTTTCAAGGTTATATCAGAAGGACAAGGACATACAATCGGGTATGGCAGTAGTAGTAGGTATTTGTTGAGTGTGGAACTGTTAAAATCATAACTACAAAGCGTTAGTGGTTAGTATCCATAGAGCACTGGATGGATTCACCTATCAGGAAGGTCAAGGAAGTCATGTATAGTAATTGTAGTTTATATGCAACCTATAAATTTGGATTTTATGTCATCTGCATTGTAGACTTGGTTGAAGTGAAAAGACTTAATGTTTTAGTTAAAGTTTCCCCAGAAGCTGACTCAGACAAGGATTTGAGTGCAAGTATTTTGTTTTGAAGATTATCCCAGGAAATACCAATAGGGGACCATGAAGTGAGATAGGGAAGGGAAGTTTAGCAAATAAAGGATTTGTTTTAAGTGAGTTACGAGTTATGGCTATGAGTAACTGGAGCTTATTCCTGCTGGGGAATTCCAGGAGCCGTTATAAAGCATGTCCTCAGAGTTCAGCTTCTTGAGGGGGAAGGGAGGCAGAGTATCTCCTGGTCACTGGTGTATCCTCACCACAGAGGGTAGTGAATCTGCAGTATTTCAGGCTTGGCATGCAGGGAACAAAATGGGCTTCAGAAGTCAGAGAAAGCCATCAGTTTTTGTTTGTTTTGTTTCCTTTTTTTTTTTTTTAAGTTTCTTTTTTTTTTTTAAGATTTTATTTATTTATTTGACAGACAGAGATCACAAGTAGGCAGAGAGGCAGGCAGAGAAAGAGGGTGAAGCAGACTCCCTGCTGAGCAGAGAGCTCGATGCAGGTCTCTATCCTAGGACCCTGAGATCTTGACCTGAGCCAAAGGCAGAGGCTTAACCCACTGAGCCACCCAGGGCCCCTTAAGATTTTATTTTATTTTTATGTTGGCTCTATATCCAGTGTGAAGTCCAACGTGGGGCCTGAACTCATGACCCTGAGATCAAGACCAGAGCTGAGATCAAGAGTCCTACACTCAACTGACTGAGCCGTTCAGGTGCCCCTTAAAGATTTTATTTATTTATTTTTAAAAAGATTTATTTATTTATTTATTTTTAAATTTGACAGAGAGCCCTAGTAGGCAGAGAGGCAGGCAGAGAGAGATAGGGGGATGCAGGGTCCCCGCCGAAGCAGAGAGTCCGATGCGGGACTCGATCCCAGGACCCCAGGATCACGACCTGAGCCGAAGGCAGCGGCCCAACCCACTGAGCTACCCAGGCACCCCAAAGATTTTATTTTTAAGTATTCTCTGCACCCAGCATGGGGCTCAAACCCACAACCCCGAGTTCAAGAGTCACATGCTCTACTAACTGAGCTGGCCAGGTGCTCCTGGTTTTGTTTTATTTTTAAAGCAGATGCTGTCAGTCCAGTAGAGGTAGAATTGGCAGAGATTAGGAGATATGGGCAGGGGGGCCCTCTTCTGGCTCTTTTCTTTATCCTCTGCCATGCGGTTCCAGCATCTTCAGTTCATTTTCTGTAAGGTCATCAATCCTCCTCACCCCGAGGCTTAAATGAGCCAATCTAGCTGCACATTAGTCCTGGCTCTTGGTGTCCTTTCTGGAACATTAAATCCTGTGGCATGTGGAAGTACCCTTATATCAACAGTTCTTCTCACCAACCTTATACTTGGTCCCCAAGCTCATTCCCAGGTATGTTCTCCCAGGTCCCACCAGTGCATTTCATCAGGTCCAATAGCTGTTTTGGTGAATTACCCCTTTCCATCCCAAGTAAGAACAGTACCTCCCTATTTCCATGATGCCAGGACTTGACCCTGGTTATTAGCCTGGAATCAGTGATAGAGGTAGGGACGGATCCTGAGAAGGGTTAGCATCTTCTGAGGCATGCATCTTGGATGAGGCCTTTTCATGGTCTTTAGGCAGAGAAGGTTGCCATCTTGTATCCAGGGCAAGGGAACCACTTTTTCTGGCCCAGAGGGTTCAGGAGAATCTTGACTGTGAATTAACTTACCTACTTTCATAATCAGAATTCTGTAGGTGCCCTTTATCAGGTGTAGAAAGGTTTTATTTCTAGTTTTCAGAGAGTTTATCTTCAGGAATGAACATTGTATTTTGTCAAATGCTCTTTTTGCATCTGATATAAACATTTTTTATTAGATTGTTAATATGTTGGATTATATTGATTAATTTTCAAATGTTGAATTGGCCTTCCATTCCTGGGATAAACTCCCACTGCTTCCAAGGTTTTTATATATGGCTTGATTGGTTGAGGATTTTACTTGTTGTTGAGGGTTTTTGTGTCTGTGTTCATGAGAGGCATTTGTTTTTGTACTGTCTTTGTCTATTTTGGGTATCAGGATATTACTGGCTTTTTAAAATGATTCGAAAGTTGTTCTTTTGTATTTTCTGGTAGCAATTGTATGAAACTGGTGTTATTTTTTTCTAAGATCTTTTGTGGTTCTTCATTTGTAACATTTTGTAATTGTTTTCCCTTTCTAAAGAAAAACTTTTTTGAAAGATTTTATTTATTTATTTGACAGACAGCAAGAGAGGGAACACAAGCAGGGGGAGTGGGAGAGGGAGAAGCAGGCTTCCCACTAAGCAGGGAGCCAGATGCAGGGCTCGATCCCAGGACCCCAGGATCATGACCTGAGCCGAAGGCAGCCGCTTAACAAGTGAGCCACCCAGGCGCCCCCTGAAGAGCTTTCCTTATTTTATTTTATTTTTTTTAGATTTTATTTATTTAGTTGAGAGGCAGAGATCACAAGTAGGCAGAGAGGCAGGCAGAGAGAGAGGGGGAAGCAGGCCCTCTGCTGAGCAGAGAGCCAGATGCGGGGCTCGATCCCAGGACCCCGGGATCATGACCTGAGCCAAAGGCAGAGGCTTAACCCACTGAGCCACCTAGGCACCCCTCCTTAGCTTATTTTAGAGCATGTCTCCTGACTACAAATTCTCTCAGTTTTCTTTAGTTTCTGAAAGGATGATATTCTCTCAGTGTAAAAGCATTGCTCCGCCATCTTCTGACTTCCATAGTTTCTGATGAGAAATCTGCAGTAATCATGTCGTCACTCCTCTCAACAGGGGTAGGCTCTGTTCTGTGGGTTGACTACCTGTTTGTTTTAAAAATAAACTTTCAACAAAGCCATACTCATTTGTCTACATATTGTCTGTGGCTGCTTTCACGCTGCAGTAGTGATGGTGAGTAGTGGTGACAGACCACATGACCCGCAAACCTCAAATATTTACTGTTTGGCTCTTTAAGAAAAAAATTGGCTGGTCCCTATCCTGTATGTAAAATGTTCTTTTACTCTTCTTTCAAGATTTTTTCTTTGTCTCTCAGCAATTTGATTATGATATGACCGTTATAGTTAGTTTCTTTGGCTTTAGCTTGTTTGCTCAGTTTCTTGAATTCATAGGTATGTCATTCACTGAACTTGGTAAGTTTTCAGCTAGTATGTCTTCATGTATTGTGTAGCACCACGTTGCCACACTCCTTTTTCT
Source organism: Martes martes (assembly GCF_963455335.1). NCBI lineage: Eukaryota > Metazoa > Chordata > Mammalia > Carnivora > Mustelidae > Martes > Martes martes. Next base: position 119,804,982 of record NC_137896.1, read on the forward strand.
CTCCTTCTGGGATTCTGAGTACATGGTGAATGTTGGATCTTTTGTTTTTGTCCACTCAGTCCCTGAGGCTTTATTCCTTTAAGAAACAAACAAACAAACAAACAAAACCTCTCTCTTGCTCCCCCCCCCTCAGATGGGATAATTTCTGCTTGATATATCTTAAAGTTTACTGACTCTTTCCTCTGTCATTTCCATTCTACTGTTGAGTTCATCCAGTCCTCCCCCATGACTGTATATTTTAGTTCTAAGATTTCCATTTGGTTCCTTTCGTATCTTTTCTTTCTCTGCTAACACTTAAGATTTTAACTCTTATTTCAAGAATGTTTGCGATTGCTAATTTAGGCATTTTTCTAACTGCTACTTTTTTAAAAAAGACTTTATTTATTTATTTGATAGACAGAGATCACAAGTAGGTGGAGAGGCAGGTGGGTGGGGGGAAAGCAGGCTCCCTGCTGAGCAGAGAGCCCGATGCGGGGCTCTATCCCAGGACCCTGGGATCATGACCTGAGCGGAAAGCAGAGGCTTAACCCACTGAGCCACCCAGACGCCCCTAACTGCTACTTTAAAGTCTCTATCAGGTTCCTCCATCATCTCTGTCTTATCAGTAGCTTCTGTTGATTGTCATTTCCCTTGTGAGTTAAGATTTTCTTGGTTGGTCGTTTGCCAAAGAATTTTGTATTGTTTCTGGACATAATGAACATGATAAAACTTTGGGTCTTCCTTAAATTTATAGAGTGTTGATATTTTTTGTCTTAGCATTGTAGTTTTGTAGGCATCTCAATGACCCAGAATATAGTTATATTAATTTTTTTGAGATTAATTTGGAAATAAAGACAAAATTTAGAAAATCGTCATGAAGAAATTAGAGATCTCCAGAAATTCTTAGGCTCTACTTGAAAAAAAGTGGTGTAGAGAAATAGCGAAAAGTAGAAAAATGCTATAATGAGATGTGTTATAAAGGATATTATGATATTATCTTTGAATCTAAGGTTAGCATTTAAAATTTGTATTACTGAGGCGCCTGGGTGGCTCAGTGGATTAAAGCCTTTGCCTTAGGGGGCGCCTGGGTGGCTCAGTGGTTTAATGCCTCTGCCTTCGGCTCAGGTCATGATCCCAGGGTCCTGGGATCGAGCCCCACATCGGGCTCTCTGCTCATTGGGGAGCCTGCTTCCCCCTCTCTCTCTGCCTGCCTCTCTGCCTACTTGTGATTTCTGACTGTCAAAAAAAAATTTTTTTTGTATTACCTAGTGAGAGACCAAGTTTGGGGAGGAGGCAGTAAACTTTTAAATATCTTTCTTCCTTTGTAATTACAGGCTACTGGTACCAACCCTTGTTTTTTTCTCTAGGACCTACCTTTCATTACATTTTGCTGTTTCTGGTTGCTTTGTCTTTCAGCTTTCTTCCTATTTAAAATTTTTTTCTCTTGGAGGTAAATTTTTAAGTAACCATCATGTGTGTTAAAGCCTACTTGGTAATACATCAGTGATTTAGGAAAAGATTGGTCTTAATTATCAAAATATTAGTTGTAGAATGGTAATTTTAAAATTTTCTTTAGGATATATTTAAAACTAAACCTTTACCAGGCACCTTGTTTTAATGGATATGTAATTTGTCTAGTCAACATTTAATTTGTGATTCTAATATATTTGAGACGGTGCTATAAATCACTCCATGATTTATAAGTTTAATCTCCTTAGGGAAATTGTTTGGCTTATGCTCTGTCTAGATACTTTTTCTTCACAGAATAAGGCAAAATTCAGCTGAAATGATCATGGATTTTGCATCAGTAGGGTCTGTGCAATGGGCTTTTTTGTTCTCCAGCTTTTTAAGTGTGGAGATTTGGCAGCATGCATGTGAAAGCAAGGATTATGTAAGAAGTTTAGTGAAAGGGTGGGAATTGACTCTACCACTTCTGAGTTGTACCCTCAAGCAAGTTAGTGTTCTTTTCCATGCTGTTTCCTAATCTATAAAATGGGGATAATAATAATGATACCAGTATCTAGGGTTGTTGGAAGGATTAAATGAGGTAACACATGGACAGAGTTTTAACAGAGAGACTGGTGTAGCCTATGTGTGACAACCTGAACTATTACTGTGTGATAAAAAAATTTATCTCAAGGGGGGCCTGGGTGGCTCAGTGGGTTAAGCCTCTGCCTTTGGCTCAGGTCATGATCCCAGGGTCCTGGGATCGAGCTCCGCATGGGGCTCTCTGCTCAGTGGGGAGCCTGCTTCTCCCCCTCTCCCTCTCTCTCTGCCTGCCTCTCTGCCTGCTTGTGATCTCTGTCTGTCAAATAAATAAATAAAATCTTGAAAAAAATTATCTCTAGGAGTTCTTTGAGTTTGGGGATGAATACTTTTTTTTTTTTTTAAAGATTTTATTTATTTATTTGACAGAGAGAGAGATCACAAGTAGGCAGAGAGGCAGGCAGAGAGAGAGGGGGAAGCAGGCTCCCTGCTGAGCAGAGAGCTGCATGGGATGTGGGCTTGATCCCAGGACCCTGGGATCATGACCTGAGCCAAAGGCAGAGGCTTAACCCACTGAGCCACCCAGGCACCCTGGGTATGAATACTTTCTTTGTTCAATATTATTTACTATGAAAATAGAAGATTTTATTTATGTCTTTTGTGTATATGCTAATAACTGTTATGTTCTTTAGTTTAGCCTTTCATTATAATTATTTTCTAAATTATATTTAGTACCATGTTTATCTGTGTAAAACAGTAGGGTTATGGGAAGCTGTGTCCCAACTAATCCAGGACTTAGCAGAGAAAATAATCAAAGTTAGAAATAAGACATAGCCCCATATTTTCAGCACAGGAAGCAAGTGTATGAGCTCATTTAATTATTGACTTTGTCATATTTTAGAAGCTATCAAGTAAATAAAGGGACAGTGTCTTGTCTTTTTCGGGCTTCTGCTTTATTTTTACTGATTGTCTCTTAAATGCATATACAACTTGGTTTCCTGTACCTCTTCATAACAGAATGATAAGCCCTTTGATGAATTATCAAATTGCAGTGGTTTATTGTATGTTTTTTTGTTTATAGGATGATTGAGGAAAGTGGAAACAAGCGGAAGACGATGGCCGAGAAGAGGCAGCTGTTCATAGAAATGCGTGAGTCCTGAGTGCTTCTGGGTTCCTTGTTTGTACGTGTGGGGTTGCCTTTTCTTTTTTTTCCTGATGAAGTCATAACTTTAAGCACTAGCATGTTCCATTTTTTATTTATTTTTTAATTTTTTAATTTTTTTTTAAAGATTTTATTTATTTATTTGACAGGCAGAGATCACAAGTAGGCGGAAAGGCAGGCAGAGAGAGACAAGGAAGCAGGCAGAGAGCTGAGCAGAGAGCCCGATGCGGAGCTCCATCCCAGGACCCTGAGATCATGACCCGTGCCCAAGGCAGAGGCTTTAACCCACTGAGCCACCCAGGCGCCCCGTGTTCCATTTTTTAAAAAAAGATTTATTTATTTTAGAGACAGAAAGAGAGAGTGCAAGTGGGCCTAGGGGCAGAGAGAGAGGGGCAGGGAGAGAATCTCAAGCAGACCTATATGGATCACGCATTTGCCATCTTTGGGCCTTTGCTTATGCAGGTGGGTCCACCTTCATCAGCCTTGTTCCTGCTTACCATTCAAGGCTCAGCATAGGGGTCATATTTTCATTAATTTTTTAACACATTTATTGAAGATCTTTTATGTTCTAGGCACTGTACTAGGTGCTAAGGTTAAGGGGAGAACAAAACACAGTCCCTGACTTCTTGCATATTGCTTACATTTTGGTGAGGGGAAACATACAAAATAAGGAAACCAAGTTGATAAACAAATCCTGATAGTAAGAAGTGCCTGGGGTGCCTTCCGTAAATAAACGTGACCATGAGAGAGAGCACAACCAGGTTAGAGTACTACTGTGGCATAGGAAATGGGTATTCTGTGAAGAATTGGGTTTGCTGCTTCATGAATGTCATCATTCTGACACATAGAGCTCAGACAAATTGCCTTTCTCTGTAACAAACTCAAGGATATGGACAGTTTTGGAGGTGTTTGGTGAGTATGGCTTCTTGTCTCCCCTCTTTCTTCATAGGAAGAATTGCACTGGTGACAGTGGTGTCTGCTGCTAAAAGTTCTACTCTCTCCTTTCCAACATCCCCCCAGATCTCCAGCATTATTACCTTCTATGGATGTAAAAGTCATCTTTTGCCAGCCTTATCATAGGATTCTACCATCTAAGTTTTGGGTTGGTTTTATGGCAATTTTGAATTCACTGATCTTTCTGTTTTATTAGTCTCAGTGGGTAATTAATAGATTTTTACATGTAGGTATATCCATAACTTTTTTAAGACTTCACTTTTTTTAAGAAAAAGATTTTATTTATTTATTTGACACAGAGATAGAGATCACAAGGGGGAAGCAGGCTCCCCACTAGCAGAGAGCCCGATGCGGGGCTCGATCCCAGAACCCTGAGATCATGACCTGAGCAGAAGGCAGAGGCTTAACCCACTAAGCCACCCAGGCACCCCAAGACCTCACTATTTTAGAGCAGTTTTAGGTTCACAGTAAAACTAAGAGGGAGGTACAGCAAGTTCCCCGTAGCACACATGCATGACTTCCCCTGTTAACAACACCCCCCCACCAGAGGGTACATTCGCTACAACAAATGGGCCTGTGTTGACAAATTTTAACACCCAAAATTTGTGGTTTACATGAGAGTTTATTCTTGATGTTGTACATTCTTTGGGACTATATTATTATTATTATTATTTTTTAAAGATTTTATTTATTTATTTGATAGAGATCACAAGTAGGCAGAGAGGCAGGCAGAGAGAGAGAGGAGGAAGCAGGCTCCCCGCTGAGCAGAGAGACTGATGCGGGGCTCGAACCCAGGACCCTGGGATCATGACCTGAGCCAAAGGCAGAGGCTTTAACCCACTGAGCCATCCAGGCGCCCCAAGGCACTATATTATTTTTAAAGAAAGATAGTTTTGGCTACTATATTTTAAATTCTTTTTTTGTTTGTTTGTTTTCTTTTTCTTAGGAATTTTTTTTTAATTTTTAATTTTTTATTAACATATAATGTATTATTAGCCCCAGGGGTACAGATCTGTGAATCGCCAGGTATACACACTTCACAGCACTCACCATAGCACATACCCTCCCCAATGTCCATAACCCCACCACCCTCTCCCTACCCCTCTCCCCCGAGCAACCCTCAGTTTGTTTGAGAGATTAGGAGTCTCTTATGGTTTGTCTCCCTCCCTCCCGATCCCATCTTGTTTCATTTTTTCCTTCCCTACCCCCCAAACCCCCCACATTGCCTCTCAAATTCTTTATATCAGGGAGATCATATGATAATTGTCTTTCTCCGATTGAGTTATTTCGCTCAGCATAATACCTTCTAGTTTGATCCACATTGTTGCAAATGGCAAGATTTCATTTCTTTTGATGACTGCATAGTATTCCATTGTGTGTGTGTGTGTGTGTGTGTGTGTGTGTGTGTGTGTGTATACATTCTTTATTCATTCATCTGTTGATGGACATCTAGGTTCTTTCCATAGTTTGGCTATTGTGGACATTGCTGCTATAAACATTTGGGTGCATGTGCCCCTTCGGATCACTACATTTGTATCTTAAGGGTAGATACCCAGTAGTGCGATTGCTGGGTCATAGGGCAGCTCTGTTTTCAACTTTTTGAGGAACGTCCATGCTGTTTTCCAGAGTGGTTGCACCAGATTGCATTCCCACCAACAGTGTAGGAGGGTTCCCCTTTCTCGGCATCCTCACCAACATCTGTCATTTCCTGACTTGTTAATTTTAGCCATTCTGACTGGTGTGAGGTGGTATCTCATTGTGGTTTTGATTTGTATTTCCCTGATGTTGAGTGATGTGGAGCACTTTTTCATGTGTCTGTTGGCCATCTGGATGTCGTCTTTGCAGAAATGTCTATTCATGTCCTCTGCCCATTTCTTGATTGGATTATTTGTTCTTTGGGTGTTGAGTTTGATAAGTTTTATAGATTTTGGATACTAGCCCTTTATCTGATATGTCGTTTGCAAATATCTTCTCCGATTCTGTCAATTGTCTTCTGGTTTTGTTGACTATTTTGTTGCAAAAGCTTTTGATCTTGATGAAGTCCTAATAGTTCATTTTTGCCCTTGCTTCCCTTGCCTTTGGCGATGTTTCTAGGAAGAAGTTGCTGCGGCTGAGGTCAAATAGGTTGCTACCTGTGTTCTCCTGAAGGATTTTGATGGCTTCCTTTCTCACATTGAGGTCCTTCATCCATTTTGAGTCTATTTTTGTGTGTGGTGTAAGAAAATGGTCCAGTTTAATTCTTCTGCATGTGGCTGTCCAATTTTCCCAACACCATTTGTTGAAGAGACTGTCTTTTTTCCATTGGACATTCTTTCCTGCTTTGTCAAAGATTAGTTGACTGTAGTGTTGAGGGTCTATTTCTGGGCTCCCTATTCTGTTCCATTGATCTATGTGTCTGTTTTTGTGCCAGTACCATACTGTCTTGATGATGACAGCTTTGTAATAGAGCTTGAAGTCTGAAATTGTGATGCCACCAACTTTGTCTTTCTTTTTCAACATTCCTCTGGCTATTTGAGGTCTTTTCTGGTTCCATATAAATTTTAGGATTCTTTGTTCCATTTCTTTGAAAAAAGTAGATGGTATTTTGATAGGGATTGCATTAAACGTGTAGATTGGTTTAGATGGCATAGACATTTTCACAGTATTTGTTCTTCCAATCCATGAGTATGGAACGTTTTTCCATTTCTTTGTGTCTTCCTCAATTTCTTTCATGAGTACTTTATAGATTTCTGAGTACGGATTCTTTGCCTCTTTGGTTAGGTTTATTCCTAGGTAGCTTAAGGTTTTGGGTGCAATATGCTGTGGGTTTTTCATAGATGGCTTTGATGATATTGAGGTATGTACCCTCTATCCCTACACTTTGAAGAGTTTTGATCAGGAAAGATGCTGTACTTTATCAAGTGCTTTTTCAGCATCTATTGAGAGTACCCTATGGCTCTTATTCTTTCTTTTATTAATGTATTGTATCACATTGATTGATTTGCGGATGTTGAACCAACCTTGCAGCCCAGGAATAAATCCCACTTGGTCGTAGTGAATAATCCTTTTAATGTACTGTTGGATCCTATTGGCTAATATTTTGGTGAGAATTTTCGCATCCGTGTTCATCAAGAATATTGGTCTGTAATTCTCTTTTTTTGATGGGGTCTTTCTCTGGTTTTGGGATCAGGGTAATGCTGGCCTCAAAAAATGAGTTTGGGGGGCACCTGGGTGGCTCAGTGGGTTAAAGCCTCTGCCTTTGGCTCAGGTCATGATCCCAGGGTCCTGGGATCGAGCCCTGCATCAGGCTCTCTGCTCAGTGGGGAGCCTGCTCCCTCCTCTCTCTCCGCCTGTTTCTCTGCCTACTTGTGATTTCCGTCTGTCAAATACATAAAAAATCTTAAAAAAAAATGAGTTTGGAAGTTTTCCTTCCATTTCTATTTTTTTGGAACAGTTTCAGGAGAATAGGTATTAATTCTTCTTTGAATGTTTGGTACAGTTCCCCTGGGAAGCCGTCTGGCCCTGGACTCCTGTTTGTTGGGAGATTTTTGATGACTGCTTCAATCTCTTTACTGGTTATGGGTCTGTTCAGGTTTTCTATTTCTTCCTGGTTCAGTTTTGGTAGTTTATACGTCTCTAGGAATGCATTCATTTATTCCAGATTGTCAAATTTGCTGGTGTATAATTGCTCATAATATGTTCTTATAATTGTTTGTATTTCTTTGGTGTTGGTTGTGATCTGTCCTCTTTCATTCGTGATTTTATTTATTTGGGTCCTTTCTCTTTTCTTTTTGAGAAGTCTGGCCAGGGGTTTGTCAATCTTATTAATTCTTTCAAAGAACTAGCTCCTAGTTTCATTGATTTGTTCTACTGGTTTTTTTTTGGTTTCTATTTCATTGATTTCTGCTCTGATCTTTATTATTTCTCTTCTCCTGCTGGGTTTAGGCTTTCTTTGTTGTTCTTTCTCCAGCTCCTTCAGGTGTAGGGTTAGGTTGTATATTTGAGACCTTTCTTTTTTGTTTTTTTTTTTTTTTAAAGATTTTATTTATTTGACAGACAGAGATCACAAGTAGGCAGAGAGGCAGGCAGAGAGAGAGGGAAGCAGGCTCCCTGCTGAGCAGAGAGCCCAATGCGGGGCTCGATCCCAGGACCCCGGGACTATGATCTGAGCCAAAAGCAGAGGCTTTGACCCACTGAGCCACCCAGGTGCCCCCCCCTTTCTTGTTTCTTGAGAAAGGTTTGTATTGCTATATATTTTTCTCTCAGGACTGCCTTTGCTGTGTCCCACAGATTTTGAACCATTGTGTTTTCATTATCATTTGTTTCCATGAATTTTTTCAGTTCTTTAATTTCCTGGTTGACCCATTCATTCTTAGTAGGATGCTCTTTCGCCTCCATGTATTTGGGTTCCTTCCAAATTTCCTCTTGTGATTGAGTTCTAGCTTCAGAGCATTGTAGTCTGAAAATATGCAGGGAATGATCCCAATCTTTTGGTGCCAGTTGAGACCTGATTTGTGACCCAGGATGTGATCTATTCTGGAGAACGTTCCATGTGCACTGGAGAAGAATGCATATTCTGTTGCTTTGGGATGGAATGTTCTGAATGTATCTGTAATGTCCATTTGGTCTAGTGTGTCATTTAAGGCCTTTATTTCCTTGTTGATCTTTTGCTTGGATGATCTTACCATCTCAGTGAGGGGGTGTTAAAGTCCCCTACTATTATTATTGTCGATGTGTTTCTTTGATTTTGTTATTAATTGATTTATATAGTTGGCTGCTCCCATATTAGGGACATAGATATTTAAAATTGTTAGATCTTTTTGTTGGACAGACCCTTTGAGTATGATATGGTGTCCTTCCTCATCTTTTATTATAGTCTTTGGGTTAAAACCTAATTTATCTGATTTAAGGATTGCCACCCCAGCTTTCTTTTGATGTCCATTAGCATGGTAAATTGTTTTCCACCTCCTCACTTTAAATCTGGAGGTGTCTTTGGGTCTAAAATGAGTTTCTTGTGGACAGCATATTGATGGGTTTTGGTTTTTTTAATCCATTCTGGTACCCTTTGTCTTTTGATTGGGGCATTTAGCCCATTTACATTCAGGGTAACTACTGAGAGATATGAATTTAGTGCCACTGTATTGCCTGTAAGGTGAGTGTTACTGTATATTGTCTCTGTTTCTTTCTGGTCTACTACTTTTAGCCTCTCTCTTTGCTTAGAGGACCCCTTTCAATATTTCCTGTAGAGCTGGTTTGGTGTTTACAAATTCTTTTAGTTATTGTTTGTCCTGGAAGCTGTTTATCTCTCCTTCTATTTTCAATGATAGCCTAGATGAATATAGTTAAATTCTTTTTTTTTTAAAGGATTTTATTTATTTGAGAGAGAGAGAGGGAGAATGAGCAGGGGGAGGGGCAGAGGGAGAGGGACACCAGACTCCCTGCTGAACGTGGAGCCTGACATAGGGCTCGATCCTGGAAACCTGAGATCATGACCAGAGCCAGAATCAAGAGTTGGATGCTCAACTGAGCTACCCAGGCGCCCTCTCATAGATAGATAGAAGAATAGGGAGGATGGCAGTCATCATTGTCTTATTTTTTACTTTAATGGAGATAGAGGTAATATTTCACTGTTAAAATGATATTTGTTGCAGGTTTTGTGTCGTTTATCAGGTGAAGGAACTACTTCTTGGTTCTAATTTACCAAGAGTTATTACTCTTATTTTCTTTAAATCATGAGTGAGTATCAAATTTTATCAAATATTTTCTGCTTCTCTTGAGATGGATATATTTCTCCTTTACTCTGTAAATTTATGCTAGGGCTGGCAATCTTGTCCTTAAAGGGTCAGAAAGTAAATATTTTAGGATTTCCAGGCCATATGATGAATTTTCTGTCACAGTGACTCACCTCTGCCATATAGCATGAAAGCAGTCCTAATAATTTAATAATTTAGTTAAGTTGTATTTTTTCATGTTGTGTGACCTTTATTATTATTCCTTTCTATAATATTCTTTTTTTTCCTTAAGATTTTATTTATTTATTTGACCGATAGAGATCACAAGTAGGCAGAGAGGCGGGCAGAGAGAGAGAGAGATGAGGAAGCCGGCTCCTTGCTGAGCAGAGAGCCCGATGTGGGGCTTGATGCGGGGCTCGATCCCAGGACCCTGGGATCATGACCTGAGCTGAAGGCAGAGGCTTTAACCCACTGAGCCACTCAGGTGCCCCATCCTTTCTATAATATTCTTAAGCCTTTCTGTTTTTTAGGCAGTATCTTTAAATTCCCTGCTATTCTTTCTGTGCTTAGTATTTTCTCTTGTAGACTCTGAGTGCTCTGAGAATAAGGATCACATCTATTCATGTTGGTAGCCCCAGTAGCTCGATAAATATTTATTGAAAGAAGAGTGGAATAAATTACATAGAAGGAATTTGGTAGCTTATGATATTTTTTTCAAAGATATTATTTATTATTTGACAGAGAGAGATCACAAGTAGGCAGAGAGGCAGGCAGAGAGGGAGAGGAGGAAGCAGGCTCCCTGCTAAGCAGAGAGCCCGATGTGGGGCTCGATTCCAGGACCCTGGGATCATGACCTGAGCCGAAGGCAGAGGCTTTAACCCACTGAGCAACCCAGGTGCCCCAGTTTGGTAGCTTATGATTCTTATATGATATAAAATTACTAAGAAAAATAGAAGGTGGTGGTAAGGTAGAGCAATGGTTCTTAACTCTGGTGCTGAGGAATAAGTGAGTCTATAAAATGCTTGGTGACAGGCCTCCCGGCTCAGAGATTCTGATTTTATTTTTCCTTTTCCAAAATTTTGTCAATTTTATTGGTCTTTTCAAGGAACTTTGGCTATGTTGGTCCTTTCTGTGTATCTTTGTTTCTGCCTCATTATTTTGTGCTATTGTGTTTATTACTTTCTCCTTTTTACTTAAGGGAATTCTGATGTTCTTTTTCCAACTTCTTATGTTAGGTAACTTGGGCCATTTATTTTCTGACTTTTTTCCTCTTATGTAAGCACTTAAGAACTTCTTTCCTGTGATTTTCTATTTTTGCATTTCATGTGTTCTGATAGATGCCATTTTCATGATCACTTCTCTGTGTTTTCTAACTTCTGTTAGGAATTATTTAGAAATACCCTGTTAAATTTGCAAATGAATGACTTTTAATTAAAAAATACTTAGCTTAATTGGTATGTGGGTCAGAGAATGAAGGATGTTCTAGAATCTTTGAATTTGATATTTTTTGTTAAATGTTTTTATAAATATTCCATGTGTGCTTGAAAATAATGTGTATGATTTCTTCATTATTTGGATTTAACTTGTTACATGTTTTATTCAGACCGTTTTTGTTCTTTAATGATTTGACTGCTTAATTACTGAAAGTTGTTAAAAATCTCTGCTTTGATCATGGACTTTAATTTTTTACCCTTAGTTCTGTTAGTGATTTGACCTTTTGTTCTTAGATGCACATGTATTAAAATATTATGTCTATCTAGGAAATTGAATATATATATATTGAATATTATGAAGGTATACTCTTTTTAAAAAATATTTTTTATTTTTTTTATAGGTATACTCTTTTTCTAGTGATGCTTTTTACTGTGAAGTTTATTTTGTTGTTATTACTATAGCTGTACTGGGGGCACCAGGGTGGGTCAGTCGTTAAGCATCTGCTTTCGGCTCAGGTCATGATCCCAGGGTTCTGGGATCGAGTCCCATGTCAGGGTTCCTGCTCAGCAGGAAGCCTGCTTCTCCCTCTCCCACTCCCCCTGCTTGTGTTCCTTCTCTCGGGCAGAGGGAGAGGGAGAGAGAGAATCCAAAGCAGAGTCTGCACTGGACATGGAGCCCAACATGGGGCTTGATCCCATGACCCTGAGATCATGACCTGAGCTGAAGTCAAGAGTCAGATGCTTAACTGACTGAGCCACCCAGGCACCCCTGATCTTTATGTTTTATGTATCTCTCCTGTAAGCAGTGTAAGCTAGATTATTTAACAACAACAACAACTATTGTCTTTGCTTTTTCACTGAAGAATTTATCCTGTTTAATTGTTTTTATGAGTACAGAGGGATTTCACATTTTCTTCCATCTTGTTTTGTGCTTCAACTGTGTCCTTTCTCTGTTGTTTTTTCTTCCTTTCTTGCCTGCCTTAGATAAAATGAGCTTCCTTCCTTCCATTCCAGTTTTCCCTCTCTTGGTTGTGAGTTGTATATTCTTTTTCTGTTCTTTTCGTGGCTACCCTAGAAAGTCTAACATCAATTAAAATGAAATCCAGAGCTTATCAACATTTACAACTTTATTCGAAGCAATACAGGAATATTAGACTGTTTTAGAGCACCTCCCTTATGAAATACATGCCATTTTTTAAAAAAGATTTTATTTATTTGACAGAGAAGGACACAGTGAGATAGGGAACACAAGCAGGGGGAGTGGGAGAGGGAGAAGCAGGGTTCCTGCTGAGCAGGGAGCCCGACGTGGGGTTCAATCCCAGGACCCCGGAATCATGACCTGAACCAGAGGCAGATGCTTAATGTCTGAGCCACGCACGTGCCCCAATCACGCTATTTTTAGTATTCTCTTTTTTAACATCATAAATTAGACTTAAGAATTCTTTCATATGGTCAGTTTTTCTTTTGTCTAACCTCTTTGATTATTACTTTCTTTATTTGCTTTAAAAATTTAAATCTACGTTTAGGTGGAACCAGTCATGTGTTCCTGTTTCCCTTTGTGGGGTTTTTTTTTTTTTCCTTTTCTTTCTAGTTCAACCACTGAAAGAGTCACCATTCTGTGGTCTGTACCTTCTTCTCTGTTGGGACTTCTGGCTTCATTTCTGGTCCCCAGGATTTCTAATCAGCCAAGAAAAAAACAAGGAAGTAATTTATGTTTATTTCTGTTACTTATTCAGACTCCTATTCTCTTGAAATGTTTTGGTTCTTAAAAGTTGTTGTAAAGGAGCACCTGGGTGGCTCAGTCATTAAGCATCTGCCGTAGGCTCAGGTCATGATCCTGGGGTCCTGGGATCAAGCCCCGCGTCAGGCTTCCTGCTCAGTGGGAAACCTGCTTCTCCCTCTCCCACTGCTCCTGCTTGTGTTCCCTCTCTCTCTTTCTGTCTCTATCAAGTAAATAAATAAATCTTTAAAAAAGAGTAAATAAAAGTGGTTGTAAGGAGGGGCACCTGGGTGGCTCAGTTGTTAAGCATTTGCCTTCAGCTCAGGTCATGATCCCCAGGTCTTGGGATCTAGCCCTGCATCGGGCTCCCTGCTCAGCGGGAAGCCTGCTTCTCCCTCTCCCACTCCCCCTGCTTGTGTTCCCTCTCTCGCTGTCTCTCTCTGTCAAATAAATAAATAGAATCTTAAAAAAAAAAAGTGGTTGTAAAGGTTTCAGACAATCAGAAAAGTTACTCTCCTTACATTTACTAGGTTTATTACCTCTTCTCTTTCTCCTTCTCTCCTCTTCATCTCATTAGTTAGATGTCTTTTTAACAAAATATACTTACTGCCTTACACCTTCTGTAGGTGTGCCAAGCTCCTCCACCGAATCCTGTGGCTCCCTAGTCTGGAATCCCGTGCTCTGTCTGAAGAAGGCATCAACATGTTTGTACAGGGAAAGGAGTTGGTTTCACCACTACCTTTATCATCTCCTTGTATTAGCTTTTCAAAATTGTATAGTTTGTGTAATATTTTGACTTTACTTAGTATATTTTTTGGGGAAAGCAGATCAGTCTTTTTTTTTTTTTTTAAGGATTTTTATTTATTTATTTGACAGGCAGAGATCACAAGTAGGCAGAGAGGCAGGCAGAGAGAGAGAGAGAGAGAAAGAGAGGAGGAAGCAGGCTTCCTGCTAAGCTGAGAGCCTGATATGGGGCTTGATCCCAGGACCCTGAGATCATGTCCTGAGCTGAAGCCAGAGGCTTTAACCCACTGAGCCACCCAGGCGCCCCGCAGATCAGTCTTTTATATCAGCAACACAACTTTATAATTTTCAGTTATCTATTCATTCAATAAATATTTCAGGTGCTAGTTTTATTATGTCCTAGTTTGGGGCATATAATACAACACAACAATAAAATGGTCTCTACGTTTGTGAAACTTACTTTCCTGAAAATGGAAATAAGGAATGATAGGGCAGTAAAAGCCATGATTGGGGAAGCCCGGGGGGTCCAGGAAGGGAACTGAAAGGAAGCGATGTGCAGGCTGAGTCAGTTCAGGGATGTGATGAAGAAAGGGCTGGAGCCGTGAGTAGCACTTACAAGGCTCAGATGAGAGAGCTTGGCATGTTTGGGTAATTATATGTAGCTTGTACTGATTACAGGTAGGTGTGAGGTAAAATTTGAGAGTTGCATGGGCCAGACCTTGAAGCTGAGTTGGGTAGTTATGTGTTTCCCAAACCTAGCTTGATTGTAGGACTTTCTGGAATGAAGGTTCCAGGTTCCTCTCTAGGAGACCCTGATAAAAGCTTCTGATACAAGTAGATACAATAAAACCCTTGCATTTGACTCTTTGCTTTCCTTGGGATTTGGTTATACTATAGAAGTTGTTATCCTATTCTCATGAATGAGGAGAGCCATGATATAGAAAGAAGGGTTAATCCTTTCTTATCCTTTCCCTGTACCTCTTGGGTACTCAGTATTTTTAGATTGTCTCCTGTCTATCCAGGAGCTTCACTGGGCTTTCCCCCTGTCACTAGAGTTCTGCCTGTGTGTTTAGTTAGGACCCTCTGTACCATTTCTTGATAAGCTTGAAATATACTGTCTGACACTAGTATTAAAGTGACATTTCAGTGTATTTCTTACAATGAAATGTTCTCAAAATGAATGATAATGGAGTGAAGAGTCATCTTTTCTAGTTCATAATACCCAAAGGGATAACATAATCAGTTTCTTCACTGGGGGCTTTCTGTTCTATTTTTTATGTGCCAAACTACCACATTTTCTGATCAGGAAATCGACATGACACTTACATAAGGGAAATTTTTTAAAAAGTGAGGCTATTCTTAGAGCAGTGTATGAGGATTTTCCTTATAGAAACCAGGAAAGATGACTGCTTCAGAAGAAGGTAAATGTATGAGAAAAATGACAAAGGAAAACAGAGTGATACTTGATTCTTGACTAGCACCTGGAACTTCAGAGTGGAGATTTCCGGCAAACTAGGCTGGAGCTTGTGGGGTTTCCCATTTTCCTCAACTAGTTTGCTTTGGACTTGGGTGATATTTGCCCTATTTCATTTTGCAGTACCCAGGTCTGACTTAACTGTACTGGAGGAAGAATCTGAAGAGAGAGAGTTCTGTGCCACGTGCATGGGCGTTTTCCTGTCATTACCGCTCCACTAGCGAACACGGCCCAATAAATGCCGTGTGGTCTCATCCATCAGATTAGCGCTCTTTCTGTTTGGTTAGTCGGGGATGGGACTTTCCCAGCTGCTCATCACTGATTTCCTAGTATTTCCCAAAGAAGAGGTACAGAAGGAAAGATTCACTGTGGTGATGAGTGTTCTCCCTCAGGGTTTTTGTCTGGCTGGTAGGTGGGATAATGTAGGCAGACCTGCTGGCCTGGAGTGGTCACGTAGAAAGTGCGCCTAACGCTTCCTGACCCCTTTAGTCTTCTCAGAAGAAGGCCTAGTTGACGTGTGACGTGCGGCCCGTGCCCGCGCTGGGGAATGGTCACTTCCCAGCGCTGAGAAACGCAGGGGTCAATCCCACTGAACATCTGCTGTTTGTACTTTTTTCAGGTGCTCAGAATTTTGATGTCATACGACTATCAACTTATAGAACAGCTTGCAAATTACGATTTGTACAAAAACGATGCAACCGTAAGTCATTTCAGCTAATTTCTATGATAGCTGGATAGTGCACTCAGTAATATAAAAAGGTTTTAGTATCTTTTAGTCATATTATAATGTTGGTTGAATTACTTTTGTCTTAAGGGTTTATTAAAATGTAAGCTTTGTCATGGAAAAAACTCGTCTTTTACTCTGTGTGTCCCTCAAAATATTTACCAAAATTTAGTAAGGTAACTGGTTTTGAGGCTGGCATAGTATTAATGTACTTTAAGTGAAGAGAATTGATTTCTCCTTCTCACTTGTTTTAAATGATCAGTTTTATACAAAATTAATACAATAATCAGCTTCTGGAAGAAAAAAACAATATTTTGATAGAGGTGTAATAAATTATTTTTCTCGATTAAAATAAATACAGCATGAATCAGCCTTTTCTATAATCACTATGAGAATTACTGCTTATAAAATAAATAAAATATATGTATGTTTAAAATATTTTTTCTCTTAATTTCCATGAAGATTAACTTATGACAAAATAATTATACTTTCTCGTGTGTGTGTGTGTGTGTGTGTATTAATATTAATGAAGAACTATTTTGTATAATGGAAAGAACATTAGCTTTAGAATTGGAAAAACCTGAGTTTTAGTCCTGGTTTTTGGCATTTACTACAAACATGTCACTGTATATCTAAATACGTCCACCCTACTTTAACTATTATTCAAAAATCTTAGCATAAAATTCTCTCTGGAGGGTTTACCATACTGTCCTAGACTGAGGTCTCTGGTTTCCTAAAGCATTGTTTTTCAAATTATGGGTTGTGACTGATTAATGGTTCATGAAATCATTTTGAAGAGCTGTAGCCAGAATTTAAAACATGTAATAGAGAAAAACAGAGAAAGAAAAAAAAAGCAGAACACAAATTATGTGGTAAGTCTAAAAGTACTTTGGGAAAAAGTATTTTTGTTTTTTATATATCTGGAAGAATATGTGTGTGTGTGTGTTGATTTAAATATATTTCTGTGGGTTGCGGTAAAAAAGTTTGAAAACCACTGTCAGAGCAACTACCATTTTAATAATTCTTCCTATAATTATTTTTGGGAAACAGTAGTCTGTGTGGAGTGTTGAGAGCCTGAAACCAGTCTACTGGCATTACTAATGTACAGTAAAAGATGCATTATTCTGGAAGTTTTATTTTGTTACAGATGATTCTTTAATCAGATGGAAATTTTTTGTGTGTGGGTGTACAATTTAAGCAGGAGCAAAATGTCAGTGTTGTCCACATGCATGTTCTATTGTCTCTACACTGTTTATTGAAAAAAAAAATTCTTTTTCTTCACTGCCCCCAAATCTTTCCTCATACAAATTAGGAGAAATATAAAAGAATGTTCATAGCGGTTTTTGTATATGAGAGGAACTGCTTTTGGACTCTTGTCTTCCACTGGTCTGTTTGTCTGTCCTACCAATAACCACTGTTATAGCTTTATAATAAGTCTTTTTTTTTTTTAAAGGTTTATTCATTTATGGGGCACCTGGGTGGTTCATTCATGAAGCAGCTGCCTTTAGCTCAGGTCATGATCCCAGAGTCCTGGGATCGAGCTCCACATCCGGCTCCCTGCTCAGCAGGAAGCCTGCTTTTCCCTCTCCTCCCCATTTGTGCTCTCTCTCGCTATCTCTGTCACTATCTGTGTCTCTCTCTCTCAAATAAATAAAAATAAAATCTAAAAAAAGAGATGTATTCATTTATTTGAGAGAGAGTGAGATTGTGGGGGTCTTGGAGCAGAGAGAGAGGGAGAGAGAGAATCTTAAGCAGACTCTATGCTAAGCAGGGAACACAACTCAGGGCTCAATTCCTTTTTTTTTTTTTTTCCTTAAAGATTTTATTTATTTATTTGACAGGGGGACACAGCAAGAGAGGGAACAGAAGCAGGGGGAGTGGGAGAGGGATCCCAGAACCCTGGGATCATGACCCAAGCCAAAGGCAGACACTTAAAGACTGAGCCACCAGGTGCCCCTCAGGGCTCAATTCCAACCCTAAGATCATGGCTTGAGTCAGTATCGAGAGTCAGATGCTTAACCGACTGAGCCACCCAGGCGCCCTGCTTTATAAGTCTTAATATCAAATAGAGCAAGTCTTCCTACTTTGTTCTGTTTTTCTTTTTTAAATTGGTCTTTTACATTTATTTTCATATACATTTTAAAATCTGATTCTCAATTTCTACTAAAAACAAAATGAAACAACTGCTGGGATTTTTTTCCATCTTTCTTTTTTTAAGTACAATTTACATGTAGTAAAATTTATCCTTTTAATGGAGAGCCCTGTGGCATTTTGTTGGGACTGCACTGAATCTATAGGTTAAGTTGGGGAGAACCAACATATTTCCAATTTGAGATTACCTCCTATGAACATGGTATATCCCTCTATTTATTTAGGTCTTTAATTTCTGCCAATTATATTTATAGATTTTTTTATTTGGTAGAGATGTTGCACTTCCTCCATTGGATTTATTACTAAATCTTTGATGATTTATGCTACTATTACAAATAGTATTTTAAAATTCCACTTTCTGTTAGTAATGGAAATACAGTGACTTTTATATCTTGACTTGCATCTAACAATCATTCTAGACTCAAATATCAATTTTAGTAATTTATCTGGAGAATCTGATTTTCTGTGTGGAGAATTTTGTCATTTCTGAATAATGACAGTTAAGTTTCTTCATTTCTGAAACTCACATGGCTAATTACTGCTTGTTTGTATTGGTTAGGACCCAGAGTACAATAGAAATGATGATAGTGGGCATTGTTGTTTTTTTTTTACCTTAAAAAAAATTATTTATTTATTTATTTTAGAGAGATAGAGCATGATTGTGTGAGCATGCAGAGGGGCAGAGAGAGAGGGGCAGGGAGAGAATCTGAAGCAGACTCCTCGTTGAGCACAGAGCCTGACATGGTGCTCGATCTCACGGCCCTGAGATCATGACCTGAGCTGAAATCAAGAATCGGGTGCTTTACTGACTGAGCCACTCAGGCGCCCCATTTCTTTCTTTCTTCTCTTTTTTAAGTTGAAGTATACACAATGTTATATTTGTTTCACGTATACAACATAGTGATTCTACCACAGGTGCAGCTACCATCTGTCCCCATACAGTGCTAGTACAGTACCACTGACTGTGTTCCCTGTGCTTTGCTTTGTATTCCCATGACTTATTTATTCCCTAATGAGAAGCCTGTATCTCTCATTCCCCTTCTTCCATTTTGTCCATCTCCCTCTCTCCTTCCCTCTGGCAACCACCAGTTTGCTCTCTGTATGTATCCATTTGTTTCTGATTTTTGTTTGTTCTTTTGTTTTATATATAAGTGAACAAACAAGTGAAATCATATGATGTTTGTCTTTCTCTGACTTACTCCACTTAGCGTAATACCCTCTACATCCATCCATGTTGTTGCAAATGGTAAAATCTCATCATTTTTTATGGCTGAATACTATTCCATCCTATATACGTACCACGTCCTCTTTACTCATTTGTCTATTGGTGGACACTTGGATGCTATGTATATTGGCTAATGTAAATGAACAATGCAGTAAGCAGACGGGTGCATACATCTTTTCGAGTTAATATCTTCATTTTTTTTAAAGATATCTTCATTTTTTTTAAAGATTTTATTTATTTATTTGACAGACACAGATCACAGGTAGGCAGAGAGGCAGTCAGAGAGAGAGGAAGGGAAGCAGGCTCCCTGCTGAGCAGAGAGCCCAATATGGGGCTCTATCCCAGGACCCTGGGATCATGACCTGAGCCGAAGGCAGAGGCTTTAACCCACTGAGCCACCCAGGCACCCCAATATCTTCATTTTCTTTAGGCAAATACCCACTAGTGGAATTACTGGTTCGTATGGTAGTTTCATTTTTAATTTTTTAAGGAACCTCCATACTGTTTTCCACAGTTACTGTACCAATTTACCTTTGATAGTGGGCATTTCTTATCTTGTTCACAATATCAGAGGAAAGACTTTCAACATTCTACTATTAGGTCATATGTTTGCCACAGTTTTCTATAAATACGCTTAATCAGATTAAGGACATTGCCTAGTGCTGTGTGTTTCTTCATTTCTGAATGTAAGGTTTATTTGAAAAGTGGTCTTTTTGATGATTTGTAATTTAATCTCATTTTAATCAGCACGGTTGATATGACTTGAATCCTTTGACATTTGCCAAAATTAGCTTTATGACTCAGAATAAGTTCAGTTTTCACACACACTGTTTGAGTTCTTGAAAGTAGAGCATATTCTCTAATCACTGGGGGCAGGATTTCATACAGTACCCATTATGCCTTCTTCGCCGGTTGTAATGTTGAATTGTCTACATCTGCACTCTGTACCTTTGTTCTATTGCTTACTAAGAGAAATGTGTTAATAGCTCCCACTAAGCTTATGAATTTATCTCTCTGATGTTCTGTTATATTTGACAATATAGCTTTGGTAGGGGAGGCAAGACCTTACCTCTACCCTCTTAGGGTCTCCGGTTATGCCTGAGAGTGAAATTGTTACAAGACAGATTAGCAGAAGAGCACACAGATTTTTACATGTACCTGGGAGCCCCCAGAGCAAAGTGAAGACCCGAAGGAGGGATGAGGCCTAAGTGCTGATATACTAGGGGAGAGGGAGTAGCAGTTGTGGAAAAGTAACTAAAATAGATGGGGAGTCTCAAGGAAGATAAGGGTTATTTTAATAAAATCTGTACACATTTCTCTTGGCCTCGATTCACTGTCTCTGGGAATAACAATGTTTCTTTCCCCTTGGAATAGGGGGGGCATCTTTCACCTGGGAGTTTATTTCCTGCTTTTAGGAAGAAAAGAGAAGTTCAGCGTGAACTTCTTGACACGTGCTGTTTTTCAGGTGTCAGAATAGCTCAAAATAATCCTTATGCCAAAGTGGCATATTTTTGGATCTTACTCTGCCACCCTTCACCGTTCTGTCAGATGTAAATAAACGAAAAGGTCTTAACACCTTTCTGATGAATTCAAACTTTTAAATTGTTGACAGTTCATTTTCTTTGTTTTAGTCCACCTGGTTGATATCTGGAACATGATTGAAGCCTTCCGAGACAATGGCCTTAATACACTGGACCATACCACTGAGATCAGTGTGTCCCGCCTCGAAACCGTCATCTCCTCTGTCTACTACCAGCTGAACAAGCGCCTTCCTTCCACTCATCAGATCAGCGTGGAGCAGTCCATCAGCCTCCTCCTCAACTTTATGATTGCTGCATATGACAGGCCAGTGCTTGGCATGCTTCCTGCATTTTAACAATGTTTGTCCCTTAGTCCTGCTTCTTCCAGATTGCCTTGCTGAGGGTTGTCAACTTAGAATCACAGTGACAAGGAAAATTATTCCATATAAGTTCCTTCTAAGGACTGGTTAAATGCCAGAGTGACTCACTGTCCTAGGGCATGTCACATAGTAAGTGTTATAAAATTATGGAGAATCACAACATTGAGACATGTTGTTTGGTCAAATTATAGGTCCCTTAGTGTAGCTGTTCTCTAGCCAGAGAAGTATAGCTAAGCTGTGAATTTGATTATGAGGCTTTCTATTGGACCTGAAAACTGACCTTTCTTTTCTCTGTAATAGTAAATGCCCCTTGACTCTAGTCTTATTTTCTTCTCGTTATGTTTAGGACACTATTTTATTTTTTTTCAGTGCAGAACATTGTGTTTATACCATATCACCCTGGATGAAAACTATTTGAATGTACTCCAAATTAAAACAGAAATGATTTGCTGTATTTGTATTCATGGAGAATGAAGTTGGTGTTATAAGAAACAAAAAGAAATCATAAATAATGGAATAACAAAAGTTAATGTTTATATTCCAGGAAGCAAGAGTTTAAATTTTTGATTTCTGCTATATTGTTGATCATCCGGTTTGGATGGGTGAATTATTTCTGCTTCATTTTTTCTCTCCATAGACCTATTTTGATTTCATACATTTGTAAAATGTTATTCATTACACTTTATAATATTGAAGACTTTGTGAATTAATTGTAAAAGTCTGCAGGTGTCACAGCCAAACCGCAGTGTAGGCACTCAATAAATTCACATTTTTATTTTATTTATTTATTTATTTATTTATTTATTTAAAGATTTTATTTATTTATCTGACAGAGACACAGCGAGAGAGGGAACACAAGTAAGGGGAGTATGAGAGGGAGAAGCAGGCTTCCCACTGAGTAGGGAGCCTGATGCAGGGTTCGATCCCAGCACCCTGAGATATGATCTGAGCCAAAGATAGATGCTTAAGCAACTGAGCCAACCAGGCACCCCAGGAAATTTGAAATTTTAAAACAAAAGTCCACATGAGACATAAGTTCTAGAGCTTGAATGTCATTTTTTTAGTAATTTAGACTAGTGAATCCCTAAGGTTAATTTTATACTGTTCAAGGAATGAGTCTTTTGATCCAAAGACCTTAGTAAAAATGGTTATTCTGTGGTGAATAAGCAGCACCTTATCATGACACTAATTCACTGAGTAAATCACTTCAGGGTTGTACAACACAGATCAATCCAATAAACAATTTTTTTTTTTACTAAATCAGAGATAAAAGTCATCTTACTGTTTAAAAAATCTTACTGTTTAAAAAAAAAGTCATCTTCCTGTTTAAAAGAGATTATAAACTTTGATTCCATGCTCATGTCAAGTAAGTTAAATACTATGGCTAAGGAAGGAAGGAAAAGGAAGAGCAAAGAGAGAGTAAGAGACAACAGGAAGACCAAACTTAGGAGCCGAAGGTGCAGAGGAGTCCTGGGACGTGGTCACAGACACCTGGACACATCCAGATAGAGACAAAGGAAAAGAATAAGCAAACAGTAAGTTATATGAAGACGAGTCAGGAGAGCAGCACACTATAGAGAACTAGGGGGAAAACAAAACAAAACAAAACTGAAAAAAGATGAGTGAGTTAAGAAGAGGAAGGACAGTAGTATGTCAGTGGCGAATTTGGTAATTCTCATGTCATATGCTATTGAAAACTTTGGCCACTGGCATCAGAATCAATCTTCACATCATTGCTAACCTTGAACTCTTATATATATGATATATATGATAACATCTTATTTGTTCTTCAGTAATTTGAAATTGGCTTTCACGTACTGGTAAAATGAAAGGATCTGGTTATTGGAATTTTATTTTTGAAAATTGTAGCATTTTGTTTTGAAACATTTCAATTTTAGTATATGTGCTGCTGAAGTGAGCACTTGTTTTGAAACATTTCAAATATTAGTCTATTCATTGGCCTCTTTATTAGGCTCAAGAGTCCCTTTGATATGTAGAGTATCTAGTTATTGATTTTAATTAGTCTTCTTGGGATTTTGTATTTCATAATTCTTTTTTTTTTTTAAGATTTTATTTATTTATTTGACAGAGATTACAAGTAGGCAGAGAGGCAGGCAGAGAGAGAGGAGGAAGCAGGCTTCCCGCTGAGCACAGAGCCTGATGCGGGGCTCGATCCCAGGACTCTGGGATCATGACCTGAGCCGAAGGCAGAGGCTTAACCCACTGAGCCACCCCGACGCCCTCTATTTCATAATTCTTGAGTTAAAGTTTGAATGCAACAATTATTTAATTATTCTTAAGTCCCCTAACCTCTAAATTCATAGTCAAATTTTTAGCCAGGTTGTTTCCTGGTTATTATGGATTATAAGACTATAAAACTACGGTGAGAAACAAATAGGATCTAGACTTTCTCCCTCAAGTATGTATTTCATTAGGAATTAACTTATTTTAATGCCAAGGATTTAAAATATTTTACATTTGACAATTAAAAACACAGAGAACGATACTGTTGGCCTCTCTGTGGAGGACATCAGTAAAAGCTGTGAAGAATAGTCAAAACATCTGGTAGCCTCATTTCCTTCTTGCTGGGCCCCCAGCATGACAGGATCGGTAGTCATGTGATCTGGTCGGAAGGTGCGACAGGCAATGCTATGATCAACTGTTTCTTCTTCTTCTTTTTAAAAAACATTTTATTTATTTGACAGATCACAAGTAGGCAGAGAGAGAGAGAGAGAGAGAGAGAGAGAGAGAGGAGGAAGCAGGCTCGCTGCTGAGCAGAGAGCCCGATGCGGGGCTCCATCCCAGGACCCTGGGATCATGACCTGAGCCAAAGGCAGAGGCTTTAACGCACTGAGCCACCCAGGCACCCCTGTTTCTTCTTCTTTTAAGAAGAAGGATATCGGAACTCCCAGCATGAGGGACTGGAAATCTCCTTACCCTTCCCCAGTCCAGTCAATTTCATTGTTCAGGGCTTGTGATTCACAGACTCCCTTTCCACCCCCGACGTCTGTGTAGCGTCGGTGTCTTTCTTGCCGGCAGTAGGGAACCTGCCCTCGTGGGCTGCTGCGGCCACAGGAAGAGGGGCTGCCGTTGCTGAGGGGCCTGGAGGCGGGCCAGCCCTCCGTCTTGCCGGCGTCAGAGCTCTGGCTTCGGTTCTTCTCTTCGTAGCGGGCGCGGTTTTGTCCCCCCTCTTCTACCAGCTTCGTCCTTTTGCTACTTCGGAAACGCCCGCTGTCGGCGGCGACCCGCGGCCCCTTTCCGGTGGAGGTACCGGAGAGAGCCGGCTCCTCTCATCACCGGACTGAGGCGTCCGAGCCTCCCTCCAGAAATGTGCGTTTGGGCGACGCGTGTGTGGACCTTATGCTTTTGAGCTCAAACGGATCAGGGTTTGTGTCTCTGGGGCAGAGGGTGATTGAATTCTAGCCTCACGGCTTGTTGCCTCACGGTGGGGTGGTCGGGGTGGCTGTGAGGGAGACGGTCGCGTGTCCTCCTTGGAACTCTTTGCAGTGTGTCACCAACCTGTGGCTCCCTTTCCTGTCAGATGGGCCCCGCTCTTAACCCAGCTCCCAGGATCTGAAACCTGTAAGACTCACTTAGACCCTTCCTTCTTCCTCCTGCTTCCTCCTCACATCCATGCCAGTTACCAAGGTCTGTCACCTCTAAGTCTTGAATCTCAGATTCCTGGTGCATCTCTCCGGCCCCACGGCTACTGCCCAGCCCGTCCTCTTCTGCCTGAGCTGCTGGTTTGGCCTCTAACCGATCTTTCGGCTTGTGCTTTCTTCCCCCACCTGTTCTTAGGAATAATAAACATCGTGAGCTGCGCTGTCTAACCTGGGAACTTGAACATGAGCAGTAACTTACCTCTGTCTCTCTTGTCCCATCCCACTGACCAACACGTAACCGAGATGAACCAAATTCTGATTTTGTGTTAGCATGTTCTTGCTTCTTAAAGAATAGTTTTTTCCACATAGAGAGACATTAGCACAGTTTTGTTTAATTGTAATTATTTTTGCTAATTGTGAAAAGAAAGTCATGCTGTCTGTATTATTACTTGACTTTCTTTATGTGATAATAGCTTTTCCAGATTTGTTCATGCTGCATGCAGCTGTAGTTCGGTTATTTTCACTGTTGCATAACGCTCTGTTGTGTTACTGTATGTTCTGTGTTCTCCGGGTTCTGGTTCTGCGAAACAACACTGTCTGGCATGTTCTCATATGTGTGTCCTGGTACATGCGTATGGGTGTTTGAAACTGCTCTCTTGATCCTAACCTGAGGAATGCAGTTGCTCATTGGTGGGGGAGGTGCATGAGATTCAGCTTTAGAGGACAGTGTCATATTATTTGAACAAACTGTACCGATGCCTGAGAGATCCTTTCGATCCACATTGTTTCTGTAAGCCTTACAGTTGTCAGACTTTCCGGTTTTTGCTAAGTGACATCTCACTGTTGTTTGATTTGCATTTTCTTGCTTCTCCAGCATGTCTTTGTGTGTACCTTGGCCAAATTAATTAACTTCTGTGAAGTGCCTGTGCGTGTCTTTTGCGTGTGTTTCTTCTTCCTGTGGTGGTTATAGGGGCTCTTTAGAGCCTCCAGGTAGCAGCCCTTTCTTGCTTATCTGTGTTGCACATATCTTCTCTTTGTAGCTTGACTTTTTACTTTTCTTTTTTAGGATATCTCTTTCATAAAATGTTTACTTTTTAAAGTTATTTTAATTTTTGATTTTTATTTTTGGGGGGACGGTGGGGTCGGGCAGGGGGAGAGACAGCGAATCGTAAGCAGGCTGCACACTCAGCGCAGAGCCCGATGTGGGGCTTGATCTCATGACCATGAGATTATGACCTGACATGAATTCAAGAGTCAGGCGCTTAACCAACTGTGCCACCCAGGTATCTCTCTTAAAATGTTTTCTAATGAGAAACTTTAAATACATACAAACATAGAAAGACTGTTATAATAAAACTCAAGGCATCTATCACTCAGCTTCGGTAATTACAGTACCTCGTCGGTCTTATTTCATCTGTGTCCCCAGGCTCATCCCCTTTCCTTGGCTTCTTTTGAAACAAACTCAAGTGTCATTATTTCATGTGCAAATATTCTAATAGACACATTCTGTTATAATGTGCACAGATTCTGTTTTATAATACTATTCCCCCCCACCCCAGGTTTTTGCTCTAAGAAATGATAGTGCTTGGAATGTAGTGAAATTAGACTTTAAATGGAACAAACCTATAAAAAATCTTACATCTAATGAAACTAAGTTTGGATAAAATCTTCAAAAGACATCATTGTTGAACATGTCAGTGGAAGGCGCGAGGTTATTGTTTATCATCTAAAATAACACTTAGTATAAAACACTGTTGCTACTTTGAACAATCTAAAGATTTCTTTGGTGTAAAGAGTTTTATGTGTATAATTTATGATGGGTCAATATGGAAAAATTTGCTGTGTAGTTTGGAAATATGGCTAAGAACTGTTTTTGAATCTTGCTTTAGCAACTTAATTTGGGTATATTTAAAAGTTCTGTAAGTTTCCCTTAATACTAAATGCTAAAAACAAAACTGTATACAAGAAGCAAAACTAAACAATTTCATTTTAAATAAGTGATTGTACTGCTTAAATTCTGAATACGCCCAGCTAGCATATTATGGAATGGACGTTGCTAAAGAAAGAATATTAGGTAACAGTCTTCCTCATTAGTGATTTTTAAACAAAACTATAATATCCTGGGAGGCACAAATACTTCCTGTATTTATGTACAGTATTTGCTCTTATCTCTGCTCGTAGTGAAGTACAAGTAGGAGACAGTCGGGCTGAGAAGGGAGAGCTGGACACCCGCAGCAGCAGCGCGTCTCGCTCTTACAAGCATGGAAGCGCAGCTCTTTTAGGAAATTTCCAGGGACTGGTGGGGAATGAGGTGTACGGGTTTGGATGTTTTAAAAAGGTGAAGTCCTAAGGGGAAAACTAGTGTAAAATGGAGAGGAAACAGCCACCGGGGTGGAAGAGGAGGAGGGCAGCCCCTTGCCTACTCGCATCCCCTACGCCACCGTGGGGCTGTCCTGTGGTGTCTTGTGATGTCACCACCATAGTCCCAGGACTGGGTGGCAGGATTATTCAGGGACCAAAACTGAGTGAACTTGAAGTTCACTTATTACTCTTCCCATCACTTACTCTTTATTTTGTAGTTTTTCTTTCAAGAGAAGTCATGCATTCATGCTAATTTTCAAAGAATCTTCTTGATTTCAGGATTGCAGACCTGCAAAAGGGCTTCACCATTAGTTACTATTTCAGAGAAAAAAATTCTTTTTGCTTACTATTTTGGCCTTATCTTACTGTTTCCTTTTAACACTTTTTTTTTTTTTTTTAAAGAAAAGGCAAGAAAGGGCACACTTTTTCTGAGTGTGACTTTTTCCTTGCCTTTGTTTCTCTCTGAAAGTGAGGAGAGAGGTACTAACAGAGACTTCTTTGGTCCATTTAGTACCTCCAAATTAATCTGATTAAGACACTATTTTCATCATGTAACTTCCCACCTCAAGAACCTTCTAAAACTCCCTGTGGTTTTTGAATGAGATTCCTACTCCTCACTTCTAATGCCATCAGTCCTTAATTCCCTGCTCATACCAAGCTCTAAATAAGCTACTTGAGGCACTTTTCAATTTTTCCAACATGACATACTCATTTCTCCCTCTAAGCATACACACACAGCCAACCCCCACCCCACTCGAGTTTTTACCTACTGTGTAGCCTTAAAATCACCAACCCCATTTTCATTCCTTAGATGACATACAGCATTCATCTGTATCATTATTTTGACCTTAAATTATAAAATGCTCTGAACTGCTTCATAAGTGTAGAAATAAGATAGAAATTAGAGGGACGCCTGGGTGGCTTGGTTGGTTGGGCAGCTGCCTTCGGCTCGGGTCATGATCCCGGAGTCCTGGGATCGAGTCCCACATCAGGCTCCTTACTCGGCAGGGAGCCTGCTTCTCCCTCTGCCTCTGCCTGCCTCTCTGTCTGCCTGTGCTCACTCTCTCTGACAAATAAATAAAATCTTAAAAAAAAAAAAAAAGATAGAAATTAGAGCAGAGATTCTTATTGTTTATTATGTTATTCTTATGTTTCTTTGATTCCTCAATAAACACAACGCTAAATTCTTAATAAGTATTTGTAAGGTCGAAATGAAAATTAGCAGGCACTCTGATTGTGATAAAATTGAATAATATTCTAAGTTGATTTTACTTGATTAAGCTGTTTGACATTTGCCAAATGGATGCTTGATTTGCAGTTGATTATTGCATAATCCATTCACTGTGAAGCTTTGTAAATTAAGATTAATTGGAAAAATATGAGTTTCTGAGCATCAAAGAGAAATGCTCTTACTACTTTTAACTACATGTGATAATTGAACTGGTAACAGTGTTTCTAACGTAGAAGTCCCTTTTTGTGCGCGAAGTACTAATTTATGGTTGGCAGCATCCACAATTGTTTAAGATGTAGAAACAGCTTGTTTTCTTAAGTAAAAAATGCTTCCCTTGTCTTGTTTTCGAAAGTATTAATTTAAATAGCAAGTTCTTATTAGATAGTGCAAAGCTGTAAACACCATCCAGATCAGGTTAGCTCAAATATTTTAAAAAATAGGCAGAATTTGAGACTTCGTGAAACTGAAATGAGCAAACGCCCGTCCAGAGGGCACAGGTGAGGACTGTAGAGGTTCTGAAGGTACCTGCATGTTAAAACACAGCAATGTTTATTCAGGGTGACTCACTGTCTGCTTAGCTTGGCACAGAGCTAATCATGGTGTTTTCTCAGTATTGGATAAGAAGAACTCTTTTTAGAAGTCATGTGCATGGTTTATTGTCAGACCGTAAAATGATAGGTCTATAGAAGTGAATCATGCAGGGAGGTCTGAGAAAGAGAAGCGTGATGTTTCTTTTTGAGGGAGGGTGCTCCCTGGAGAGACCGCTTGGGTGGGGTTAAAATAACAAGTTTCCTCTCTCCCATCATCCTCAACAAATACTACCTGTTTGTCCTTTCATTTTAGTATCTTTATGTAAGGGTTAATATTCACTGTTGTGTTACTTATTAAATATTGACCTACTAATCAACTCTGCGGCTATCATGGGCCAGATTTTAAGTTGAGCCACATTTTTTTTTTTTTTAATGATAAAACCTGGTTAAATATCTTTTCTGCATTCTGTTTGCAGAGAACTGATTCTGGGATGAACTTGGACTTTACATTGAAAGGAGTGAAAACACAGATGTTGATGAGGTTATACATGCCACAGCCAGGGGCAGTTAACTCTTCAGTTTTAAATGTAACTTGACCAGTGTATACAGATTAAATTCAGATGTCTGGTGGGAAGGATCGAGAATGAGTTTTTCCAAGAAGAAAGAATCAATTAGATAAAGGATGTAATCACAGGGTATTAGGCTGCTAAGTGGCTGTAGTCCTTCTCTACTGCCTCTAATTGCAGAGCAAGAATGCAGGAATGCTAATGCAACACTAGGAAAACACAGTAAAAGGGACACTTTCCCTTTGCTTTGTCTGGGGGCAGCTATGGGAAGTTTTATTCAGGCTTAAAGTCGACAGAGAAGCCTCAGTGCCAAGAAAAGCATTCAGAGCAAAGGAAAAAATGCTGACGTGCGGCTTACAAAGCAAACAGTTGAGAGGAAGGAGCTAAGACTTTTTCTGTTTGAAGAGAAAAATATAAATACTGTGATTTCAGGAAGAATTCTGAGAAGACCCCTCACTAATTTTATTAGGTGATTATATTTTATATAAGAATCTTTAATAAGTACTTAGAGTTTCTTTAACTATACCATTTATTAATTTGCTTATATTAGTATTTCCTTTTGAAAGGTGAATAAACCTTTTGATGGTTGAAACTCTGAACCTAAAGTTGTAAATGATGGTAAGCATTTGTAAGTGGGGAAGGTGAGTTCATCATTCAGACCTGAACCCACTGCCTCATTTTGGGGGTGCACAGTTATGTACTTCTAGACAGATGTACTTCTAGACAGATTCTTGAGTGCAAGGGCTCAGTAAACATCATTCCTGCATCTTTCTGTCTTCAGGTCCTCATGATCCTTAATCTTAATGCCTCTCCTTTCTCCTTACTTGAAACACCCTAACCGTGCCTCTCTTTATCCCGTTGAGTTATCCATTGACATGTGCATACATAGCCCCTCACCCTCCATAAAATATGCATTGCTAAGCACACATATGTTTGCACACCCCAAAAATACATGCAGTCAGAGAGAAGATTCATGGTGCAGTGGGTGGGAGATCACGTGTGGAGATTGCTGTGTGGCTCTTGTGAATGAAAAAATGGTTGGAAAGTAGATCTGAGAGATGATGAGTTGAGGAACCACACATTACCGATAAGAATTAGTTGAGGGGTGATGCACTCTTCTGTTAATACACTGTGGACTGCTTGATCTGAGACCAGCCATAAAGACTATTTTTTAAGATTTTATTTATTTATGACAGAGAGTTAGTGAGAGAGGGAACGCAAGCATGGGGGAGCTGGAGAGGGAGAAGCAGCTTCCCTGCTGAGCAGGGAGCCCAATATGGGCTTGATCCCAGGACTCTGGGATCAAGACGCTTAAGTACTGAGCCACCCGGGAGCCCCGAGAGTATTAATAATCCTAATGAGTGGAAAAGGATACCAGTGCTGATTCAGGTCAGTTGAGAAGGATAACAATATCGAAACGAATATTTGCATTTGGGCTGAGTTAAAGAACATTTGAGGAAGGGATGAGAAGTGTTGTAAATATTAATGTTTCTAAAGCATTTTGAAGATTAGGAAAAAAGTGTTATTATAATAATTTTCAGAAGTAAAGAGTGTCATAGTACCCAGTACGCCCTGGCATGTGGCATGTATCAATGGGGACTGTGGGTTAAATCTTCAGTAACAGAGTTGAGTTTGCCCTGATTCTCTAGCCAGAATGCTGGGCTCCGCCACGCTCTCCTGTTCGCAGGAATGGCATCAGGTTCTTCTTCGTAGCACGAATAGGTACCATTTTTGTCTTTGAAGGAAGAATAGGAGATTTGGAGCTAGAAAGAGCATGAGCTGTAATGGTGGGTGTTTTTCAAGGAGGAGTTTGTGTCTGTCCAGTTCATTTAAGTTGTAAATTTATGGACTTTATAACATTTCCTCATTTCTGTCATGTTTGTTGAATGCATGGTTAGCAACCCTTCTTTCATTCCTGATATTGGTAATTTGTGTCTTCTCTTTTTCTTAGTCGGTCTGGCTAGAGATATATCAATATTATTCATTTATTCAAAGAACCAGCTTTTGGTTTCATTAATTTTTCTCTGTTGTTTTTCTGTTTTTAATTTCACTGATTTCTGCTCTTAAGCATATTATTTTTTTCTTCTGCTTGTTTTGGATTTAATTTGCTGTTCTTTTTCTAGTGTTCCTAAGATTATTGACTTGAGAACCATCTCTTCTAGCATAAGCCCATTTAATACTTAAAAAGTGAGAAGTGCCCACACTGCCTTGCTTTCCTTTGGCTGCCTTCTTTCCATCCTGGACACAACCAGTGTTATTTTTTTCGACATCCTTTTCATAGAATGCTAGATAGCATTAGAGCAATCATTTTGTTCCATGCTTTGCCTTTTTTTTTTTTAATTTAGTAATCTATCTTGCATATAAATCTTTATCTTTCACTATTATTTTTCATTCTTTTTATGATAGCATAAATAGCCCGTCTTCTTTCAGTGGGCATTTAAGGATAGGGCCTGGGTCTTGGTATTTTTAATATTTTTGTTCTTTTTATGCATTTTATTATGAAAAATTATATGCATGCAGTTTATATATCTTAAATGTCTTTTAACCTGTGGGTTTCCCTTCATTTTCCACCTTAAACCATTAGCTGTGTCCAGTAATGGTAACCTTCACTTTCCAGGATTCATTTTTTAAAGTTTTTTTTTTTTTTTAAGATTTGATTTATTTATTTGACAGAGAGAGAGAGATCACAAGTAGGCAGAGAGGCAGGCAGAGGAGCGGGGGAAGCAGGCTTCCCGCTGAGTACAGAGCCTGATGTGGGGCTCGATCCCAGGACTCTGGGATCATGACCTGAGCTGAAATGGTAACCTTCACTTTCCAGGATTCATTTTTTAAACAGTTTTTTAAAAAATATTTTATTTATTTATTTAACAGAGAGAGAGATCCCAAGTAGGCAGAGAGGCAGACAGAGAGAGAGGGGGAAGCAGGCTTCCCGCTGAGCAGAGAGCTTGATGCAGAGCTCGATCCCAGGACTCTGGGATCATGACCTGAGCTGAAGGCAGAGGCTTTAACCCACTGAGCCACCCAGGCTCCCCTTTTTTAAACAGTTTTTATTGGGAATTAGGAGATGCTTACAGAAGGAGACCTAAAATGAAGCATAGTGTGACATGTCACCTTGGAGCCCATGCCGCATGTACGCACTCTGGTGGGTGGGGGAACAGGGTACTCTCAGACCCGGGAGCCCCTGGTGTGTTCCTTTCTGTTACCGCTTTCCTTTCTCCCAGAGGTCATTGGTAGCCTGATTTTTACGGAAACCTCTTCTAAGATTATTTTTTACTTTCTTCTGGATATTTTCACATCATGAAATCAGTGTGTACAAAAAAACGTTAGAGCAAGTTTATCTTAAAAAATGTCCTTCGCTCTGGATCAAGGCTTCATCTACTGTTGGTGCGCTTCATCTTCGTTCTTGCCCTGCTGGTCATCAGGCTTGCCTCCTTGCACTCTGGGCTTCAGGAATGTTCTCTCTGTTGCTTCATCTTTCTGGGCTGCTTTACGTCAGGATAGAAACCGCATCCATCAAGATTCTTAGCTGTAGGCAATAGAAGCCACCTCTGGCTAATCTGTTAAATGGATCTGTGTGACCCGCAGACTCTCTGAGAAGGTTGGGGAAGTGGGCTTGATGATCACACTGCCAAGCAAAATATACCTCACAGTTGTGTCACAAAACGGGTCTCACGGAGACATGTCTGCTGCCTGTGCTCTAAATGCCACGGCCGCTGGACTGCGGCGCTGCTGGGGGAGTCCGTCTCGGCCGCCTCCGGAAGCTTCACGGAAGCTGGATGGTGTGGCCGGGGTGGTCCAGCTTCTAAAAGCCAATCATTTTCTGTTTGGTCTCAAGTGGGTGCATCTTACCAGTGGAGCTTGTGGCATGTGCTCATGTCTTAGTGTTGAAGAAAATGGGAAGGCAGACAGGTGAGGTTTTCTTTTCTTCCTCCTTCACACTCTGGTGGTGGGACGTGTATCGGACTCAGAAGATCGGGCATGCTTAAATACAGACTTAGGATTTAGATGGTTGGTGACCAAAAAGAAATGTCCACCGTTAAAGTTCTGTATCAGTCTTAGAAATCCATTACCTTTCCTAGTTGATGTTCTTTGTAGCTATTCGTGTTACTTATATAACAATACCCAATACAGTGGGTATTTGACTTGGGTGTAGTCCTTCTGTTGGCAGATGCCCTATAAGATGTGCAGCAGTATCTGTATCTCTATTCTCTATTTCTAGAGAACTGTATATTTAAAAACCCCATCCTGGGGTGCCTGGCTGGCTCAGTCAGTAGAGCCTGCAACTCTTGATCTCTGGGTTGTGAGTTTGAGCCCCACGTTGTGTGTGGGGAGATCACTTAAAATAAGATCTTTAAAAGGTAAAATAAAATAAAAACCCCATCCTAATTTTTCCTCATTGTAGGGATTCCTGTTTTATCTTATGAATAACCTTAGTGAGGTGTAATAGGTGAAAATCAGACTGTAACAAACATTAGTATTTCCTGGAGATCTTTGCACTACGAACCTTCAGGCTCATGGACCATTTGCCTTCCAGGTGTGCTCTTACTGTATAAAAGTTTTGGAAAATGGAAGACACTCTATTGGGAACATTGGTAAAGGTAGATAGGATGACACTTGCTTTTCAAAACTAAGATGGTACAATTCTCATTATTGTAAAGCTATGTTACTGTGAAACTTTGTACGCACATGCTTCATAAAGTGAACACAAAAGCCCATTGTTCGTTTGCATGTGATGATTTTAAAAACTGGCCAGTGAGGTTTTCACCTGCTGTGAAACCAGGGCGTGCTGAACGGACGGAGCAGTGGACATGTTAGGTCAGGGGGCCTTGCTGACTTTGCCTTGGCTCTGCAGGTGATGTGCAGCCTTGTTCTGGATAATTCATATGTGTTCCACATTTCATCTTTCCAGTCCCTGAAAAAGAATTAATATTACCATCCTTTCCCCGCCACTTTCTCACAGTGGTGGCCTGGGAGGATCTGAGACAGATACGTCAAGCTTCTTAGGATAAACACATGGTGTCACATAAACCTGTCACAGTAAAAACAAAGATGAATGTAATATAAAATCTTTATAGCAGTGTGCACCCTGTGGGTTTAGTACATAACAATAAACTATTGTTATCATGGTGGGAGGACACATTTCTGAATTATTCAGACAAGGTGATGCCTCAGTTTTGAATGCTTAAAACAACTCAGCTGTGGATTTCATGGGCGAAATTTACTTCTGGTTCATCCATTTGGCCTCTGTGTACAGAGCCAGTAGAAATTTCTTTGCAGAATGTTTGTAAAGCTCCTTTCCAAATAATTCAGGGAGTTTTAACACTATTTACCTAACATACACGAGGGCTTATTTCTACAAAGGAAAAAACCCCAAGGTTTCTAAAAATCCAAGGTAATATTGTAGCATATTAGGGTAAGGGTCAGCTTACTAATTGCTTGATATTTAGTGATACCTTTGATTGCTTTTGTGGTTCCAGATAGCAATTGTCTCTAATATAATTTATTTTGCAGTGAGGGCCGAGGCAAATTGACCGTATTTTCAGTTAAAGCTATGTTAGCAACCATGTGTGGTGGAAAAATGCTGGACAAATTGAGATGTAAGTACTTTCCTATTATTTGAAAAATTCTATCTTCAAATCAGGACCTTTGAACAGTTTTAAGTTAATGTTTTCAGAATTTTGGATGATGCCATATTGAACCTTTCTTTTTATGCTACATCGTTCGCTTTGTAGCAGCTGGCTCAGTATGTACGTTATGCCACCTACTGTTGAGACGGAAAAATTGGTTGAATTAATTTGTTTAGTTTAGTTTAGTTTTTTTTGGGGGGGGGGGATAAAGCAATGAAACTGAAGAGATTCAGAACAGTAATGTTGACCTTTAAAAAGTCTTATTTTTCTGTCTTTTTTTTTTTAATTAACGTATAATGTATTATTTGCTTCACGGGTACAGGTCTGTGAATCACCAGGCCTACACATTTCACAGCACTCACTGTAGCACATACTCTCCCCAATGTCCATAACGCAACCACCCTATCTCTCCCCACCACCCCCCAGCAACCCTCAGTTTGTTTCGTGAGATTAAGAGTCTCTTACAGTTTGTCTCCCTTGTTTCACTTTAAAGTCTTTTTTTTTTTTTTAAGATTTTGTTTGTTTATTTGACAGAGAGAGAGAGAAATCACAAGTAGGCAGAGAGGCAGAGAGAGAGAGAGGGGGAAGCAGGCTCCCTGCTGAGCAGGAGCCTGCTGCGGGGCTCCATCCCAGGACCCTGAGACCATGACCTGAGCCGAAGGCAGAGGCTTAACCCACTGAGCCACCCAGGTGCCCCTAAAAAGTCTTTTAAAATGCTTTCCATATGATAAAAATTTTGCTTGCAGATGATTATGTTGAGTGCTTTTTGTTAGAAAATAAATATAATTATTTTTACTAGGTTTGGTCAAGATTAGCCCTTTTTAAAATAAGTTTATTCTTCATTGGGTGATATTTACTGTGATTAAACTTTCCTTAGTAGCTTAGAGTTAAGCTCAGTTATTCAGAAATTTAGAGCCTGCTTTTTTGCTTCTTTTTTTGTTGTTGTTCAGTTACTTTTCCTAAATTTTTTCTTACCATTGGCCATCTTGTCATTTTACTGTTCCTTAGATACTGTAAGATTAAATGAAATCAAAGGACATGAAATTCAGAGTTATTTAATTTTTTTGTGTATGGTTTTCATTTATTCATTCATTAGATAGTTACTGTCTAAGATATGCCAAGCATTGTGCTAAGTGCTTTACATATATTTTCTCACTGAATGCTGAAATTTCTTTGAGCAGCAGGTTGTATATTCTCCATTTTATAGATGAGTTAACTGAGGGGGCGAAGCTGGGATTTCAGCTCAGGCTGTCTAGCTTCCTGGCCCTGTTCTAAGCTACTTTGTTGTGCTCCATAGACTAATCCTGTAATGGGAGGCACACTCGTGATACAGTACAGTGATCAAAGTGCCATGCTGTAAG
Source organism: Martes martes (assembly GCF_963455335.1). Lineage (NCBI taxonomy): Eukaryota > Metazoa > Chordata > Mammalia > Carnivora > Mustelidae > Martes > Martes martes. Next base: position 119,841,423 of record NC_137896.1, read on the forward strand.
GAAGAAACTCTGACAGGTTTCAGGGAGGTGAGATTGAAGCTGTGGGTTTTAATGAAGTGTTGAGATACCCTATGAATTGCTTTGTTGAAGAAACTGGGTCATCTGTCCTATATAGCATTGCTCATGGACTGGATTTTCATGATCACATCTCCATGATGCTCTTTTGTGTCCCACATTTTTTGTTTTAATTGGAAGATCTAGAGACTTGGTCAGATTTAAGCACAGGCTTTTGGGCCAGATGACTTGATAGGTACATTTATTTTCTGTGCTTTTTCTTATATGTTACCATGACATCGAAAGTTGGAAAGCTGGATGGCTCACCGGATATAGATATAAATATTCTAAAGGATTAAGGTCTTAGATAATGTGTTTGGTCAGCTGTTATCTGCTTTATCTTCATTTCAAAATCAGCTGCAGTGTAAAATATATTTTTAGTAGTAAAACTTACAGTTTTATTAAATACTCTTCTGAGTATTTTTCACATGGTATCTCAAAATACTAGGCTGAAATTTCTTGGTATTAATTCTAGCACAGTGTTCGCCTGAGGAAGATAATATAATATGGATGAAATTGTATTTCATTCAAACACAAAGAAAAAGAATGTTGGAATTTTGTCTGTTTTTAATGATAATGACACCAGGTAAAGAATATACATTGCTATCTTTATTAGTACTGGAGAAAGTGGCTGAAAAATGGAAAATCGGTGATATAACCGCATGGTAGGTAACTCTGGAGTCTGTAAGTTTCTGTGGTTAAATCTGCCACATTTACATCGTTGAGCTGGGACCTGGCACAGTGTAAGTGCCAAAATTTTGCCCAATATCATTTGTAGATTGAGTCCTAAAATTGCTGCAGTTCTCTGTTGTAACTGTTAGTGAAAAAGTGCAAATTTTAGTATTGTGTGAAATGTGGAAGGGATCCAGGTGATGCCAGGGTTTTTGTTGTTGTTGTTTTAATGTGGCTTTTGAAGCTCTTGGAGAAATACAAGTGACCAGTATTCAGGTGACACAGAGGGCACATGCGCAGGCTGGCGTGACAGTTCTGTGTGCTCAGAATGCCAGATCACTCATTGCACATCAGGTGCGGGTGGATGAGACACCAACCGTGCTAGCTCACTAATTACCGTGTTCATATCATGCAGAGAGATTTAAAATATGGTTTCCTTATCGTCTTCACGTTCAAAATTATAGTTCTTGACCATCTGTAGCTCTGTTTCATTATTTTTGTTGTACTAATTATCTTGGCTCGAGAATGAGATGTTTAACATAAGGAAAATTTTCAGGTATTGAGGCCTGTCTCCACTTCTTAGTTTTAATCATCCAGAGTGGAAACCCGTTTACATGTGGTTTGTCCATCCTGATTCATACAGAGCTCACTGGTTATAATTTACATATTTTTCATAGCTCAGGGATGCCATCTTCTTGCATTTGGAGCTAATTGTGAGGCTGTGGGTTATTTGTCCCTTCGGATGTTTTCAGATGACTACTTTCTCCGTTCTTGAGCTTTTTGTTGGTGGTGGCGACAGTGGTGATGGTGTGTGTGTGTCCCCTTTATCACTGATAAATGCGACAGGATTATCAGAGTATCAGTCTCTAGAAATCTCTCTTTGCTTTTGTTTTACATTTAATATGGAGAAAACATAAGCAAATTTCTGAGCATCCTATTTAAGGTTTGTGTGTAGCTGACTGGAGCTTTTGTTGTGGGATTGGCAGTTTGGGTGCTGTAGGAATCCTTTTCTCTCTGGCTTTCTGGGTCCCAGCTGTGTCCTGCTTAGTTGCAATGGCTGAGGAACAGCACAGGCAGAAGCAAGCTAGAGCACTGTCCTGCACTGGGACATCTCTCGAGCACCTTCTCTCGGCTCGTTCCGTTGGCTTACTTCTTGTTTTCTCCATCTTCCCGCCCCTGACCACACTCTCTGCTGTTATCTCTGTTAATGTTCCTTTTAAATGAGCTTTTCATGTTTATGTAATACAGCTTCATGTTTCTACTTTTCTTCCTTTTATTTTGATCTTTTTGCACTTTACCTTTTTTTTTTTTTTAAAGATTTTATTTATTCATTTGAAGAGAGAGACACAGTGATAGAGGGAGCACAAGCAGGGAGAGTGGGAGAGGGAGAAGCAGGCTTCCAGCCGAGCCGGGAGCCTGATGCGGGCCTCGATCCCAGGACTCTGGGATCATGACCTGAGCTGAAGGGAGACGTTTAACGACTGAGCCACCCAGGCGTCCCTGCACTTTACCTTTTATTTTAGATTTTTTTCCCCTGTAATTTTCTCCCCTCCCCCTTTTTTATTTGGTATATTTTGTTTGCTTGTTTTGGGGTCAAGATAGCATTTAGAACAACTTAAACAATAGTTGTACTTTAAGCTTGAAATATTTCTTGATTAGATTTTTCAGGTCTCTCTTAAGAGAGTTTCTGTCCCCAGTGAGCGCTCATTTATAGAAATAATTCACTGTTGTAGCCATTAGGGACTATATCCTAGATTCACAGTTAACTTAGGGTCAGATTCTAAATACCAGTGATTTACAGTAAGAATACAGACTTTAATTATAAGCATGGTCAAAACTCAGTAACGTCAGAAACCCTAAAAATAACTCAGAGGACAAAATCTATAGGCTGTAAAGCCCATTATTTATGATTTGTCATTTAATTGTCATTTAACTTATGTGATTTTTTTACTTTGTCCAATTCTGCTGTTTGTTTTCTAAGAAACTTAGTCTCTTATTCAGACATCATCTGTCTTGCATTAAAAGATAGGAGCAGATGATTCATGTAGTTGATTTTTAAATTCTTTAAAAACCTGGTGCTACCATTTGAAGGACGGTCTAACAGTGTGTATCAGGAAGGCTGTAAAAATACCCATATCCACTGACTCAGTCTATTTCTTGAGTTTACCCAGAGGAATTAATCAGAGTATACTAAATTTTATGTATATTTGTTATGGCATTTTTTTTTTTATCATATGTGAAAACTTGAGACAGTGTGCAAAACTCAGAGCTTAGTTATAGCAGGATACCCACATGACTGCCTATAATGTTCTCAAAAACAGGATTCACATCAAAATGCATAAATGTAATATAGTTTTAGACAAAAATTTGTTATGCACATAGAAAAAGAAAGAAATAGTGTACCAAAATGATAACAGGTATTTTTTCTGGGCTGTAGCATAAGAATGTCTTTGTAATAATATTTTGCATGGTTTTGATAGACCACACTTTGAGTAGCTGGAGAAAAGATGATCTGAGCTGCTGCTTGTGCTCAGAACTGGCCATTCTCACCGAATTTCCATCACTTGCTTCCTTGCCGTTGCACTAACAGACTGTAGAGAGGCCATCCTTTGCAGCTATAATTAAACGGATCCACCCGTTCAAAATTTAGCCTCCTCTGCAATAGTCTTCCCACTGCCTGTCACTGCAGAGTTACCCTGCCTGGTTTCTGCTAACCAACCCTTCTCGTCATTAGACAGAAATGATGGTTTAATCTCAATGAGTGATGTTCACATTTGCATTTCTCCTATAACCAAAATGTTCTAGAACTGGAAGCAAGTAAGAGATAAGTCCTAAATCAGTATTTTATCAATAAGAAGGAAAAGAAAAACAAAACCAAGGGAGGACTTGAGACTTGTCTGAAGTAGTTACTGGCTGAGTCAGCTCCCCGGAGAGGCCCAAGGCGTGCTGACTCCTATCCTTCAGCCTTGCTCTGACTTCTTGAAGGATGTAGGAATATTCATGAGTTCGGGAATAAAATATTCACTTGGATTTGGTTACATATAGGTATTTATAAACATGCAAATGTATATACATGTTTCTGTGGGTTAGATTACATAGTTGGTAGAAAGATGATAGGCCGGGAGAGTCAGGTACCAGAGAAAGCTAACATATAAAAGAAAATGGTATTCCGTTTATAGACTTGACTTTATTGTAAACAACCCTGTCATCTTACAAAAGTAAGTGATCGGTTATGGGGGGAGAAAAAAAAGTGTTGATAGATGCAGTGAGTAAAACCAGGATCATTATCACCAGAAGAAGAAAAAAAAATGGACACATATGTGGTGATGGTAGAATGGTAGCATTATTTTGCCATTACACAAAGGACAGAATATTTTTTTAAAGTGTGTATACATAAGTATTTAGGGACTTGATTGTGGGTTTTTCACAAGGGAGAAAGCCTACATTTTTTTCTGGAAACAACTAATGGGGAATTAGCATACCTTCTTTCAGAGGTGTATAAATAGAAAGAGAATTACTGGGGAAATTAACCAGAGTTCTGGGGGGTAATTTAGTCCCTTGATGCCAGAAGCGTTGAGGGCTTTAATTAGAGAAATTAGTTTAATTTTTTTATTAAATTTTATTGTCTTTTATTTATTTCTTTGGTGAGGTCTTTTTATTTGTGTGTAGTAAATCACACCAACTTTCATTGTTATACTTCATTTAAGATAAAAAAATTAGCAGGAATTTTATACTGTTTTTCTTACAGGTAAAAGAAGCCTCATCTTAAAAAAAAATACTGTTGTAAACCAGTAACTCCGGAAATAATAAGTCACTCTACCTTCAATTTGTGTTCTAGACATATTTCTCTTATTAAATCAAAGAAACATGTTTCTGCTTGTTCTCTTGTAAATATAATGTGGCCCTATTAAGTTATAGTTTCTTTTTTAATGAATTTTTAAAAACCTGGCTACTCTGAATATATTATTTAACATGGTAACCAAGTGTAACAGAAAATAATACTTTTTTGAGGGGGATGTTAGTCATTTTGTCATCCAGTCACTCCCTTTTCTTCCTCTGAATGAGTCAGGTGTTGATTTGTTGGTGCGGATGTACACACAGATGTTTTTGTGGTTGTGAAACTGTAGATACATGTATTTATGTACTGGGTAGCATTAGTTTCCCATCTTGAATATTTCTACCATGTAGTTAGTGAGCAAAATGTAATCACATGCTAATTTATCAGTTATGAATACATTGAGTGACAACAAAAAACTAACAGTGGCCGAAACATACTGGAATTTATTTTTCTCCCATAAAAATAAGCCCAGAGCCTGGTGAGTCAGAGTTGGTCCCATGACTCGAGGATGTCATCAGACACTCAGGTTCCATCCTCTTGTTCTGCTCGCCGTGTGGCTTTCCTCCTTACGACCGTAAGTGATTGCTGAATGGGCCTCACATTCTCTTTCCAGGCAGACAGAAGAAAGAAATGCCTCTGTCAGGAAAGCAGAAGCATTCCCAGAAATCCACTTCGGGGTTACAGTGTATAAAAGAGACTGGGAAGTTATTTTTTTCAGTGGAGCACATTGCCGTTCTCGGCACAGGGTTCAGCTGGGGAGCCAACAGGGGAAAAGAGACAATGAGTCGTAGGCACCTAGCCACATCTCCTACGGACTCTTTTTTTCATTCAGGTTATTTTCCTCCTTGTAAGAATCGCACCCAGTTATTCAAAAATGACATCACCACGTGCTCCCCTACTTAAGGGCATCAATTCTTCACATACTTGGCAATATCTTCAAAGCTCTGTATCTTGAGCTGCGGCCCTGCAGGATGGTTCTACCTGGACATTTGCTGGTTGGTTCAAATACACTTATGTACAAAGCTAAATATCTTTATCTTCATTTTTTTTTTCCAGTCAGCATTTTCCCATACTAGAAACTTAGAATAATCCTAACTTCTTAAATTCCTCTTATTCCCTAACCCAACCTGCCATTAGCTGTAGTTTCCTGCATTGAAATATCTTGGAGGTGACACCCCCCCCGCCCCCCCGCCCAGTCACTGCTGAAGTTCACACACTTGCTACCTCATTTGTGCATTATTCACAGGGTTTACTAGCTGATTTCTCCAATCCTGTTCTTCCTCTTTTATCCATTTTACTGGTCATTAAGAGTCCAATTTTATTGAAACTGAGTTTTCTTAAATATTTCTCCCCTATGTAAGAGTTTCTAAACCAAATTCAGAGTGCTTTCCCCTTTAAGTTTTCTTTCATAGCAGATACTTTTCTTAGTCTGTCCCTTTTTTTTTTTTTAAGATTTTATTTATGTATTTGACAGAGAGACAGTGAGAGAGCAAACACAAGCAGGGGAAGTGGGAGAGGGAGAAGCAGGCTTCCCATCAAGCAGGGAATCCGATGCGGGCCTCAATCCTAGGACGCTGGGATCATGACCTGAGCTGAAGGCAGATGCTTAATGACTGGGCCACCTAGACACCCCTCTTATTCTGTCTTTATTTCCCTTTATTTCTCAATCTAAATTAACTTTCTTGTTGAAGAATGCACTTAGTGCACTGTTTCCTACTTACCTCCCCTAACAAATGTAAGTGGCCATAGACAGTTTCCTCCCCTTCTCTGGTTGTGTCCTCCAGCACCCACCTCCAGCCTGTTTTGATCTCATCATTCCAAGTTCTACCTTTCAAGGCCTAGCTTCTAAATTCCTTTCTTTTTGAACTTTCTTGGCAATTCCTGCCTATGTGTTTTTGTAGTTGTTCTAAACTATATTTTGAAAAAGCTGTGTGGTATGATGGGATTTCTTTGGAGTCAGAGAAGTATAGCTTTAGATCTTGACTTAGGTACTTACCAACTTTTTTGCCTTAAGCAAATTGACCCTTCTAAGGTAGTTTCTTTATTAATAAAATTTAAGTAATTGCATGTACACACATGTATCTTACCATTTTATGAGTGTAAAATGAGGTAATGTTTAGTAATGTATAGTAGCACTTAGTATTAGGGATTGTTGCTTGAAAACAAAACCCCAGGATAGTAGTGTCTTAAACAAAGAAAGAAAGTTGAAGTTTATTTTTCTCTCATATAAAAGAAGTCTCCAGGGGTGCCTGGTTGGCTCAGTGGGTTAAAGCCTTGGCCTTCGGCTCAGGTCATGATCCCAGGGTCCTGGGATCTAGCCGCGCATCGGGCGGGCTCTCTGCTTAGCAAGGAGCCTGCTTCCCTTCCTCTCTCACTGCCTGCTTCTCTGCCTACTTGTGATCTCTGTCAAATCAATCAATCAATCAATCAATCTTAAAAAAAAAGAAAAAGTCTCCAGGGTTAAGTAGTCCAGGACTGATATGGTAGTTCATCTGGGACCCAGACTTTCTCTACCTTTGTTTTCTACCCTTCTAGAGCATGATTTCTATATCAAAATTGCACTTGCCACATGTTCCAAGGTGGCTGCTGGAGCTCCAGCCATCGTAACTACCTTTCAGATAGTGAAAGGAGGGAGAGCATGACAGGGCAAAAAGGGCATGCTTTCCAGCTTAGTCAGCTTTCCTTAACCAGCCTTCTTGGAGGTCCTTCACAGCTCATCTATGGTAGTCTCAATGGCTAATACTTAGTCACATGACCACCACTTGCTAAAAGGAGGCTGTAAATTTCAATCTCTTAGTTATTGGCTACATTGTTGCACAAAATAAAATAAATGTTCTGTTACTAAGAAACAAGAAAATAATTAATACTGGGTGGGTATAGGCAGCCTTAGCCATGGTTACTTGTGGTAACTTTGTGGTGCTTGACAAATACTGAGGCTTAACAATTATCTTTATGCCTCTATTCTTTCTGTTCCACTTAGTGTCAATTTAGCACTTTATTCCTCTTTGCTTCATATGTATCTTATTTTTTTCAGTTACACTGAAAGTTTCTTGGGGGCATAAAGACTGTATATCATAATTCTTTGTTGTGTTTCACAACACCTAACAGAGTGCTTGACAGTTGGAGCACATAGGAGAAACTTAATATGTATTTTTTAAAGATTTTTATTTATTTAATTTGACAGAGATCACAAGTAGGCAGAGAGACAGGCAGAGGGAAGAGGAAGCAGGCTCCCTGCTGAGCAGAGAGCCCGATGCGGGGCTCGATCCCAGGACCCTGGGACCATGACCCAAGCTGAAGGCAGAGGCTTTAACCCGCTGAGCCACCCAGGCGCCCCAATATGTATTTTTTAATTAATTGGCTTTATTTTTCACTAGGACCACATAGTTCTTTTAGCCTCTCATTGGCTCTCCCCACCCACCATGACTATTTTGTATTTTTTCTTCAGTTACAGAGTAACAGCTACCTAGGGAGGATACATTGCAGGCTTTCAATTCCTTTGATAATTTCCCATTTTGTTTGTTTGTTTGTTTTTTAAGATTCTATTTATTTATTTGACAGAGAGAGACCGTGAGAGAGGGAAACACAAGCAGGGGTGGGGGGTGGGAGAGAGAGCAGCCGGCTTCCCGCTGAGCAGGGAACCTGATGCGGGGCTCAATCCCAGGACCCTGGGATATGACCTGAGCTGGCAGCAGACACTTAATGACTGAGCCACTGAGGCGCCCCAATTTCCTGTTTTCTAATGCCCAAAAAGTTACTCTGTGGAGTTGATATTCTAATATTTTGTCTTTCTTTAGTTAATATATTTAAAATGTATTTGCTTTACACCTAGTGCTTGAAGATAAACACCTCAGATTAAACCTGAGAAAAAATGTATATTTGTATGTAACATATATCAATTACATATATATTTCTAGTATTCTTATTCATCATGAATATATAGAATAAGGCTTTTCAAAATGCCACAGTTGGCAAGGCCTCAGGAAACGATTTTTCTGTGCCTATTTAATTCACTCATTTATAAGGAAGCTCAGTGGTTTTAAAAAAAGCTTTAGTCACATTTCTTTGTCACAGTGATTTTGAGCTACTAGTGATTTTTCTTTTTCTCCCCAACCATGGATGAGAGGAGAGGAAGAATTAACTGGAGAGAGGAGACTCTCTCCAAGAAGATAAAGAAATAGTATTACTGGAAATTTCTTTTCCATCTGCTTGAGTCAGACTTTATGGTAAAAATAAGATCTTATAGTATCAAAGTATCTTGGAATAGAAGAGTTTATAGGAGTTCTTTTTATTCTACTTTGGAACTCACTGAATGCCATATTTTAAACATGCTTTATGCTTCCTTCAAATTCTGTCACAGGTATTCATTACATTATTAGCATATGAATATATAAATAAAGTACAATTTCATTCCCCATAACCAATATGCTAATATATTCATACACCCAAACATGCATATGTCTTATATAAACACATATATAAATGCTAGGAGATAAAAGCATGCTGCTACAAATTCTTCTCAGAACAAAGTTAGTTATAAATAAAACAAGAAGTTAAATATCATCCAGTTATGCACACTCAAAAAGAGTAGGTAGGTAGATCTACATGAATGGTTATTTGGTTTGATGTTTAGGTATATATTAAGTGGGTGGGAGAGAGGGGCCGCATCAGTAAAGTAACTGCGCAGTATTGATAAGAAGGAGAATACATATTAACTAAAAATTGTAATAGCTGTATGATAATTTTTATGATAATTTTTAATGATACTTTTTGACTGGTATACAAATGACATAGAGTCATTTATTTATAAAAAGTTGATATTTCTTTCTAGTTTGACTTTATTTGGTTTTGTTCTCATAGATGTTTTCTCCCAGATGTCAGATTCCAATGGCTTAATGATATTTAGCAAGTTTGACCAGTTTCTGAAGGAAGTTCTGAAGCTCCCAACAGCTGTCTTTGAAGGGCCATCTTTCGGTTACACAGAGCACTCAGTCCGCACCTGTTTTCCACAGCAGGTAAGGACAGTTTTGTAAAATCTAGGACTAGCAGAGCACTCACTCATCCCTCCACCTTGTATCAGATTTCACCAGATTTGTCCTAGTCTAGGCGCGTTAAGTCTTGAGCAGGGGAGAAAAAAGACCTCTAAGCGGGAGGGGCATGAAAAAGAGGGCCTATAAAAAGTTCTTCTGAGAATTCTGGTTTGGGGGAGAAGGGAGTCTTTCCCAAAAAATGATAACCTATGAAATATTTTAAATTATTAAAATTTTAAAGCAAAGTGTTTAGGATGAAGTGTTTATATTATTGCTACTGTACATATATTACTCTCCTGAATGAGTTCTTTAAGCTGTGAAATACAGGAATTTTGGCATAAAACTATACAATACTGGACCGTTTTTTCCTGAGCACTGAAGACAAGGAATGCTACACAGCTCCCAGCTGCCAGCTCAGAATCCCTCAAGGGCACACTGTCGTTTTCATATGAAGGAAAGATAGATTGGGTTTCCTCTTTATTTGTGTGTCCTTGTGCAGTCCTGCCCTTGAGGTTGTATGTGTGAATTCCTGAGATCTTAACTGTGCCTCAAATGACTCCGAGCAGAGTGGATGTTGACTGTGGCTTCATCTATTCCAGTAGACATGCGATAAAAGGAACGTCATGCTAAACTTAGACATTATGGAAAGTGGGGAATTAAGAAAAAGTCTGTGTTAAAACTAATAAGTAAAAGATTAATGGAAGTAGGATATTGACACAGTCTGAAAGTATCTCCCTATAAGATGTTCATTGATTATAAAAGGAAACATAGTAACCTTAGAAAGTTACTATGTTGTAATAGAGAAGCCTGTCAGATCCACATTAACCTAGTGATCAAAGTCCCTGTCACCAGTAAAGGGAACAGACTGATATCCCTGCCCCCACCATAGTATGCACTGAGAATTACCCAGTGTCACTGCTGTGGGCCAGAAAAGCACAAGCTGAGTCTCATCTTCCTTTCCTTGTTTTTTTATGTTTAATTTTATTTTTTACAGTTTTATTGAGATGTAATTGACATACAACTTTGTAAAAGTTTAAGGTGTGCAACGTAATGATTTGATATTTGTATGTATTGCAAAACAGTTTTCCACAATAAATTTAATTAACATCTGTCCCGAGTCTCAATTTGAGGAAACGTCTGACAAACCCAAATGAAGGCATTTCTACAAAATAACTGACCTGCACACTTATAAAATGTCAGTCATGAAAGACCAAAAAAAAAAAAAAAAAAAAGGGAACCATTCTATGTCACAGGAATCTAAGGAGAGAAAAATTCAATGCAGTTTATGATCCAGAATTTTCTTTTGTCATAAAGGACATTATTGGGACATTTGAAAAAAATCTAAATAAATTTTTATTATTTTGTCATTAAATGTTAATTTACTGATTTTGATATTTTTATTAAATTATGTAAGAGAATATTCTTGTTTTTAAAAAAATGTGATCTGAAGTATTTAAGGGCAAAGGGGCATCCCTTCCACGGTGTTAACATTTGAGGAATCTGGGTAAACGGGAATTTTTTGGATAATCTTATGATCTTTCTGCAGGTCTAGATTTATTTAAAAATAAGAAGTTAGGGGCACCTGGGTGGCTCAGTGGGTTAAAACCTCTGCCTTCGGCTCAGGTCATGATCCCAGAGTCCCGGGATCGAGCCCCGCATCGGGCTCTCTGCTCCGTGGGGAGCCTGCTTCCTCCTCTCTCTCTCTCTCTGCCTGCCTCTCTGCCTACTTGTGATCTCTGTCTGTCAAATAAATAAATAAAATCTTAAAAAAAAAAGAAGTTAGCATATAAATAGAACAAATCTGAAGGTTTGAGAACTGAAAGCGCATTGTAAACTAGATCCTCCTGACTGTGATACTTTGATTCACAAGAGCCAAGACCAAACACACACATACTTTTTTTTACATTTGAAGTTAAGGATTCTTATATGTCTGAATCCAGACTTTCAAACAATATTTTATAGCTTGTTTAGAGATTACTCATTAGCTTTAGTCCCAAAAGTGGTACTCATAATACTGGTGAGTTATTTTTACCACGTTCTGAGGAGATATTCTTTCCAAATTTGTATGCACTTGAGCTGATTGTTTTTGTGGAAATTTGTCACCATACGTTATTTTTTTCCTCTGTGTAAATGACAGTATCAGCTTTTAGCATATTAAAAATAGCTGTGTGCCTCAATTTATTCTAATATAGTTTGCACTCCCCCTCCCCCATGCTGATATGCATTTAAAATTTTTAAAAAATTATTATATTTATTAACATATAATGTGTTATTTGCCCCCGGTACAGGTCTGCAAATCATCAGGCTTACATACTTCACAGCGCTCACCATAGCCCATACCCTCCCCAGTGTCCATGACCCAACCACCCTCCCTACCCCCTCACCTCCCAGCAACCCACAGTTTGTTTTGTGAGATTAAGAGTGTCTTATGCATTTTTAAATAATGGGAGGCTGTCCCTATGTTCCCTGGTACAGGAGTGCATTACAGGTATGAAAATGTCTGGAAGCAAGGGGAGTGAGGGTGGGTATGATAAAGAAACGGCAGCCGTTTTTCATTTAGCATCGTCTCACTGCTGCTGCGTTTGTGGTGCCCTGATGTCAAATGGTTGCCCCCACAATACTCTGGGGTAACCTTGTACATGAGGTATATGTGGCTTTTCACACAAGATGTTTCCTGGAGGTTAGGCTAAAACTTGATCAAGTTCCAGAACGCTACTACTGAGTGTCGGAATAGGGAAGGCAATTTATACAAAGACGTGTCCATGAGGAAGGAGCTCTGACTAGTGTGTGACAGTCATGTGGGTTGCCGACCCAAAGTCACCTTAGATCTACTTGCAATGTGGGGACTATGAGGAGACTCTAGTATTGGAGCAGAAGTTTGAAATGTCAAAGAATATACAAAAATTTCCATCTGTTAATCCTAAGAATGCTATCTAGAATACTCCAGATTTCCTTACGCCTTTATTGTGAAGCCTTTGAACTCAAGAGCTGACTCTTGCTTCTTTTTTTTTTTTTTTAAGATTTTATTTATTTATTTGACAGAGATCACAAGTAGGCAGAGAGGTAGACAGAGAGAGAGGGGAAGCAGGCTCCCTGCTGAGCAGAGAGCCCGATGTGGGGCTCGATCCCAGGACCCTGAGATCATGGCCTGAACTGAAGGCAGAGGCTTAACCCACTGAGCCACCCAGGTGCCCCTGACTCTTGCTTCTTAATTGCTTCAGATTCTTAGGAAAAAATTCAGTCCTTGTGTTTTTTTCAAGATTTCATTTATTCATTTAAGAGAGAGAGCATGAGTTGGGTGGTGGGGCAGAGGGAGAGGCAATGGGAGACGGAAACTTCCCACTGAGCAGGGAGCCTGATGTGGGTCTCAGTCCCAGGACCCTGAGATCATGACCTGAGCTGAAGGCAGACGCTTACCCTACTGAGCCACCCAGGTGCCCCTCAGTCTGTGTTTTGTTATGTGCCAAATTTGGAAAAGTCAGAGAAGCTTATCTCAATCTAGAGGAAACTTAAGTTTTCCTTGGTTTGGAGAGATGACCAAAACAAAACAAAACAAACAAAAAAAAGGAGCCTTAGAAGAAGAAGAGATTACTGATAGAATGACCAAAAAAAATGAGACTTTGAACAAAGTTTCATGCAGCAAGAGTTAAATCCAATGATTTTTGGGTTTCTTTTTGAAATGGTCTTTTCCCATATGGTTTGATTTACTATGTATGTGCTTTTTTAATGCAGAGTAACTCTCACACCCTCCAACGGAGAGAGAACCGTGTCAGTGGGAGGTGGAAATTGCGCTGTTGGTTCACAGGCAGTTCCCTAGCATTTTGACGTTTTGGGCTAAGCAAAGAAGTGATCGCAATTAAAGAGAATGTATGACTCTTTTAAGAAAGAAGTGGAACTCTTGCAGGCGTACCTTTCTTTAGTGAAAGAAGTGCCTAGTTTGGAGGATTCATGAGCTGGTTCCTTTTCTGCAGTGTTATGGGGTGAAACTGTAGGTTCAGAGCTAGAGAGGTGAAGACATCCTCTCCTGTCTCGCACACTGGTGCTACAAAAATTGACTGATGGGGTGAGCTATCCCCTAGATCCAGTATTTAGTTTCTTTCTTTCTTTTTTTTTTTTTTTTAGGATTTTATTTATTTGACACAGAGAGAGAAAGTCCAAGCAGGGGGAGCAGCTGGGAGGTGGAGAAGCAGGCTCCCTGCTGAGCAAGGAGCCCGATGTGGGGCTCGATGTGGGGCTCGCGATAATACTAATCTGTCTTGAAAGTTGTATGCCCTTATCATGAGGAAGGAAAAAAGCATTTCAGGGTTTAAGACTGAAAGGTATCATCTGATAGTGACTTTTGTTGGCAGTGCCTGTGAAGATTTAATTGTGCTGGCAGTAGTGTTGCCGCTGTTTTGTTAGTCCTCTGTTCACAAGGCTGCCTGTGTTCTTAGGTTTGTGCCAACCCTGTTTTTCTCATATGCCTTATTATTTTTAAATCCAGTTTTGCAGTATGTGCAATTTTCCAGTAATGTATGCATTGCATTACAGGAGAAATACTCGAATTTTTTTAATGATATAAAGAAAATTACGTATTTGTTTATTTTAATATAGCTTTAATTCTTTTTTAGAAAACAGTTTTGCAAACGAACCCAAAATAAGAGATGTTGGACTTACATAATTTTAAAAACACAACAAAAGCTAAAAGCATTTATAAGTTAATTCAGCAGAACACATCAACTAGAACTCTCATACAAACCACTTTGGAAGAGGCTCTGGTGGTTGTTGGTTTCCTACAGACCTCAACCGATACCTACCCGTGATCTGGCTATTCTACTCTTAAGGTTTTCCCACATGAAAAAAAAAAAAAACTTATGTGACAAAAACATTTACAAGTGTGCTTTTATCAGCCTCAGAAGCATCTGAGGTGTCCATAATAAACCACTGGAGTAAAGTTAATTCAAGAAATAATATGTCCAGGGGCGCCTGGGTGGCTCAGTTGTTAGGCGTCTGCCTTTGGCTCAGGTCATAATCCCAGGGTCCCGGGATTGAGCCCTGCATCAGGCTTCCTGCTCAGCAGAGAGCCTGCTTCTCTCCCTCCCACTCCCCCTGCTTGTGTTCTCTCTCTCTCACTGTGTCTATCTCTCTGTCAAATAAATAAATAAAATCTTAAAAAAGAAAAATAATATGTCTGGAATTTGCTTCAAATTAATCCAGACTGAAGGAAAGGTGAAAGTATAAATTGAAATTAGTCATAAGGGGTACCTGGGTGGCTCAGTGGGTTAAGTGTCTGCCTTTGGCTCAGGTTATGATCCCAGGATCCTGGGATCAAGTCTCACATCAGGCTTCTTGCTCAGCGGGGAGCTGCTTCCCTTGCCTCTGCCTGCTGCTCCCCCTTATTCTCTCTGACAAATGAATAAAATCTTTAAAAAAATTAGTCATATGTTGAGAATTGTTCAAGCTGGGTGACAAGCATATTATACTATTCTCTCTACCTTGGTAAATTTAAAAGATTTAATAGAAAAATTAATTCTAGTTGTAAATTTGTGATCATGATTTTTGTCTGAATAAAGCACAGTATTATCATAGCACCTCATGTCTAATATTTTGGTGGGTAGACCAAATATATTGATTCTTCAGTGGTTATTTATTTATTATTAAAGATTTTATTTATTTATTTGAGAGAGACAGAGAGCTCGTGAGGTTGAGGGAGAAGCAGTGGGGGAGGGAGAGGAAGAGAAACTCAAGCAGACTGCTGTGAGAGTGGGGCCCGATGGACTGCTTGATCCCATGACCCTGAGATCATGACATGGCCCGAAACCGAGTCGGATGCCTAATGGACAGCCACCCAGGGGCTCCTGATTCTTCCATGGTTATAAACTAAAACTGACTTTAAAGACTTAAAGTTATTAAAAACAAGCAGCAAATAGCAATATTTAAAATTTCTCCCCAATTTTTCTAAACTTCAGAGCTTAGAGATGAATTTTGTTTCTCCTTAAAAAGTTGATCGCTATTTGTTGTATTATATATTTTTTAGGTTTGTATTGACTTTAGTTTGAAGTGTTCAGTCTGCCCTGAGATGATTTTATTTATTTTTTAATTGTTTTTTAAATGTGTGATTTTTTTAAAAAGGTGGGTTGGGGCAGAGGGAGAGGAAGAGAGAGAATCTTAAGCAAGTGCCATGCCCAGCATGGAGCCCATCACAGGGCTTGATCTCACTGACCCTGTGATCGTGACCTGAGCAGAAATCAAGAGTCAGAGGCTTAACTGATTGAGCCACCCAGGCGCCCCTCACCCTGTGGAGGATTTTATTTTATTCTTTTAGTTATTATTTTTAAAAATATTTTATTTATTTATTTGACAGAGAGAGAGATGACAAGGAGGCAGAAAGGCAGGCAGAGAATGGGGGGGAAGCAGGCTCCCTGATGAGCAGAGATCCTGATGCGGGGCTCCATCCCAGGACCCTGAGATCATGACCTGAACTGAAAGCACAGGCTCAACCCACTGAGTCATCCAGGTGCCCACCTGCAGAGGATTTTAAATTTGATGTCTGTCTTTATGGAAGACTGAATAAGTACAGTACGGGAGAGAGGGAGATGGGGGAAGTAGAGACGATTTTTCACTCAGTGTTGCAGGGCTCTCCTTGATTCAGAGGGAGGTGGGAAACGGTAGTGATGACATTGCGTTCTTGCCGGTGGATTTTTCAGAATAGCAACAGTATTTCTCATGCCCGGAGATGTCTTCTCTTTCTGCTTTGACTAGCATATCGTCTTCCACTGTATGTCAAAATGACTTTTCTTCCTGCTCTTTGGAGTGAGACACTTTCTGGATGTTCTGACCTTGTTTTCCTGGACCTTGAATAGTTTAGGAAGAATTGCCTGACACATATATATGTGTATTTCATAGGAATTCTAATTAGGCAGGTTTTACTGTCTCCATCAGCAGGCCCTCGTTACCATGATGATCTAGTTGGGTTATTACCACGTTGCATTGGTTTGAAGACCTTTCACACCTTAACATCTCTGATATGGAGATACCGCATGTGGCCAATGGGATCTTACTGTTGCAGTTGGCCGGCAGTGGTTATGATGGGTTGTCTTTTCTTGCACGTGTGTGAACTTGGTCAGAGCTATCCTTGTTGTCACTTCGGCTGAATTATGTGCACGTTCGGTACCACATGTGTTGTCATTTCAAATGATATCGGTTCACACTGACATGCCAGTGACCCCTGACCTTCTCTTTTTTCAACAGAGGCCCTCGTATTTCATATCCCAGCTAAAATAGCCCTTCTTCTTTGAAGCTCTGAATCTTTCAATGTAGGATTAATTGTTCCTCTGATGCATTCCCATGGCATGTCATATCTAGCTCACTTATGTCCTGAGGCGATGCTCCTTGATCTTCAACTTTATATCCCCGTGACTAATAATGTCTGGAAAATGACTGATGCTTACCAGAAATTTGTTGGTTTAAATTATTTAAATTAAATGTTAGCATGAGAAAGTGTCTTTGGCTTGAATTCTAATTCAAAGCTTAAACCTCATGGATGTACCTGCAACCTTGTTGTTTTCTTTGACATTTTTATTCCATGATTTTCTCAAATGAAACAGTCTTTGCAATGAGATAAGTAGAGTATTTCAGGAGTTCTGAAGTTTCCCCCATCTTCTAGCTATATCATATAAAAATATTTCTTTTTTTTTTTTTAAAGATTTTATTTATTTATTTGACAGAGAGCGTGATCACAAGTAGGCAGAGAGGCAGACAGAGAGAGAGGAGGAAGCAGGCTCCCTGCTGAGCAGAGAGCCCAATGCAGGGCTCAAGCCCAATGTGGGGCTCGAGCCCAATGTGGGGCTCGATCCTAGGACCCTGAGATCATGACCCGAGCCGAAGGCAGAGGCTTTAATCCACTGAGCCACCCAGGCGCCCCTCATATAAAAATATTTCTAATAAATAATAGGATAGCAACATTATATTGTTGTGTCATTACAAAGTACTTTAATTTTCAAAGTAAATTTGTGATATGGACAAATTCCGTGTCTAATAGTAATCAAAAGGTTGACCCATAGCACTGGTCCCATAACCAGTTAATGTATGTTTGCCCTGGTTGGACAGGATATTTATGTATGTATGTATGTATGTATGTATGTATTTGAGAGAGAGAGAGACAGTGAAAGAAAGCATGAGAGAGGAGAAGCAGACTTCCTGTGGAGCTGGGAGCCAGGTGCGGGACTTGATCCTGGTACTCTGGGATCATGACCTGAGCTGAAGGCAGTTGCTCAGCCAAACTGAGCCACCCAGGTGCCTGGGGACAGGATATTTCTAACTCTGCACAGAAATTGGTATAAAGATGTCTTTAATCATGGGACGCCTGGGTGGCTCAGTTGGTTAAGCCGCTGCCTTCGGCTCAGGTCGTGATCCCAGCGTCCTGGGATCGAGTCCCGCATCGGGCTCCTTGCTCGGCAGGGAGCCTGCTTCTCTCACTGCCTCTGCCTGCCTCTCTGCCTGCTTGTGTGTTCTCTCTCTCTCTCTCTCTCTGGCAAATAAATAAAATCTTTTAAAAAAAATGTTTTAAATCGGGAAGATTTAAAAACGTTTTCAAGTTTATTAGCTGTGTGTCATACACAGTTTAATTGATTATCAAGTAAGTTAAGGCAATGGATAATACTTACCTGTTTTCCATAAGGAAATGAGAGTTGGTTTTTTTTTTTAAGATTTTTTTATTTATTTGACAGAAAGATCACAAGTAGGCAGAGAGGCAGGCAGAGAGAGGGGGAAGCAGGCTCCCTGCTGAGCAGAGAGCTGGATCCCAGGACCCTGGACCCTGAGATCATGACCTGAGCCACCCAGGCACCCTGAAATGAGAGGTTTTAATGGAAATAACGAGTTTGGAAATTGCACCTATGATGATCCAATGCTAAACTAATTGTTTTCTCATGTTACTTTAGTGATACTGGATTTCTCATTTTTTTTTTTTTTAAAGATTTTATTTGTTTATTTGACAGAGAGAGATCACAAGTAGCAGAGAGGCAGGCAGAGAGAGAGAGAGGGAGGGAAGCAGGCTCCCTGCTGAGCAGAGAGTCCGATGTGGGACTTGATCCCAGGACCCTGAGATCATGACCTGAACTGAAGGCGGCGGCTTAACCCACTGAGCCACCCAGGTGCCCCTGGATTTCTCATTTTTAAGAGATGGTCCCTGTCTCCTTTTAAAACAGGGAAAATGTAGTCATGGGTGGAGGGAGGGAGGGAGGTGAGAATGGCTCTGGGGTAGGTAGTAAGTGTCAATATTGAGGCTTAGAATAACAAAGGGCCTGGAGGTAGGTGACAAAAAGAAATGCTTACTTCCAGGAGAAGAGATGAGTACACATAAGGATAAAAACAGCCTCAGTGTTTTATAGAGGAAGGCAGAGATAAATCACAGTGTGTCTGCCCAGTGGACCAGCCTGCTGTTAAAATGATAGAAATGAAGACCTTTGTAGCAAAACAATATTTAATAAAAAGCTAAGTGAAAAAACATTATATATTTTTGCCTGGCTTATGTACATAATTACATAGAAGCATATATACATTTGGAGAGCAATATAGCAAGATGAGAATTGTGGGAATGTGCATTTTTTGCAATTTTATTAGTTTTTGTTACAAATATTGTGCTGCAAAAATAAGGAGAAATACAAAGAATATGTCAACTCAAGAAAAAAAACCAAATGAAACAAAAAAGGAGGAAAAGAGAGCCAACCTTTCTTCCGCACAGTTATTTACCAAGTCATGGAATTTTTGAGCTGAGAATTCAGCTATTCTCAAACTTTTTGGTCTCAGAGCCTCTTTACAATAAAAATTATTGAGGACCCTAGAGAGCTTTTGTTTATGTGGGTTATACCTATTGGTGTTTCCATACTAGAAATTAAATTTGAGAAATTAAAGATATGTATTGTCATTTAAAAATAATGATAGGATGCTTGGGGGCTCAGTTGGTTGGGCATCCAACTCTTGACCTCAGCTCAGGTCTCGATCTCAGGGTCGTGAGTTTAAGCCCTGTGTGGAGCCTACATGAAAAAAAAAAAAAAAACAACGATAAACTCATTACATCTTAAATAATACATTTTTATGAAAAGTCACTATATATTCCAAAACAAAAATATTTGGCAAGTATCCCATGGTTTTACACTTTTGCAAATTGCTTTAATATTTGGCTCCATTGAAGACAGCTGGGTTCTCCTATCTGCCTCTCCATTGATTCCGTTGTGATATGTTGTTTTGGTTAAAATATAGAAAGAAATCTGGCCTCACAAAGGGAGAAATGCTTTAGTAGTTTTTTTGGATGATTGTGGAAATGCCACCTTACTTCTGACACACCCCACTGTATGAGAGATTGAGACTGAAAAGGACAAAAAATGTCTGAGAATTTTTACAAAAACAGTTCTCGCCTCATGGACTCCTTGAAAATGTTTTAGGGACCCACAGGGCAGCTTTTGACCACACTTTGAGAACCACTGCTCTACCCTTTCAGAGGTAAGAAAACTGAAACCAGAATGTCAAATGATTTCCCCCAAATTACATGGTTTATGGAAGACAGAGTTCTGGGACACAGTTCTTCTGGTTTCATTCCTCGTGCTTTTGGAGGACTTCAAATTACAAAATGACCTTAGGACAACTTCTGTAAACTGACCCCGAGTGTTTTTATCAAGGGCTTCTGACATATCAGATGTAATTGTTCCTTTTCATCTTGAAGATTAAAAAAGAAAGTGTGATTTAGGTGAATCAAAGCTTTTTAAGAAGAAAAGTTGCATGAGGATTGTAGGTAGACTTGCAGAAATGCAATTTTTAATATTAGGTAAAAATATATAGAAATATTAATTTAAACATACTTTTAGTTTTGGTTACTACCTCTTGCGAGCTAAAAGACTTCATAGCATCTTCTTTCTCAGTAATTTTATGTAGACACTTTTTGTTTGTTTTGCTTTGTTGTAGTTATCTGCATAGCCATAATTAGAGGCATTTTCCATATCTGTCCCTCCATTTAAATGGTCGGTGACTTTCTGGTTTTATTTTAAATGTTGTTCACTTGTTCCTCTGAGGTTCCACTGAGGTCTTAGAAACATCAGGGACATGGATGCCGGAGATGGAAAACACTTCAGAAAACTTTATTTAGCCTTCTCGATTAGGTGTTTTTCAAACCTCACCGCCAGAGCACGTAACCCTAACCCTAACTTCCTACTGTTATCACCCTCAGTCAGCCCTCCTGCTTGTCCCTTCCCTCCCCCGTTCAGTGCTGAGCTCTAATCTCTGTCCTCGATCGGAGGCTTTCCTTCATATTTCTTCATCTTTTTCAAGGTTTTATTGCAAAAGCCTCTTTCTTGCTCTGCGATCTACTTTATCTTTCCTTTTCTGTTCCCTATTTACCAATTTCTTTTTTTTTTTTAAGATTTTCATTAATAAGAATGATCTCCTTACATACAATGGAATCAAGAGTCACATAGTTGCCAGAAAGATACACAAAAGTCAGTCTGTAGTCTGTTTGTATGATGGGAACCATCGTTGGGGAAGTATCATGACGGCAAATGCTGGGGGCAGCCACCCTCCTGACTTATCACCACAGTGCCTTCCCTCTTTGCTCTGTTCATGGTGAATAGATTAGTGGTAAAAATCACTTATCTTGTCATACGCTGGCAAAATCTTTCAGTCGGCTTAACCAATTTTATCTTTTCTCCCTCCCCCATATAAAGTAGTTTAAAGTTTTATGGGGAAATACCTCATTTTGTATATCCTGTTATCACTTCAAGAAAAGTGGTGGAACTGAGAACACACTTTTTGGGAGAGACTAAGATGAAATTCTGGGTGCCTTTTGGTGTCCACTTGCCCCTAGTCCTCAGTCCCTCCCCCTGCCTTGGAATGGTGGGACCAGGACTTGGAAAAGTCCTATGTACTTACTGGTCCTGCATTTCCTACTCTCCCATGTCTTCCCTTTTGTCTCTGCCCTTCTTTTGGAATCAAGTTTGAAGTGGGGGCTGAGGTGTCCAAGGTGCAATGACAGAACTCTCACACGTAGTTGTAAGGTGCTCCCTTTTCCTCCTTTTTCCTTTCCTTTTGGAGCTGCAAAGGTGTTTTGTGGGTTAGAGGAAATAAAAAGAAAATTCATCAATTTGAAAATTCTTGAGAATTTCTTCTATCTACATCACATGACTATTTTTTCTAGACTGTTTTTGGATTTTTAATGTCCAGTGGGATGTATTTATGTTGGTGTTTCACAAACAGTGGAAGCTCTGTAGGTATTTGTTTAAAAGAGAAATAAAGACAGAACACAAAAATGCAATCTAGCTGGGGAGTTGGTATAATGGGGTAGTGATGGACATTGGATGCTCAGACTCTGTTTTCATCCTTGTAACTGTCTTTGTGACTGGGTCAAATTACTTCACTACTCTGCACTTTAGTTTTCTTTCTGTAAATGAGAAAGTTGTTAAGTGATGTTTAACAGTGTTAGCTCCCCACGTTAGTATTTATTCATTGATTACTTGTCAAGTGCCTGTTGTGTGCCTGGCACTGTTACGAAATGCTGGAAATACAGTAAACAACAAATGGAGTAGTTCCTGCTCTTGCTGATATTTTATAATGGGGTGTGGGATGTCTGTCTCCCCATCAGTAATAGAAATAATAATTTGAAGGACAGCTGAGTTCCAGTCCTTGCTTTGTGTCTGATTTGGGTAGGACCTTCCGGGTTATTTATGACCCCCTGCCCTAAAGATTTATTTATTTATTTGAGAGAGAAAGAGAAACAGAATACAAGCAGGAAAGGGGCAGAGGGAGAGGGGGAGAGAGAATCCCAAGCAGACTCCCTGCTGAGTGTGGAGCCTGATGTGAAACTCAATTCCACAACACCGAGATCATGACCTGAGCTGAAATGAGGAGTCAGATGCTCAACCAACTGAGCCACTCAGGTGCCCCAGGACCTTTAGAAATCATTTTAAATGCTCTGTTCCTTTATTTTCTCATCTGTGATGGAGATAGTGATACCTAAACTATTTACCTTAAACAGTTGTTTTAAGACTTGAAATAATATATGTGGAAGTGCATTTTAATACAATAGTAATGTATAGTGTGTTTCAGTTTTATCGTAATGAAAAATATTACTGTATTTTGCTGTAGAATTTCACATGGAATTCATTACAACTTGGTTGAGTGAATTCTAGATTAACTTAATTTTGGAATTCAGAGATACTTGAAGAATATAAAGTATGTTTGTTTTTCTTCTCTTCACAGAAAAAGATAATGCTAAATATGTTTTTAGACACAATGATGGCCGATCCTCCTCCCCAGTGCCTTGTCTGGCTACCTCTCATGCACAGGCTTGCCCATGTGGAGAATGGTAAGCAGAACTTGGATCATTCAGTCTCTTGTGCTGCAGGAAATACATGAACTGATGGTATTTGTAATGTCCTTAGCTATTACCATTGAAGATTAAAATTGATATTTGCTTCACTGTGTCATTTGAATTTGTGATTTTTGCTTTTAAAAGAGGGATTTTAAAAAATATATATTTATTTATTTGAGACAGAGAGCATGAGAGAGAGAGCAAGAGAGCTCAAGCAGTGGGGGAAGGGAGAGGGTGAGGGAGAAACAGGTTCTCCGCTGAGCAGGGAGCCTGATGCGGAACTCAGTCCCAGGACCCTGATATCGTGACCAGAGCCAAAGGCAGAGGCTTACCCCGCTGATGCACCCAGGTGCCCTTCGAAGGAGGGATATTTATTTCTCAAGGAAAAGTAGGGGAAGGGGACTTGTTACTTAGGATACCAAGAAATAGTCATCTCAGGTCATAAAACTTTGTGGTTCAAATTCTGGGTTTTCTCCCACCGAGAATCACTTGAACCCATCTGATTTAGACCTGACTTCCTTTTTTACCTTTAATTTATACAGTTATAAAAAAAATTAGATGTATGCAGTACCAAGCACTAACACTAATGATTTTGGAACATTTTAAAGGAAAATAGCTGTGATAGAATTCGGTGCATCACCGTCACACACCTTCGCTTTCTGCCTTTACTATTTTATCTTGAATTACTCTTGGTACCTTTTTGAGGAATTTGACTTAAATGTTTGTCTTGGTTAGAATTGAAATAGTAGTTTTACCTCCAGTAACTAATTTTTTCTTCTGTTGTTACCAATTTATCTCCTTGTTTAGGTTGTGTGAGTTTGTTAAAGGAAGGGCTATAGTTTCTTTCTTTCTTTTTTTTTTTTTAAGATTTTATTTATTTATTTGACAGACAGAGATCACAAGTAGGTGGAGAGGCAGGCAGAGAGAGAGGAGGAAGCAGGCTCCCTGCTGGGCAGAGAGCCCGAAGTGGGGCTCGATCCCAGGACCCTGGGATCATGACCTGAGCCGAAGGCAGAGGCTTTAACCTACTGAGCCATCCAGGCACCCCAGGGCTATAGTTTCTTATGTAACCTCCCTCCCTCCTCTCAAGGCTCTTGCCTGTTTCTTATTCTGCCAAAGAGAACCAGTAAATCTGAGAAACATGAAAAGGCAGAGCTCCCTTTTCCCCTTTGTAAGAATGAAATGCACATCCATACTCTGTCTTCTCCCTCTCTCATCTGTACCTTTTGTTTTTAAACCTCTCAGCCTTTTGCGCCACTGTGGCTTTAGTTCATAGGAACCTTAGATTCAGGATTACTTTCTTAAAGTTGTAGAATCTCTTGACTAAAACAGCTAAATTTTTTTTTAAAAGATTTTATTTATTTATTTGACAGAGAGACACAGCGAGAGGGAACACAAGCAGGGGGAGTGGGAGAGGGAGAAGCAGGCTTCCTGCTGAGCAGGGAGCCTTATGCGGGGCTCGATCCCAGGGCCCTGGGGTTATGACCTGGCTGAAGGGAGACACTTAACAACTGAGCCACCCAGGTGCCCCAAAAAACAGCTAAATTTTTTAACAGGATTTTCGGATAGAGATTTATACTGTTAAATTATTATATTATTGAGTATTATTAGTTCTTTTGGAGGCAATACTTTTAAAGCCTGAAGTGTGTCTTATTCAGTTTGTTTTCATAAAATAATTTTGCAGTCAAATGCTCTATCACTGAGCTATACCCCCTTCATAACATCATTTTGTATCTACCATACCATAAGGAAAGAATCTCATTTGTCCTGATTTTTGTTATCCATATGAATATTTTATTGTGACTTTGTATATAGTGTATTATTTGTTGATTACATTCTTATGAGGTTAGTGATTTTTTTCTTAGGGACAGAGAAATAGTATGATCTCATTGACATATCTTGAAGATAAAACATGTTATTTATCACAATAACATTTATCTATATATCTTAATTTTTATGGTGGGGAAATCATAACATTATGGTATTTCTATATTTCTATATGGTATTTCTATTGTTGTAGTTGTTTGGGCCCTTTCTATGAAATTCATCACTTGAATTATATCGAAATTACTATTTATAAGGACAGATATCTATTTACTTACATAAAAGTTATACTTTTTGTATTGTTTTACTAATCCAAGTATATTGTGTGTAAGATTACAACATGATGTATTCTTCCAAAAAAGAATGCTTTTACCAAAACCTGATCTTATGATTGACTTAGTACACTTGGTGATTCTCTCCACATTCTGGTTCTTTCCATTTCTACTGGGTCAACCCATTACACTGTCTAATGTGTGGCTGGTGTAAAAGAGGAGAGAAATATATAGATATTCATGTTCAACCAAGATGATCAGAATATACTTGATAATTTAATACTAATGTACATACCAAAATAATTGTATAGAATTATAGCCAAAAATAATTGTATAGAATTATAAATACCGGTATGCTGTTGTCCCCTGTGTTGATGTGAGCTCCAGACTGATTTGAGAGTAGTGTTCTTTGGCGGACCTTTACTAGATTATGTAGTTTTATTCATTTTTTTAATTTTTAAAATTTTTAAAAAAGATTTTTTTCAGTTGAAAGAGAGCGAGCACGAAAAGGGCAATGGTCTGAGAGAGAAGCAGACTCCCCACTAAGCAGGGAGCCTGATGCGGGACTCGATCCCAGGACCCTGAGATCATGACCTGAGCCGAAGGCAGACACTTAACCAACTGAGCCACCCAGGTGCCCCTAGATTGTATAGTCTTAATTTGGAGCACAGATTTTTTTTTAAAGTTTTTATTTATTAGAGAGAGAATGAGTGAAAGAGAGAGCAGGGGCAGAGAGAGAGGGAGAAGCAGGCTCCCTGCTGAGTAGAGACCCCCCCACCCCCACCCCACATGGGGCTCGATCCCAGGGCCCCGAGATCACAGCCTGAGCAGAAGGCAGATGCTTAACCGAATGAGCCACCTAGGCACCCCTGGAAAATAAATTTTAGACTGAGAAGGCTTCTCTTCTTTCCGTATATATTTATCATCTACGATCCTTATCATACATTTATCATTCTAATAAACAGGAGTTTCATTTTAAAAAAAGAAATTGGTTATTTTCTCAGGTAGATTGGAATGTAACATTCTAACTTGAAAAACTGTTCTCATCTATTATCTTCCCCTTTTATTCTACTAAATGGCAGGTTCTTTAACTGGGAGACAATTTAGAGTTTTCGATTCTAATATTGTTTTCACCTTTGCTTGTTTACATGAGGTTTGGTTTTCCCCGTAAGGACCTTCTTTCTCCAAATGAAAATGTCTTCTTTCTGTCTCGTGTCCCCCTCTCCGCCTTCCGCAGTCTTCCACCCCGTGGAGTGCTCCTACTGCCGCTGCGAGAGTATGATGGGCTTCCGGTACCGATGCCAGCAGTGCCACAACTACCAGCTCTGCCAGAACTGCTTCTGGCGCGGCCATGCCAGCGGCCCTCACAGCAACCAACACCAGATGAAGGAGCACTCGTCTTGGGTAATTGCTTTGTGTCTCTGTCTGTGTCCTCCGCCCTTACCCTGTCTCTGTGGTGACAGTGCCGGCTGCCTCCTCCTGGAGGCCTCACCAATGAGGATGCGGGGTAGCCCAGCCTTCATGCTCACGGTTCTGACCGCAGATACGTTGTGCTGCATCACCTGGCTTTATTTGTTTGTTTGTTTATTTTCACCGCTTGATTTTATTTTATATATTTTATTTTATTTTTTTTAAGATTTTATTTACGTATTTGACAGACAGAAATCACAAGTAGGCAGAGAGGCAGGCAGAGAGAGAGAGAGATGGGAAGCAGGCTCCCTGCTGGGCAGAGAGCCCGATGCGGGGCTCGATCCCAGGACCCTGAGATCATGACCTGAGCTGAAGGCAGAGGCTTTAGCCCACTGAGCCACCCAGGTGCCCCTTCACCGCTTGATTTTTAAAAGGAGAATTTTTAAAGTCCCAGGAGATGGAGATGCTATTACAATTTGAAATGGAAAAGTAAGTGAGAAGGGTCTTCTTATTTTAAAACTGTGCAAGCGGTATCCCCCCAAAGCTTATTCTCTGAACTTTTATTAAGATTTAAAGTTCTTTTTCTCAAGCATATTTCCTACATGTCTCTAGGCTTTAAAATGTTGCAGAGAAAGCTGCGTGAACTGAAGGAGTTAAATTTTTATCTCTCTGAAGTTGGGGAAATATTGTATCTTACAGTTGCCACATTGGTGTCCATCCTTCCTTCCTTCTAGATTTTATTTATTTGATGGAGAGAGACCCAGGGAGAGAGAGAACACAAGCAGGGGAGTGGGAGAGGGAGAAGCAGGCTTCCAGTCGAGCAGGGAGATGAACGCAGAGCTCAGTCCCAGGACCCTGGGATCGTGGTCTGAACCGAAGGCAGGTGCTTAACCCACTGAGCACCCAGGCGCCCTGGTGTCCTTACTTTCAAAAGCAGTCCTGTAAATAACAATATTTGGGTGGAGGATGTGTGATTTCCCTCTGGTGTTTATAAATCACCTAACAAGCTTAGCATCAATCATTTTTCTTCCCTTTTCACAATTTATTTTCAGAATTTTTAAAATGCCATCCATTTATTTCCAAAAACTCATTTTAAAAACTTTTCCCTCTAGTTTTTTTGGTTGGTTGGTTTGCTGAAGGATAGAACAATATATAGAGTCACAGGTATAATTTAGGATTTAGGTTCTTACCCTGGGTCATCCTACTGGACTTTTAAATGTTAGCTTCAGTTACCAGGGTTTTTTTTTCTTTCTTTTTCCTTCTAGTTAGCGTTTTTGTTTTTTTTTTTTAAGATTTTATTTATTTATTTGACAGACAGAGATCGCAAGTAGGCAGAAAGACAAGGCAGAGAGAGAGGAGGAAGCAGGCTCCCCGCGGAGCAGAGAGCCCGATGCGGGGCTCGATTCCAGGATCCTGGGATCATGACCTGGGCCGAAGGCAGAGGCCTCAACCCACTGAGCCACCCAGGCACCCCTCTAGTTAGCCTTCTTAAAACTTAATCAAGAAAAAAGCCAAGTAAGCTCATATCAAGGATTGGTTTAAAAAAACACACATACACACAACAAATTTCAACCCATGCGTACGCTTTACTTCTTACATCTCTGACACGTTAGAGAAAATTTTTTTTTTAATTAGTTAGGTTTTCAGTTACACTTAACCAAAAAATTTCGTTAAACTGAACATCATCTCCTGGGTTTTGTTGTGTTGTAAATTCCAGTATTTTTTTGGTTGAGGAGTGATTATTTAAAATTTTTAAACAAGCAATGGAAAAAAATTACAATGAGTAGGTTCTTCTTTCACTGAATAAAGATATTCTCTAATAGAGATTTCACTGAATAGAAATAATTCAAGTTGTTATTTTTCCCTTTCTTAAAGTACAGGTGTCCCACTTAATTGATTTATTAGTGTTTTTCCTCACTGTTTTTTTGTTTAGAGTCTAACTCTCAACACTGAGATAGCTCGTTGCTCTGTTACCATTATAATGATTGGATTCATTGGCATGTTTCTTCTGACAGTTCTCATGCTAGATGTTAGGGGAATAGAGTGAAGAACTTCTTTTTCATCATAGATAGAACTTGCTCATTTAGTTAATTTGTAGCCCTTTTAGAAATGGGGATTTTACTTTTTTTTTTTAAAGATAAGTGGCTAAATATTGCTTTATGATTGCTTTATGATTTAAAAACCAGCATTTCATATGCTCTTGAATTTTGGCATTGTACATCAATGAAAGTACAGAAATCACAAGTGAATTCTTCTACTTCTGCTTGATCCTCACAACACTTGTGAATTGAGGCATGTCCCCATTTGTTGTTTTTTTTTTTTTTAAAGATTTTTTTATTTATCCATTTGACAGAGAGATCACAAGCAGGCAGAGAGACAGGCAGAGAGAGAGAGGAGGAAGCAGGCTCCCCACGGAGCAGAGAGCCCGATGTGGGGCTTGATCCCAAGACCCGAGCCGAAGGCAGAGGCTTTAACCCACTGAGCCACCCAAGTGCCCCCATTTGTTGTTAATTTTATTTCAACTTTGTCGTCTTTTTAAAAATTTCATTCATTTTTGTTGTAGTGACTGAAGATTTCAAGAAAAGTCAAGTATTATAGGCATGAAGCTGGTATCGGTTCTGAATTTTAAAGAGTATATGCATTACGTATGACCGATGCATATTGGTTAGGTTTTTTTTAGCAGAGTGTGTGTGTGTAACTTGTTTCTAAGGTTAGAACTATATGTGTAGTGCCCTTGTTCTTTGAGGAAGATGTGAGTGAATTTTGGGACTGATGTGGGTAAAGAAGTTTCCACTAACAAAATAGGCGTAATCACTTTAATAGTAATTTCTTTGAAGATTGTCCATTGTGTTTATAATAATATTTGAATAGTTTTCTGTGTTCATAAGAGATAAATTTAATGTGCATTTAACAAGTTTATATATGAATTTGTATCGTAGATTTGATAGGTGTTCTATTGGTGCTTGGAATTTTACTTTGATTTTTTTCCAAAAGTTTCTGTTTAATGTTTTACCTAAGTAACTATGCAGTGCAGTTCATTTATTCTTTTAATCATCAATCCATTCATTTGACTTTATTTTAGAAAAAAAATGCTATATAGTATCATATGTGATTCATTCTGTGCATTCATTATTCATTCAAATGATATTATTTGAGCTCCTACTATGTGTGCCAGGCGCTGTTACAAGCATTTAGGATACATCTATGAGCAAACCAGACAGATTCCTGCCCTTGCGGGGCTTAAATTTTGAGGGGTATGAAAGGCCATTAGGGCTCATTGGCATTGCTGTTTTCCTGTTTTTGCTGGGCATACATCTAGACCACATTTCTCAGCCTCCCTGTATGTGAGAAGGACCATATAAATAGCACTTATTAGTGGAATATGATCAGAGTGATATGTGTCTTCCCAGAATAAGACTGTTGATAGCTGAGTGCCTCTTCTGTTCTCTCTGCTGGCTTAGTGGAGAGAATTTCATTAGGACCCAGAGGAGGATAAAACCACAAATGAAAGGAAATCAGGTCCTTGAATGATGGGTGGAGAAGAGCGTGCTGCCAACCTGCTTGACTTTGGTGGGAGCAAGAGAGAAACTTTGTGTTAAGCTACTGAGGGTTTAGTTTTTGCTGCAGTAGTTGGTACTGGAAGTAGGGTTCTGTTAAAGCAAAACCTTGAAATCTGTGTCATTGGCTTAGCAGCCAAATAGCCCTGATGAGGACACTAATACTGGAGTTGGAAAGGACAGAAACCCATGTTATGCAGTGGTGACCAAATGGGTAAATTTGTCATCCATGATAACTTAGAAGGCACGCTTCATGCCACTTGAGCTCCAGGTCAAAGGTTGGAAAGGACTGGAGTGTGAGTGTGTGTTGACTGTTTTTGGTTAAGTATGACAAGGAAGAGATGAGCTTAGGAAAGAATTAGCAAGTTTTCAAGCAAAAAATGAAAGGGACTAGAGAAAGTTCTGACAGTTGGAGCAGTGACAAGAAAAACAGATTGCTTATAGACCCTGGAGAGAGCAGTAGGTAAGAGTTGAGAAAGGCTTTGAGCAATAAAGGCCTAGAGAACTTTCTCAGTCAAAGAAAGGTGACTTAGTCCTAGGGCGAAGATCAGATTAGGGCATGAGTTCTTGTTCTTGGCTGTTCATCAGAATCCTCTTGCTCTCACCTACATAGCTTCTGATTTAGTGGGTCAAAGGTACATGAAACCTAGATAAGGCAGTTTTTAAAAGTTCCCCCAAGTGATTCTTTCATGCAGCCAAAGTTGGGAACTGCTGACCTGTTGTTTCATGTGGCCTCCAGGTGGCCTCTGTTAGTTCAAAGCAAGAGGAATGGAGGCAAAGACATAAATCAGGCTTGAGAATTAGGTCTAGGAAAGGACTTCGTGTGTGGTTACTGGCACATGGAACTGACTGCAAACAAATAGATCAAAGGCCTACTAAGTTTTTGAGGGAATTGTATGTTGGCAAAGGAACCACGAGCCTGAGCTTCACAAGCCCTTGACTACTGGAGCTGTTAAACAACTTTTTAAGGACCTATACCTTGCTTCGGGAAGAGGTGGGTTGTGAAGGTGACACAGCCCCCAAGGAGGGCATGCCAGAGCCCACTTTGCCGAGAAGGACATTGGATAAGGAAGAACCTCCTGCTCATGTTCCTTTATCGTGTAGTGGAATGGGGATGCTGAGTGCAGATAATCTGTTCCTATTTACATCGTAAGGAGCTACACATGATCTTGTTAAAGAAGGCTGTGATGTACCTAGAAGCCCTAGACTTGTCTTTAGATGCACTGACTGAACAGGACCTCAGGTTTTCTCTTGGGAGAGGCCTGAGTGTGTTTTATGTGTAGGAAGAGGGAGGAAAAATGTATTTTGTGATTAGAATTACCTACCAATATCCTTGTGTTCCTTCTCTTCCTAGACCTGCATGTAGGTGATACAGCCCATCCTCCTTGCCCCCCAGCTGGAGCCCTATAACTAGGTTTCACCAGCGGAATGTATTTGCAAGTGATCTGTGTTACTTCTAGGTCAAGGCTGTTTTAAGCAGATGTGTCCTCTCATCCTCTCTTTACCCTTCTCACTCCCAGTAGACACTGGTCACATGGAAGGATCTCCAAAGAAACTGGTAGAGGCAGAAGTGCTTAGATGAAAGGGGGCTGGTAGATGGATCAGAGCCCCTTGGCCGATTGACACTGGACTCACATGAACAAGAAATCAGAAAGCAGAATCCAGAGTATGGGGTCATGGGGTCATGGAGGCTGTGTTGAGAAAGTGATATTTGAGCAGTGTTTTCAGTCTCTGCTAGCAGACATCTGGGGAGGAGGAGGCATTTTCAGCATGAGGCCTGAGAACAGGAGTGTGCTTCTGGGTTCAGAGAACAGCAAAAAAGCCTGTGTGCCCAGAGTGGAGTGAACAGGAGGAGGACTACTGGAGAGGAGGTCAGATTGCTCCCAAGGGCCATGCTGGCCCTTGTAAGGATGTTGGCTTTTACTCTAGGGAAACGAGGAGTCTTTATTGGGTCTTTATTGGGTTTTGAAGAAGAGATGGTATGGCTTGATTTATCTTTTGAAATGATGGGTCTGGATAACATGTAAAGAGTAAAGTGGGAGGAAAAGATGGAAGCAGAGACACCATTTCAGGAGAGGTGATTGCAGTAATCAAAACAGACGTGGTAGTTGGTAGCAGTCGAGGTGGTGACAAGGGTGGAACGAGGATGTCCCTTGCCAGTCGGCCTGACGGGTTGGATGTGGCTTGTGAGAGGACAGGAGCTAAGATTCTGTCCTAAACAACTAGAAGGATGGAATGGTCATCAGCTGAGGAGAGGCAGCTGTGGGTAGAGCACGCGTCGATGTGAGGATGCAGAGTTCACTTTGGACATTCAGTTCAGAATTTAAGGTGCTTACTGGATATCTGTATGTAGATGGACATCAAGAAGGAAGTCTGAGCTAGAAATGTCAGCTTGAGGGTTGCTATTTAAAGCCATGAGACTGCATGGTCCCACCAGGTGAGTGAGTAGAGATGGAGGAGAGAAGAAAGAGGAGAAGAAGAATGAGGCCTGATGTCCGGCAGCAGCGTTAAGAGATCTGGGAGAAGAGGAGGGACCTGCAAGCAGCGACGCAGGGGAAGAGCCTCTCCTGGAAGCGCGTGGAGAGTGTTTCGAGGAGGAGGGAGTGGCCATCTGTGCCCAGGGCTGTGACAGTCCCGTGAGAAGACTCAGCAGTGGCCCCTCACCTAACAGTGTGGGGTTGTCCTGCAAGAGCGGTGGGAACAAAACCTGTCCCAAGTGATCTATTTCTAACACTTCTTCCTAATAGTTGTTCTTAGTGGGATTTTAGGAGACCTAAAGACCTAAAGGAGACCTAAAGAGAGCTTTGCTCTCTCCTACTCATAGTTGCAACCGCCCAGGAGCTGGGCAGATGGCAGTCTGTTCAAGTAGGTGGTTTTAACTGTGAGGAAGTAATGGACTTGCCAGTGGCCCCTGCATGGAAGACAGCCCAGCCCAAGGCGGGCCTTTCCAGCAGGGAGCAGGACTGGAAGCTCCAGGCTGAGGGCACAGAGGGAATGTACTTTCTGCGGTGCTTGCAGACACCAGCACACAAGGTGGGGAGAGGCTGGGCTGGCCTGTTCATGCCTTCCCTCGGACCACCCAGTCTGATCAGAAGAATGAGGGGCAGAGAAGGCCCCAGTGGGGTCCTCCAGAGAAGGTCCTCCTCGTGGAGACAAGGGCGTGGGCCATGTAATCAGTACTGATTTGTACATTCTAGTTTGCAAGGGTATATTCCTCATCTTCTCTGGGGTTCCCGGATCGTATTCCAAGTAACCTTGCCACCAGGAGGCCTGCGGTGTACAGTGGTTCAGTTATTGTTGCTGCAAAATAAGCCTCCCCAAAACTAGTGACAGAAAACAATCATTTTCGTAGGCCCACGGGTTTGGGGTTAGGAGCTTGGACAGGGCAGAGGACTGGGTAGGCCCTGCTCTGTGACTTCTGCGGCCTCTGCTGGGTTTCTGAAATACGAGGTAGGGTGGGTGGCTTGAATGACTGGAGGCTTCTTCATTCGCGTGTCCGGTGTCTGCCCAGGGATGGCTAGAAGCCTGGGCTCAGCCAGATGGTAGACTGGGCCACCCATGTGGCCTGAGGCCTGAATGTGGCCTGTGCATCCCACAGAGTGGCGGCTGTGTTTTCAGAGAGAGTGTCCCTGGAGGAAGCATCTGGAAAACCGTGTTCGTAGAGTGTTAGGGGAAAGCTGCGAGGCCTTTCCTGCCTGAGCTGTGGAAGTCATGCAATCACGTTCTACCAGACTGTTGGTTACAGCACTGAGGCACTAGGGCCGGTCCAGCTGCGGGAAGGAGAGGATGCTGGGGTTGGCAGAGGCTGTCAAGTCCCATCAGGAAGGAGCAGGCATAGTGTGGTGCTGAGTAGGATGGTGCAGTTACGTTTGGGAATAATTTCTGGCCTATAGTTAATGCTCAGTAAGTGTTTGTTAAAGAGATGAATGAAGGACCGTAGAAATGAGTATATCTAGCCGTGTATCCCGTCTGCCACACGGAGGAGAAAGCCTTACGATTTGAACGAGGCTTAGTTCACCCAGAGAAACTGTCATGTTTTTCTACTAAGTCATACTTTTTAAAAGAGCATTTTGTTTAAACAACTATGCATAATATTTACTGGGATTTTTTCTCATATTTATTCCCATATTCAGATTTGGAGGAAGATTCTTCTAAAGTATTTCAGATATAGTGTTATTGTTTTTAATCACTTAATGATCTGAACCCTGACCTTCAATTTCCTTAGGGCGTACATGCTTTTCCGACTTATTTTACGCATCTTTCCCTTCCTCCTTCCCTCCCTCTCTTCCTCCTCCTCTCTCTTTCTCTCCCTCATATCTGCTTAATTTAATTTTTTAACTTTCTTTCAATTACTATGAAAAATACACAACATAAAATTTGCATTTTACCTCTTTTTAGGTGTCCTGTTCACTGGCATTAAGCACATTCATACTGTTGTGCAGCCGCCGCCACCATCCACCTGGAACTTTTCCATTTCCTCAGACAGAAACTCTTCACCCTTTCTGGCTATGTGAGAAGGGCTAGAAAGAAGCCATTCCCTGCCCGCCCCTCTGCCTTACGTTCAGATCTCCGCTTACCCTGGTCTTCACTTTACCAAGAAAAATTTGATCTCCACTTGGCAGGAAAGCTGTGTGTCTGTTTATACAAAATACCCTTGTAGCACGGCTGCTATTTATTAGTTGAGTGGCTCCATAGAGGCAGTTATGTAATATAGAATATATGGAAATTTCACCTTTCTTCCCAGCAGAGGGCAGGCTCCACCTCTAAACAAAGTCACTTGTTCTTTGGAATCTGTACACGAGGCAGTATTTGGGTTTGTTCAGCAACCTCTGTGAATAATATTGCTTCTTTTTAAAAAATAAATATTAACAGGCAACACACATATGTCCAGTATGCTTATTTGGGCATTAGTGATATTAAATAATTTACCTTAAGGACTCAGGGCAAATTTTGTTGTCATAGACCTGGACCAGTTAAGATTGTTGTTGACCTGTCCTTGTCAGAAGCAGTATTTAATTCTCACGTGACTAGCACACCTCTCCTCACATCGCTAGAATTTTGAGAGAATATGTATTCAGTGAGAAATAAGTATGCTTCTTGGCCGTGCTTCGGCCCAGGTCCGGATAGTCATGTCATAATTTAACTATTTTGTATATAGTGTAAAACTAGGCAGGAGGATTTTAAAATTTTTTTAACTTTTAAAATTCAGGTGTAATTAACATACAGCGTTATGTTAGTTTCAGGTGTGTGATAGAGTGATTCAACAATTATATGCCTTACTCAGTGCTCATCATTAAGTGTGCTCTCAATCTCCTCCACCTCTTACCCATCCTCCACCCGCTCCCCTCAGGTAACCACCGGTTCTCTATAGTTAAGAGTCTGGTTTTTGGTTTGTCTCTTTTTTACCCTTTGTTCATTTGTTTTGTTTCTTAAATTCCATATATGAATAAAATCATACAGTATTTGTCTTTTTCTGATCAACTCATTTTACTTAGCGTAATACTCTCTGGGTCCATCCACATTGTTGCAAATGGCAAGCTTCATTCTTTTTTATGGTTGAGTAACATTCCATCATATGTCTACCACACCTTCTCTATCCATTCATCTGTTGATGGACTCTTGGGATGCTTCCAAAATTTGACTATTGCAAATAACGTTACATAAACATAGAGGTGCATGCATCTTTTTGAATTAGTGTTTTTGTTTTCTTTGGGTAGATACCCAGTAGTGGAATTACTGGATCATTAGTAATTCTATTTTTAATGTGTTGCGGAACCTCCATACCAGTTTCCACAGTGGCTGCACCAAGCTCCTCTCTCACCAACAGTGCCTGAGAGTTCCTTTCTAGAAGGACTGGTTTTTTAAAGGCATAAGGCAGTATCTCCATTTATGGCAAGTTACAGCACAAGGTAAGACAAATACATGAAGGCATTCCATGCAAAATCTGCAAACCGGACTTGTAGCCCATTGCCCCACACTTCTTAGAGAAGCTGCTGAGACTGTGTCCGCTATGGTTCACACCTGTTTTCATTAGTTGTGGTCTCACCCTCTTATGTGGCACCACCATTCCCATCTTGATCTTTTGGTGACTCATTGCACACACACACACACACACACACACACACACACACCCCGCCCTGTCCTCCTTGTAGTCCCCAGTCCTCCACATCTTAAGTGCTTTTACAACTGCTGCTCCTTAGTCAGCAAGCTGCCCTCATTTTTACTGCTTCTCTAAGCATTTCTTTTACCGCCCCCCCCCTTAATTGAAATTTGGCTATCCTTTAGGATCTCCCCTTCTCCTACACCCTTTCAGGTGGTAGCTATTCATTCTCCCACATCTCTGTGGTTTTAGGGACAAGGAGGTGAAATTATCGTGAAGGTGGCTATATAATTTATCATATACAACAGACTTACTTGGGAGTAAAAGGGGCCCTTTTCTTTATGCAGGGAGGGACAGCAGGCATAAACTGGGATTTCCTGGGTAAACTGTTTATGGACACTGTTTTAGTGTTCTGTTACTGCATAATAAATTATCACAAAGTTAGCAGCTTAAAACAACAGACATTTGTTATTTCCGTTTCTGTGTGTCAGAAGTCCAGGCAGTGGCATGACTGGATTCTCTGCTCTAGGTCTTGCTGGGCTGAACTCAGGGTATCAGCGAGGTTGTAGTTATCATCTGGGTTGGGGGGGTCCTCTTGCCAGTTCACTGGTTGGCCGAATTTATTTTATCGTAAGTATGGTATCGAGGTCCCCATTTTCTGGCTCGCTTCCAGCCAGGGAGGGCTCTCAGCTCCCAGAGGCCACCTGCAGTTCCTTGCCATGTGGCCCCCAGAGGCAGTTTACAAAATTGACATTTGCTTTCTTCCAGGCCAGTTGGAGCATGTCTCCCTGACTTCCTCTTCTGTAACTCACCAGGAAAAAATGCTGCTTTTAAAGGGCTTACCTGGGGACACCTGGGTGGCTCAGTTGGTCGAGCAGCTGCCTTCGGCTCAGGTCATGATCCCGGCGTCCTGGGATCGAGTCCCACATTGGGCTCCTTGCTCGGCGGGGAGCCTGCTTCTCCCTCTGCCTCCGACTGCCAGTGCTCGCGCTCTCTCTCTCTCTCTCTCTGACAAATAAATAAATAAAATATTTTTAAAGGGCTTACCTGATGAGACCAAGCCCATCAAGGTAGTCTCCCTTTTGCCATGTAACATAATCAAAGGCGTGATAGAGTTCATCATCTTCACAGGTCCCAATTACATTCAAAGGGGAAAGGATTCTCTGAGGATAAGGGTTGCTGAGAGTCAATTTGGAATTCTGCAGGTGCCGTTCATCCTGGTCATTTTCTTCCCTTTCTGCCTTGCCGCTTCTAGACCACCTTGAGTCTCTAGGATCAAACAACTGCATCAGTGATAAGCAAGATACTGCCTTAAGGCTGGTGCCATTTTAGCTCTAACACCACCCCGCCCCCCGTCTTCTTTTCTGATTGCAGTTATCTTTTGGGTCATTTCCCTTCACTCTGGGATGGACTGGTACCAGAACTGTGGTCACTTCTTGGGTGATTTCAGTAACTATAGAGTCACACTCTTCAAGACCCTGGCCATCGAGTTTCTTGACTTCTTGACTCTGACAGTCTTCTTCCCCCTGAGCCTCAGCCATCCACTCCCTCACATACACCCTGGACCCTCTCACCACCTCTAACTGCTCTACTTCAAAGCCACTGATTTAGACACCCCATTCCGTGTTGCTCCCCGTTGTCATTCCCGCTGACTTGTTTAACTACTCTCACTCTAAGACCATCCCAGTCTTCCTTCCAACTGCTGCTCCACTGACTTGTCGGCGTTCTCAGTCGGCTCTCTCTTCTTTCTTTTCTCCTTACCATTTTAGAAATGGTGCTATTTTCCTGCACTATAAGTTCCATCGTCCTGTGGCTTTTTTTTTATCCATATCTCAGTCAACTAAATTCATGGATGAATTAATCTGTTTGCTTTCTCTTAACTCTTTCTGGAGAAAGCCATACAAAAGGGCAGACTAGTGTTCCCATAAATTCATGATCGCCAACTTTGTATTGACTCTCAGCACTGCAATCCGTTCTCTGATCACCTTGCTTTTCCGTTCTTTGCGATGGTTAAAGTTGTATAGGAATAAAATCCCCATTTAAAAAAACCATCTACCCCCACTCTTCCCTCTTTCAAAGGATGCCTCCTTTCTTACTACACAGAAAAAACAAAAGTCATTGGGCAAGGACTCCCTTAACTTATTGCTGCTGAGTTCACTCACTCATTTATATTTATTCAACAAATTCTTTTTTTTTAAAAAGATTTTATTAATTTATTTGACAGAAATCACAAGTAGGCAGAGAGGCCGGCAGAGAGAGAGAGAGAGGAGGAAGCAGGCTCCCTGCTGAGCAGAGAGCCCAATGTGGGGCTCGATCCCAGGACCCTGAGATCATGACCTGAGCCAAAGGCAGAGGCTTTAACCCACTGAGCCACCCAGGCGCCCCTATTCAGCAAATTCTTATCAGGTACCTGCTGCATAGCAGATGTATGGTGAAAACTATGGAACATCATTGAAAGTAATTAAAGAAAGCCTAAGTAAATAGAAAAACCTACACACATTTATAGATTGAAAGACTTAATATTGTTATAAGGACAATACTCCTTAAATTTATCTACAGATTCAATGCAATTTCCATGAGAATCTCAGCT
Source organism: Martes martes (assembly GCF_963455335.1). Taxonomy (NCBI): domain Eukaryota; kingdom Metazoa; phylum Chordata; class Mammalia; order Carnivora; family Mustelidae; genus Martes; species Martes martes. Next base: position 119,880,109 of record NC_137896.1, read on the forward strand.
GCTTTTTTGCTAACCCTATAAGCTGATCCTAAAATTCCTATGGATATGCAAGGGACTCAAAATAGCCAAAACAATCTTGAAAAAGAAAAACACAGATGGAGAACTCACACTTCCTGTCTTTAAAATTTGTATCAGTAATAAAACAGTAATCAAGACATTGTAGTACTTGCATGAGGTTAAATGTATAGATAGATTAATGGGACAGAATTGAGAGTTCAAAAATAAGCCCTTACATTTGTTGTTGATAGATTTTCAACGAGGGTGACAGGACTATTCAGAAGGGGAAGAATATTTTTTTCAAAATACGGTGCTGGGGGCCCCTGGGTAGCGTCGTTAAGCGTCTGCCTTCAGCTCAGGTCATGGGATCAAGCCCCACATAGGGCTTTCTGCTCAGTGGAAAGCCTGCTTCTCCCTCTCCCACTCCCCCTGCTTGTGTTCCCTCTCTTGCTGTCTCTCTCTCTCTCTCTGTCAATTGAAGAAATAAAATCTTAAAAAATATATGGTACTGGGACAATTGGATATCTACATGCGAAAGAATGAAACCAGACTCCTACCTAATACCATATAAAAAAATTAACTCAAAACCTAAATGTAAGAGCTAAAACTAAGAAACTCTTAGAACAAAACATAGGCATAGATTTTTGTGACCTTGGGGTACACTGCACCTTCCTAGATATGATACTAAAAGCACAAGCAACAGAAGAATAATAGGTAATTGAACTTCATCGAAATTAAAAAGTTGATGCTTCAAAGAACACCATCAAGACAGTAAAAAGGCAATTCACTGAAAAGGAGGAAATACTTGGAAATCATATATCTGATAAGGGACTTGTATCCAGAATTATGAAGAATTCTTAAAACTCAACAAAAACTACCAAATAACCCAATTTAAACATGAGCAAAGGGAAAGTAGAGTGGTGGTTACCAGGAGCTGGGGGTGGGGGAAAGAATGAGAATTGTACGATCAGTACAGAGTTTCAGATTTGCAAGATGAACGGGTTTGGGAGATCTGTTTCACAACAGTGTGAATATACTTAACACGACCGAAGTAATGGTTGAGATGGCCAGTTTTCCATCATGGGGTTTTACAATGAAAAAAAAAGTAAGTTAACTTTAGGGGGAAAGTGGGTAAAGGATCTGAATAGACATTTCTTCAAAGAAGATATACAAATGACCGATAAGCATGTTGACGAGATGCTCAGTGTTGTCAGTCATTAGGGAAATGTCTACTCAAAGCCGCGTGAGATGCCACTTCATACACACCACAATGGTTAAAATAAGAAAAGATTGACAATAGCTGGTGGTGATGAGAATGTGAAGAAACAGGAACCCCCGTCATACTGGTGGTAGGAATGTGAAATTTATCCACTGTGGAAAAACAGTTTTGTAGTTCCTCAAAATGTTAAACATAGTTACAATGTGGTCCGGCACTCCCGGGTGAGAATTGAGAATTCTCCTTTGGGAATTGAAAATACACGTGCTCACAAAAACTTGTATATGAATGTTCATAGCAATATTATTCAAAATAGCTGAAAAGTGGAAAAACCCAAATATCGGTCAACTGAAGAATGGATGAGCACAATGTATGTCAATATAACGGACTATTATTAGAAAAGAAAAGGAAGTGAAGTACTGCTCCACGCTAAAACGTGGATGAACCTTGAAACTGTGCCAAGTGAAAGAAGCCAGACACAAAATGTCACATACTGTATGACTCCATTTATGTGAAATGTCCAGAATAGGCAAATGCAAAGAGACAGAAAGCAGATTGGTGGTTGCCAAGGGCTGAGGAGAGGGAGGTATGGAGTGTGACTGCCAGTGAGTATCGGATTTCTTTTCGGGGTGCAGAAAATGTTCTGAAATGAGATATTAGTTATGGTTGTACAACTCTTTCAGTATACTAAAAACCACTGAATTGTAATGTTAAAAGGGTAATTTTATGGTATGTAAATTATATCTCAATAAAGCTGTTGGTTTGTTTTTTTTTAACTTGGTCAAGAAGAGCTTTTTTGAAGAAGTGACATTTAAACTGAGATTGGAATGACTAACTTGAGGTTGGTGGTTATAAATTCAGAGTCTGACCAGTCAGCATAGTTGGGTATTGACTTCCCCAGTGTGTAGAGGGTAGAGGGGCAGAGTGAATAAAGTCGGGATTTAGATAGTATGACCAAGGGAGAGAGCTGGCAGGGGGTGGTTGGAGAGCGTGCAAGGAAACGACTATAATAATGGGCCATGGAGTGTAGGTTGATTAAAGGAGAAATGAGGCCCTGAGGGAGACGAGGGACCAGAGGAAAGTGGTAGGCTCCGTGAAGAAGAGGACCGGCTGGCATTGAAGTTGTGTTGGAGGTGGGTCCTTGGAGGAGTGAGCTACACGGGCAGCAGTTTGTAGGAGAGTAGGGTGCTTGCGATCGAGATTTTCGGTGATGCACAGTCATTGGCAGTAAAATGTTCCAGGATGTGACTGTGAGGCTGGTGGCTGATGTCGAGGAGGGGGAAGGTTGTCAAAGGTGATTTCAAGGGAGAGCAGTGTTTGAGTTTCCTATAGCTGCCAGAACAAATTATTACAGACCCGGTGACTTAAAGCAGAAGCTCTGGATACCACAGATTTGAAGTCAAGATGCCCACACTCCCTGTGGAGACTCTAGGGAGGAATCCGTTTGTATTCAGGGTCTCCAGAGAAACAGAACCTATGCATGTATTACGTACATTTATACGTATATATTATATAAGGGGATTTATTATAAGGAATTGGTTCACGCAGTTTTGGAGGCTGACAAGTCTCAAGGTGTGCAGGTTGAGTCAGCAAGCTGGAGACCCAGGAGAGCCGGTGGTGGCGTGCCAGTTTTGGTCTGACAGCTTGGAAACCTGGAGAACCATTGATGTCTGCATTCTGGCTGATGGCCTCCAGGCCCAAGAAGAGCACATGTTTCCATTCAACTCTGAAGACAGGGAAAAGCCAGCATCCTAGTTCAAAGGCAGTCAGGCCAGAGGAATTCTCTCTTATTTGGGCCAGGTTCAGCCTTTTGCCCTACTCAGGTCTTCAACTAATTGGATGAAGCCCTCTCGCATTAGGGAGGGGGTTCTGCTTTACTTGGTCTACCAACTTATATGTTAATCTCATCCAAAAACACCCTCACAGGATCACTCAAAATAATGTCTAACCAAATATCCGGGCATCCGATAGCCCAGCAAGTTGACATGAAATTAACCGTTGCACCGTTCTTTGCCTCCTCTCACTTCCGGTGGCTGTTGGCATTTCTTGACCTGTGGCTGCATCACTGAAGCTTCCGCCTCCCTGGTCACATGGCCTCTTCCTCTTCTTTCTTTTCTCCTTTATTATCTATTTTATGAGGATACAGGTCATTGCATTTGGGGCCACCCAGATAATTCAGGATAAACTCTTTGTCTCAAGATCCTCAACTTAATTGTGTTTTGCCATTGAAGGTTCTGTTCACCCTTTTTTGCCATCTCGGGCGATGTTCTCAGGTTCCAGAGATTAGGATGTGGACGTATCTTTGGGGGCCGCCTTTCAACCCACTATAACTAGTATATGGGAAGGGTCAGCTCCGTGGATGTTGGAATCAGCAGGAATTGTGGCCACTGTCGTGTCGGACTCCACTACAGACAGATACTTAGCGTTTTGGTCTGATGATGTGACATTCAAAACTGGGTTGTTGTTTTTTAAAAAAAATTTTTTATGAACATATAATGTATTGTTAGCCCCAGGGATACGGGTCTGTGAATTGTCAGGCTTACACACCAAAACTGGGGTTTTAAGGAAAAGGGAGAATGATGTGAGAGCAGCAGTGAGATTCTAGGAGAAGATAAGCAGTTTGAGGGTCTGAGAGAGAAAGCAGCTGCCTCTTGAATGGCCACAGGGACAGCTGAGCCATCGGGGAAAGCCAGGTGTCCTCCCAGGCAAGAAGGTGGAGTAACACTTGGAGAAGAGAATTCTCTGCCAGAGAATGGAGATGGGCTGCAGACTGTGAAGGCACGTAGAATGAGGTCAAGGATTAGTGTGATACGGGGCCGTGGGAGGGCCTTATGGGAGCAAGCGTCGGAGCGGGAGCCTTGGATTTCTGACAAACATGCATGGTGTGATAACCTTATGACAAAGCTCGTGCTGGAATCAGTCGCAGGCGGCGTCCAGTGCTGCCGCTAGCGCGAGTTGGGAGAGGGCTTGCCAGGCACTCGCAGAGCCCTGGTGCCCGTCTTGCCTCCTGTCCCTGTGGTATGAAGCCTGGGGAGAAGTGCCCTGTAGTTCTCCTGGCCGACAGACTGACCGCCTCACTGACCAAGGTGCGCCCTCTGAAACTGTGGCCTCTGTGGTGCCATCTGAAAGGGAGAAGGGAGGGGCTGGAGAGAAGAAACAGGCTGGAGATATCCTGATAGCAGTTTTCAGCATTTTCAGTAGGTCGATCGGGAGTTTTAAATACTGCTTTTTTCAGCATCTGAACATTGCCCCCGCTCTACTATGGTATTTGGATGCACTATTTATTCTTAAATCCATTTACAGCTGCAAAAGTGCTGAGTTTGAAAGCAGAACTTTTGAAATGGACCCAGCTGTTTAAAAAGATGGATGCTTATCAAAGAAAGTATTGGTGTATAGTTTATGAACAATAAGGCATTTTTTTCCAGCCAGCTTGATTATTCTTAGAGTGAAGAGATCACAGGGAGGTTTTCCATTGGAGAGAAATGTATGATTGAACCCAAACATTGCTTCAAATGAGCAGTTTCCTCCCACGGTCCTGACTCCCCACCAGACCCCGCAGCTATTTCTCCTGCTTCAGATTTTTTCCGACTCTTACAGGTGGCTGCCGGAGGTGACCTGCAGGACGTGTCCCCTGCTTCCCTGTGTGGGTCCGTATGACCCTGCAGTGTGGATTAACTCACATACATCAGGAATTGTTGCCTGCATAAACTGGTGTTTTCTGAAGCTAGTGGTGCAGACTTAGGGTAGAACCGTTTCTCTACAGAGGTTTAGTACACATGGATGTATGTTCATTACCTTTGCTCTCCATTTAGTGACTGCAGCACGTTCAATGATGGAATGTTCGTGTGTTAGTGATGAAACCTTTTGATGAGCTCTGATAAATCAGATATTGTGTTCCCTGGCATCTCTCCCGAGCCATGTTTTCTTCTCTTCAGGTGCCATCCCTCTGAATGTTTTCACACAATTCCAGATTTTTAAATGATCCCCCTAGACATGGATCGATCTCTGCAATCCTTAATTCCAGCCCAGTCTTCTTATCCAGGTTAAGACTCATCTATTGAATGCTCTAATGGACATTCCATCTGGAAATCTCACTGGCTTTTCGGTCAATACATAATTCCAATAATTTTTCAGTCAGTTTTCTTGGACTTCTAAGTTGGTACCTGTAACACCTATAGGAAACAGTAACTTAGTAATTTCCCAATAGTTACAGCTTTTTTTTTTTTTAACCTCTTTGTGTTGGTAGGAACTTCTAGAGTAGCGTCCTAAATTTGTCTAAAAAGAACCAATTGGGGAGCTTATTAAATATACAAAATGCCAGGCCTCCACCCCTGGGAATTTTATCTTTTTAGGTCTGGGTTGAGGCAGAAGAACCTGCTTTGTTTTGTTTTATTTTTTAAAACAAGTAGTCCAGGAAAATTTATTTATTTTTTTTAATCTTTAGGCAAGTTTGGGAAACTCTGTTTCGGAGCAGTACTGAGTAATAGTGGTGGTAGTCTCGGGTTCCTGACTTCGTCGGTGTGTTTGTATCATGGATGGTGTTCATGGACTCCTGGCTCTCCTCCCGCCTTGACCTGTGGCTGTATTTGTGACGACCTTTGCAGATAATGGTTATCCAGGAGTAGTCACACAGTTGGTGATCTAAGCCAGGCAAAGAGCTCTTTGCCCTGGTCATCCTTCCAAACACATTTCTTGTGCCTGTTCCATTCCAGGCCCCGGAAAGCAGGGCTGTGCACAGAGGTACACGCAGGTCTTGGTTTTCCCACCCCCAACCTCTCTTTCTTGGGACTCTGTCTGTCAGTCTGCTTCTACAGGACTCCGTGCTCTGCTCCTTTTGGTTTTAGCTGACTAGGCCCTTTGTTTGCCAAATCCTGAAGTATCAGTCACACTTCCTTGTTCTGTCCTGCCATGTAGCCTGTCACTGCCTTTGAGCCAGAGCTGTGTCTCCTCCATGTGTACTTGTAAACCAGGTGATTTATTACATCCTGAAGTTCCCTTTTAGGGGGTCATGTTGTGAAAGCCTTTACAGTTATGTCTTTGGTCTGGGGCTTTTATTTATACGCTTGGCTCACAGGCAGCCCTGCACAGTACTGAACTGTTTATAGGTGCGTGTTCTACCGTGTTTCTTACCTTTCTGTCTTCGAGTCTCTTGCTCAGGCTGCTTTTTTCCTCCTCTCCTCCCCACTTTGCCACCTTCTGCAGAGCCTTTGCGATTCGGCTTAGCTGCTGCCTCTCTCCCTGGCCCCCCAGGCTGATGGATATGTCTGCCCATGCTCTGCTGTGGCACCTGAGCACCCCTCTCCACTTACCCTGCAGCTGCATCTGCTCGTTTGTCTGTCTGTTCCATTACATCCCACGGCTTCAGTATGTTATTAGCCCTTACACCTCCGTGCTTATTAAAGAGCTTTCTTTTTTTTTTTTTTAAAGATTTTATTTATTTATTTGACAGGCAGAAATCACAAGTAGGCAGAGAGGCAGACAGAGAGAGAGGGGGAAGCAGGCTCTCTGCTCAGCAGGGAGCTCGATCCCAGGACCCTGAGATCATGACCTGAGCCGAAGGCAGAGGCTTTAACCCACTGAACCACCCAGGCACTCACAGAGAGCTTTCTAAAAGTTGGCATTTCCTACTTGTTCCGGTTTTTAAACCACTTTTGATCATGGACATGTTCATTTTAGGCCCACCTGACACTTACGAGGGTGATAAGATCCAGTCCTGGAAGGAATGTGGAGAAGAGTACTCTAGAAAACTCTTGGCAGGAGTGTGAATGGATACATTTGAAAAATAAAATTTTAAATGAATGTAACCTTTGACCCAACAATTCCTCATCTAGGAATTCTTCCATAAAAACATTTGTACCAAGTGTATTAGGATTTCTGTATGAGGCTATCATATCAGCGTCATTTGTCATAGCCTACCTCTCCCTGCCCCCCACCAAGAAAGGAAATGGCTAAAATATCCAACAGTAGTAAAATGGTTAAATTTGTTATGGTATGTACATAACTTTACCTATGAAATTCTGTATATGTAGCAGTCAAAATAGGTGAAATCGATTTTTAAAATTTTTTTTAATTTTTTAAAAGATTTTATTTATTTACTTGGCAGAGACAGAAAGAGATCACAAGTAGGCATAGAGGCAGGCAGAGAGAGAGGGGGAAGCAGGCTTCCCGTTGAGCAGAGAGCCCGATGTGCTCGATCCCAGGACCTGAGATCATGACCTGAGCCGAAGGCAGAGACTCAACCCACTGAGCCACCCAGGCGCCCCGGTGAAATCGATTTTTGTATAGAGATACAGAAAGAAGTCTGTAATACACCCCATTCTTTCTCCTCAGAGAGAACCTCTATTTTGATTTTGGTGTTTAGCATTTCCATTCATATTTCTGTATTTTTTGTTATACGCGTCAATGTGACTATTGAATATATAGCATTGTTTCTTATATTTTTAAACTTTATCAGAATAGCATCCTAGTGAATATGTATTTTTTCCTGCAGCTTCCTTCTTACCTGCATTGTTTTTTAAATGATCTCTCTGTGTTGATGTGGTTATTCTCAATGCCATTTAGAATTCAATTCTGTTAATATACCACATTTGATTTGCTCTCCTATTGATTGACATTCAACTTGTTTCTGATTTTCTATGTTTCCAAACAAATTTTTAGTGGATTTTCTGGTACAGGTCATTGTGTGCAGGGTGGAACTTTTCTAGGGTCTGTTTTTAGGAGTGGAATCAAGGGCCTGTGGGTTCAAGGCCCGAGCATCTTCAGGTTTACTAGATATTTCAAAATTGCTTTCCCAGGTGGCTTGACCCCATATACTTCCACTGGCCCTGTATGAGCTTCATGTTTATCTGCCTCTTCATTTATAAAGAATATATTACTTCTAATTCTCTTGTGGAGCAGCAAAACTCTTAACATATTGTTTGAAGAACATGGGACTATGAACTGCCAGTTAAAGCTACAGAGGAAGAACAGTCTACCCATGGTGTCAGACTGATGTTTTGTAGGGCAGTCCACGACTCAGGGCAGCATTTTCACTGTTGTGTATACTGTGAAGGGTGTCAACTCCCACATAAAATTGAATACTTTCCACTCAGGCCAGCTTGTTAGGACAACTCAGGAGCAAAGTTTGGCCTTGAACTGTGTTTCTCTTTAACTTTTTCAGGTTTTTTTTTTCTTTCTTTCTTTCCTTTTTTTTTTTGTTTTCTTTTTTTAAATTTAAATTCAATTTGCCAACATACAGTACATCATTAGTGTCAGGTGTAGAGTTCAGTAATTCATCAGTTGTATATAACACCCAGTGCTCATCTCATCATGTGCCCTCCTTAATGCCCATCACCCAATCACCCTATCCCTCCACCCACCTCCCCTCTAGCCACCCTCAGTTTGTTTCCTGTAGTTAAGAATCCCTCATGGTTTTTCTCCGTCTCTGATGACTTCCCATTCAGTTTTCCTCCCCTCCCCTGTGATCCTCTGTGCTATTTCTTATATTCCACCTATGAGTGAAACCATAGGATAATTGTCTTTCTCCTACTGACTTATTTCACCCAGCATAATCCCCTCCAGTTCCATCCATGTTGATGTAAATGGTAAGTGTTCATCCTTTCTGATGACTGAGTGATAGTCCCTTGTATACACAGACCGCATCTTCTTTGTCCATTCGTCTCGTCTGTCAGTGGGCATCTCGGCTCTTCACACAGTTTAGCTATTGTGGAGACAACTTTTTCCGTTTTAATTTCCTGCATTTAATGGAGCAGTTGTTTGTGCTTCAGGAGTGCTCCTGTCACCCCCAGGGTCGGTGGTATGTGGGGAGCCATAAATACTGCCCTGGAGATCATGGCATCCCCAGGAATGTCGGTCTGTTGATGTTGAATTCCTGCAAATCTGTTTTCTTTTTCACCTGAAAGAGGAGCTGGAGCGGTTTGCTGCTCAATCCAGATACTGCTCTTATTTTTTTTTTTTTTAAGATTTTATGTATTTATTTGACAGACAGAGATCACAAGTAGGCAGAGAGGCAGGCAGAGAGAGAGGGGGAAGCAGGCTCCCTGCTGAGCAGAGAGCCCGATGCGGGACTCGATTCCAGGACCCTGAGTTCATGACCTGAGCCAAAGGCAGAGCCTTTAACCTGCTGAGCCACCCAGGTGCCCCCAGATACTGCTCTTCTTCTTTTTTTTTTTTTTTAAAGATTTTATTTATTTATTTGACAGAGAGAGAGATCACAAGTAGGCAGAGAGGCGGGCAGAGAGAGAGAGGAGGAAGCAGGCTCCCTGCTGAGCAGAGAGCCCGATGCAGGGCTTGATCCCAGGACTCTGGGATCATGACCTGAGCCAAAGGCAGAGGCTTGACCCACTGAGCCACCCAGGTGCCCCGATACTGCTCTTCTTTATGCAGCTCTTACCGTATCTCTCGTTGGACCGGTTGGAACAGCAGTGCTTCCCTTTTTTTGTGGGTTAGGAGGTTGTTGTAACTTATAAGCATATTTCGGAAGCCATATGTGAACTAATTACATTTTATCCTCCTAACCACATTTTTATTACTGTTAGGGAGCTAATACTCTTAAATCTTGGAAGAGTAACAAAAATTACCTGGATTACATTTCTCTTGTACATTAATCAATCAAAATTATACTTTTACAAATTAAGTTAAACTGGAGCTTGGCAATTCAAATTTTTTACTTTCTGAAGGAGTTATTCTGAAGTCCAAAAATAATACAGCACGAGAGGTATTATGAAATTTTCAAAATAAATTTTTATTAACTTTAATTTAAAAAAAGAAGCGGGTATTTCATTTCAAGGTGGCGAACTGAGGACCTGCCATAGCTTTTCCTTCTTGTGCCAAGTAGTTAGAAATGATACATTAGAATTTTTAAAATAATCTGCAAGTATACTAGAGGGGGGAAGGAAGGAAAACCCATGCTAGGCTCCAGACTGTGAAGAATCCCCATGAAAAGCACATGGGATCTGTTTGCAAAAGCAAACCTTGGTCCAAAGCAAGGTTAAGGAAGTATTGCCACTCAGGATTAGCATCTGAAAGAACAGCGGCTACTTTCATTTGGGAGTAGTTGTGATAGGGAGCTGTGAAGGGCTCAGAACAAATCAAAGAGTGACTGGTACCGTTGCATGGTGATGGAGGTGTCTCGGGCAGATGTAGTATCTGTAGGAACTGGGGTTGGAGAGAAAGGGCTGAGTTCCAGGTGCTTGATGAAGTCCAGGAGAACAAGAAGCTCCCAGGCTCAGAATATAGATACAGATCTTTCCCATGAGATGGTACCTCCTGTCTCTCCTTCACTCTCACTGAAAACACTCCTCCCCTCTGAGTAGGCAGTGCACACGAACCGACCATGTGAACAGAGCCTTGATGACAAAGATGAGCACTTTTTTCTTTCTTCCTTCTTTTTTTTAAGTAGACTCCACACCCAGTGTGGGGCTTGAACTTACAACCCTGAGATCAAGAGTTGCATGCTCTATTGACTGAGCCAGCCAGGCATCTCAAAGATGAGCACTTTACCAAACATCACCGAAACCAAGAGGAAATAACCATGCAGAGGAGAGAAGAAAAGACTTTATCTCAGACATAGAATTAATAGGATAAAAAGAACTAGATTTTATAATATGTGTAGTTGAAAGCTTGGAGAAAGATGGTCAGTTATTTTATCTACCGAGAGTAAGTATTGATCTGGGAAATTAAAATTTTGATTGTCAAGGCGAGACTCAGTAGATGGGCTAACTGACAGTTTTTCCAGCTGAAGTGCAAATTTATGAGCTGGAAACTAGAGCAGAGAAGTGTTCCTAAGCCCATCATGAAAGGACAAAGTAATAGAAAAGAAAACTAAGACATGGAGGGTAAATGGAGGATTGCCATCTAGTAAGGGTTCCGGATGGAAGCTGAAGAGAATGCAGGGAGATGATAGTTAAAGAAATAAAGGATCCAGTTTTGAGATGGTTGACCAAACACATACTACCTCTTTCTCCTTCTGCACCACATCCATAGAAATGATAAAACTTTAAGTTAGATGAATAAATTCCCTTTCAAGATGGAAAAGAAAAGGAATGTTCCAGACCAGAAGCCATAAGACATCTTTAAGCAAAGGAAATATGTATTAAATGAGAAGTTGCAGAAAGGAGCTGCTCACACTGCCTGTGTGAGGTCATCACTATTGCCGTGACCTGGAAGCTGCTCTGCCTTCTTTGTCAGAACAGATTCAACATGAGGTCCCCTGGCTAGAAGGCCGCTGCTGGCTAAGATGGTGACTGAACAGTCCTGTGGGAGATGTCTCCATGGCCAAGAACCATGAAAACCCAGAGGAAGCCTAGCACAGCGAAATATAATTAGGAGAACTACACTTTAGCAAGTGGAGCAATGAGAAAGACACTTCAAAAATAAGTCAGTTTAATTTCCTTAGAGGAGCAGGGCTAGACTTTCATGCTTACTACAAGAAGCAGAAGTTAGGAAATGGTCAGCAATAATGAAAATGAAGAATGTGGTGGTTGAACAGGCTCATTGGGTAGGCTATAGCAAACTGGATATAGCTGAGGAACAAATTAGTGAACTTAAACAGGGTGAGAAATTCTCTCAAAGCTCGGTATCAAGAGACATAAGAGTTTGAAACAAAGGTTGAAGCATTTAGGACCGTTTGGAAGTTACAGTATTTATGGAACAGGAGTTGAAAGTGAAGATAATGAGCTGAGAAGTGTGGGCCCTTAGGTAGAAAGAGCCTGCTGTCGAGAAGAATACATTTTAAAAAAGAAACAATACAAAAACACGTACCTGTATTGCAGTGATAAAAATGAAGAGAAATTCATAGGAGACACCAGACAGAAAAGATTGAGAATCCAAATGATATTAGACTTCATCGCTGGTGTTAATAGAACAGCGGCACAATGTTTTCAAGATGCTGAGAGAAAATAAGTTGGAACCAAAAATTCTCTCCCCCTGCAAACTGTCTTTCAGTAATGAGGGCACTATAAAAACATTTTCGGACTTGAAGGATTTTGACAGCCTTTTGCTGAGAGAACTAATTCAAAGATACACTGCAGTAGGGAAAAAAAAAATGTATCAAGAAGGTAAGAATAGGATACAAGAGAGAAGAGGAAGCAGAGAAAGCAGGAAAACAATGTTAAACCTAAATAAATATTGGTTGGAAAATAGAAGATGACTTTTAGTAAGTTGTAACTTGAATCAGCCAAGAGAGCAACATGGAATTATCAGACTGGATTCTGGATTTAGGCCAGTGGTTGGGGTTTGGTGCCCCCATAGCATGGGAAGTCTAATGTGGGTCCATTAAAGATGAATAGAACTGATATTTTTGTAAAGACTGGGACTTTAGAATGGCAGCCTCCTTGGAAAAGAGGGACTGGAAATACTCCACTGACCTGGAAAAGGTAAAATGGGACTTCCATACAAAAAGCAATCCCTGCTAAAAGTGAACTTGTTACCAAAAATTGTAAGCTCAGTTATGAAATGAGCAGCAAGAGAATCAACAAGTAGGAGCTTTAGTGTGCCAAGAACTGTAGAAAATTCTACATTTAATAAGTTAAAGGGGCGACTGGGTGGTTCAGTTGGTAAAGTGTTGGTCTCATAATTTCTGCTCAGGTCATGCTCTCATGGTTGTGAGATAGAGCCCTGTGTTGGGCTCCAAGCTCAGCACAGAGTCTGCTTGTCCCTCTCCCTCTGCCCCCCCCCACCCCGCTCACACACACTCTCTCTCTCAAATAAATAAATCTTTAAAACGTTAAAGAAGTAGATTAAGAAACAGTGACATTTTAGAAAGGAATAAGCCAATATGAAAAAGGAACAAACCAAACTTCCAGAAATAAAAAAAATACTAAGGTTAAAGAGGGTTAAATAGCAAATTAGAGACAGCTACAGCAAAAATTAGGGAATGGAAAATATCTGAAGAAATTAACCAGGATATAGAATGTTGAACACAGATATAGGGAAATGGAAAATGTGAAGGGCAATTAAAGGACAGATCCAAAAGATCAACCTAGAATTCTGTACTTCGCTAGTCTATTCAAGAGCAAAGAAGGAAAAAGATATGTTTTTGGAAAAAGTCTTAGTGATTTTACCACCAATAGACCATTGCTGAAGGAATAATAAAATACATACTTTGGGGAAAAAATGAATTAAAGCAACAAGGAAGAAATGGGATACAAGAAGGAATGGTGCACAGTGGGATGGTAAATGTGGGTAAATGTAAATAAAAATTGTGTATAAAATAATAATTGACTAATTTTGGTGGGTTTAAAGTAACATACATCGAGAGAACTACTATGACATGAATGTAGTTGAGGCATGAGTAGAGGTGAAAGATTTTGAGTTAGAGGATGAGAATACAGATGCTAATTAAGATTGTAGTAGGTATTCATCTTAAAATGGTGGAGGTTCCTGGCTTGTCTGAGGATTTAATAGGCTTGTGTTTCTGCTTGGATCTCCTCAGTGGTGGCTTGGAGCTCAGGGTGATGGACTCAAGAGTAATTTGAAGTGAACATGACAGGAATGGCCTCCAAGGCACAAATCCTGAGCTTTTTCCATTAGGCCGTTGTGCTCCCAAGTGTCAGGGCCTATCAGCATGTGCCCTGAGCCGAAGCCTGTGCTGTGCGAGCCGTTAGCTTGAGGCTGATTGAAAATACCGTCATCTGAGCTCAACAAAACATTTTTTCAGAGTATCTTAGTGCCTGGTCCACGGTTGTCTGAGGAAAGCAAGTTTTAGCCCTGGAGGAGCCCACAGTGCAGCCGTAAGAGCAGGAGCCACGTCTCGATCCCTACCTTGGAGTCTGCCCCTCATTTGGAAGCTCGGGGTCCCCATCCCTGACTCAGCAGGGTCTCCCCTCCATGCCCTCCACTGTGGTACTTGGTGTCCCCAGTCTGTTGCTGACTCCTTGCGAGAACGTCTCACCGTCCTGCGCTGTCTCTCCTCATCCCTGTGTGTTCTTTCTCTGAGTAATTTCACCTGTGGAGGGGCTTGTTGTACTGTGAAAAGAATAAGACACACCTAGTTTATAAGAGCTTTAGTTTCTGTACCTATCAAATTGAGACTCTTTTTTTAAATTTAATTTTATTTTTTCAGTGTTCTAAGATTCACTGTTTATGCACCATACCCAGTGCTCCATGCAATACGTGCCCTCCATAATACCCACCACCAGGCCCTCCCAACCCCGCACCCCCCTGCCCTCCAAAACCTTCAGTTTGTTTCTCAGAGTCCACAGTCTCTCAAGGTTTGTCTCCCCTTCTGATTTCCCTCAACTCCCTTCTCCTCTCCATCTCTCCTTGTACTCCATGTTATTTGTTATGCTCCACAAGTAAGTGAAACCATATGATATTTGATTCCCTCTGCTTGACTTATTTCACTCAGCATAATCTCCCCCAGTCCCGTCCGTGTTGATACAAAAGTTGGGTATTCATCCTTTCTGATGGCTGTGTAATATTCCACTGTATATGTGGACCACATCTTCTTTATCCATTCGTCTGTTGAAGGGCATCTTGGCTCTTTACGAAGTTTGGAGACTGTGGCCATTGCTGCTATGAACACTGGGGAACAGATGGCCCTTCTTTTCACTACATCACTATCTTTGGGTTAAATACCCCGTAGTGCAATTGCAGGGTCATAGGGTAGCTCTATTTTTAATTTCTTAAGGAATCTCCACACTGTTTTCAAATTGAGATTCTTAACATCTAATTGATGAGAGACTATAGGGAGGGCTAAATGAGCCTTTTTGTGCAAAAGCCCCTGTCAGGTTTGTGACACTACATTCTTAATAACTGTAGCTCCCAGTTCAGGACCAAAAAATGGCAGAAAGCAACCACTACAAGAGTAGACTCAAAGAGTATTTTGAGGGACGCCTGGGTGGCTCAGTTGGTTAAGCAGCTGCCTTCGGCTCAGGTCATGATCTCGGCGTCCTGGGATCGAGTCCCACATCGGGCTCCTTGCTCGGCGGGGAGCCTGCTTCTCCCTCTGCCTCTGCCTGCCACTCTGTCTGCCTGTGCTCGCTTGCTCTCTCTCTAACAAATAAATAAATTTAAAAAAAAAAAAGAGTATTTTGACAGAAAGGGAAACAAAATGAAATGAGTAAAAGAAAACAAAACCTAAAAAAGTAAGAAAAGATAAAGATACAGGGAAAGTAAGAAAATAAATAATAAAACAATGATATATTAAGCTTCAGAAATAAATAAAAGTATACTAGTAATCAGTAAATTAACTAAATTTTCCAGATAAAAAGCAGCAGTTGTCAAATGGATATTTTAAAAGATTGGACTTTATGCTGTTTATAAGAGACAGTGGGAAAAAAGATACAAAAAGATTGAACATTAAGCATAAAAAGGACATACAAAGCACCAACGAAAGAAATTTATTGAAAGTCTATTAATCTCAGAAAATAGATTTCAGGGCAAAAATCTTTACCAGAGAAGCTAACATGGTACATTTTACACTTTGTATATTTGGTCACAATAAAAATTCTTTTTTACCAGATATAGTTTGCCAGAGATAAAAGATGCAGTTAACAATTCCACAGAAATAATACACATTTACTAGTGTAGCTATGAAATACATAAATAATATTAATAGGGCACAATAAGAAGTTGAAAAATACATTATTAAAATGGTAATCTTAACACCCTTCTCTCAGCAATTGTTAGAATCATTAGACAAAAAAACAAACTATAGAAAATTTGAAAGTACCCAGTAATTAATGATTACACATTCTTTTCAAACACACACAAAAAATTGATCACATTAAGGAAGCCTCAAAAGAGAATTAGTATTATATAGACTATAGTCTGTGACTGTAGTGCATTTGGCTTAGGAATCAATTAACGGAAAGATGACAAGAAGATGACATCAAGAAAGATGACAAAAGGGGCGCCTGGGTGGCTCAGTGGGTTAAAGCCTCTGCCTTCGGCTCAGGTCATGGTCCCAGGGTCCTGGGATCGAGCCCCGCATCGGGCTCTCTGCTCAGCGGGGAGCCTGCTTCCCTTCCTCTCTCTCTGCCTGCCTCTCTGCCTACTTGTGATCTCTGTCTGTCAAATAAATGAATAAAATCTTTAAAAAAAAAAAAGAAAGATGACCAAACCGGTAGATTGGTTATTGAACATTTAGTTGATAATGAACAAATTCCTAGAACAACCTTACTTACCAAAGCTGGTTCAAGATGTAATAAAAACCCCAAATAGTATAATCATTAAAGAATTTGAATTAGTAACATAAAAGCTTTACAAAGTAATCAATCAGGCCTGAATGACTTGATACGAGTCTTTTTTTTTTTTTTAAGATTTTAATTATTTATTTGTCAGAGAGAGAGCGAGCGCACACATAAGCAGGCACACACAAGTGTCAGGCAGAGGCAGAGAGAGAGGCAGTCTCCATGCTGAGCAAGGAGCCTGACACGGGACTCGATCCCAGGACCCTGGGATCATGACCTGAGCTGAAGGCAGCGGCTTAACCCACTGGGCCACCCAGGTGTCCCTTGATATGAGTTTCAACAAGCGTTCAAAGAAAAGATGAATTCCAGTATTATGTAAAAACTTCCCAGATTCCAGAAAAAATAATGAGCATTCCAATTTCATTTTTGAGGCTAGCATAACCTTCATATCAAAACCTTATGAGGACAGCAAGAAAGGAAAATTACAAGCTGTTTTCATGAACAGGAATGAAAACCTAAAGAAAGTAATATGAAACTGAATCTAGCAGTGTATACGAAAGATAATACATCAGGACCACACTGGTTTTATTCCAACAATTAAAGATTAATTATTATAACTTAACCAAATTCATAGATTAATTGATTAAGTCCATATAATCATTTCAAAAGACTTACAGAAAAGATTTAATAAAACCCAGTATCCATCAATAACTTAAGTACGCACACAAATAGGCCAAAAAAATCTCTTCAAAACAAAAAACCTTAGCAACCTAATATATTTATAAAAACTGATAGTATCTATTATATTTACTGTTGAAATTATTTAAGATTATAAATTAAAGAAGCTTGGCTGTCACCACTTCCATTTAGCATTTCATTGGTAGTCCTAAGCAGCATAATAAATACGGAAAAGATGTTTGAATTGAAAGGAAACAAAATTGTCATTATTTGAAGATGACTGTCAGTGTAGGAAGTCTGAAAGAGTCTTTTGATAAATCAGTAGAGTTAAAAATTTCTCTGCATCAAAGGGCACAAACAGAACATAGTGAAGAGGCAGATGATGGAATGGGAGAAAATATTTGCATATCGTATATCTGATTAGGGGTTCATATCCAGAATATAGAAAGAATTATAACTCAACAACAAAAAAACAAGTAATTCAATTGAAAAATGGGTTAGGGACTTGAATGAACATTTCTTCAAAGGTGATATAAAAATGGCTAACAAACATATGAAAAGATAAGTGACATCACTAATTAGGGAAATGCAAATCAAAGCCACAATGAGATATTCTTCACAACTATTAAGATTGTTACTATTTAAACAAAGAAAAAGTGTTGGTGAGTATGTAGAGAAATTGGAACCCATCTTTGGTGGGCTGTAAAATTTGCAGCCACTATGGGAAACAGTATGGAGGTTTCTTAAAAAATTAAAGATAGAATTACCAACCAATTCTACTTCTGGTTATATACCAAAAGAATTGAAAATACAGTCTTGAGACATCTATACACCCATGTTCCTAATAACGTTATTTACAGTAGCTGAAACTTGAAAGCAACTCAAGTGTCTATTGATGGATGAATGGATAAACAAAATGATTCCATACTGTATACAATGGAATATTATTCAGCCTTGATGAAGAAAAGAAATTCTGAAACATGCTCCAACACGGATGAACCTTGAGGACATTATTCTAAGTAATAGAAGCCAGCCACAGCAAGGCAAATACTGTATGATTCTACTTATATGAGGTTATCTAACCTTCAGCTCAGGTCATGATCCCCGGGTCCTGGGATCGAGCCCCACATTGGGCTCCCTGTTCAGCGGGGAGCCTTCTTCTCATTCTTCCTCTACTGCTCCCCCTGCTTGTGCTCTCTCACTTTTTCAATCAAATAAATAAATAAAATCTTTAAAAAAAAAACAAGTGGAAATTCAAAGGGTTAGAAATAATGAAGACACTCCTAAAGAAAATTATAAGGTACTACTTGAGAAGATATGAGGAAGCTACAGTTAAATCCACGTTACACTGTATGGAGATAGAAATGGAATACTGAGTAGAAAACAAATGAACTATTTATTAAATGGTCCTGTGGCAATTGATTATCTATAAAGAATAAAATTGGATTCTTTCCTCATACTTACCAAAAAGGCAGTTCTAAGTAGAATCAAATTAAGTATAAAGGAGAAAAACTATAAAACTTTTGAAGACAATGTGGAACAATATCTTTATGACCTCAGGGAAGGAATATTTCTTAAGATATAAAAAGCACAAAATATAAAGGAAAAGATTAATAAATCGGGACTACAGTTATGGTAAAGATATCTGTTCATCAAAAACAAGCCTTAAAGTAGGAGTTATTTGTGAGACATAACTTCCGTAGGGTTAAAATACAAAAAATATAGGGGCGCCTGGGTGGCTCAGTGGGTTAAAGCCTCTGCCTTCAGCTCAGGTCATGATCCCAGGGTCCTGGGATCGAGCCCCGCATCGGGCTCTCTGCTCCATGGAGAGCCTGCTTCCCCCTCTCTCTCTGCCTGCCTCTCTGCCTACTTGTGATCTCTCTCTGTCAAATAAATAAATAAAATCTTAAAAAAAATAAAAATAAAAAAATTTCAAAAAATATAAAGAACTCTTACAGAGTGCCTGGGTGGCTCAGTCGGTTAAACATCTGCCTTTGGCTCAGGTCATGATCTCTGGGTCCTGGGATCGAGCCACCCTATGGGGCTCCCTGCTCAGTGGGAAATCTGCTTCTCCCTTTCCCTCTGCCCTGCCCCCAGCTTGTGCTCTCTCACTCTCTCAAATGAATAAATAAAATCTTTAAGAAAAAAAAAAAAAACTCTTACAAATCAATAAGAGGCAGGCAACCTGGTGAAACATTACACCAAAAATAGGACTAGACAGGAAAAAGCATGTCACAGAAGAAACCCAAATGGCTCGTAAACACTCAAAAAGATGCTCAGTCTTTCTGGCAATCAGGGCATCGCAAATTAAAACCACATTGCCATTTATCACCCACTAGATTGGCAAATGTTGAAATATCTGACAATAATAAGGGTTAGCCAGAATGTGGTGATTTAGGAAGTCTCTCACACAGCTGACGGAGTGGAAATTAGTGTAACCACTTTGTAAAAACGAGTTGGCAGTGCCTAGTAAAATTGAATGTGCATAACTCACGATCGGGTAATTCCACTGTGAGGAAACTCTTCCACCAGGAGACGTGGACAAGAAAGTTTATAGCCACATGGTGAGTGAGAGCGAAAGGATGGAAACAACCCAAATGTTCATCAGCCATGGAGTGGATATATAAATTATGATGTAATTAAGCAGGGAAATACAATCCGTTGATGAAAAAATGTAGGACTTACAGTTACATGAATCAATATGGATGATCCGTAACGTAATTTTAAGTGAAAGCAGCAAGTTACAGAAAAATATACCTAAGTCTATATAGATTTTAAACATGTATTAAATAAATCATGTATTATTTGTACATAATTGCTGAAATGGTAAAATCAAAGACATGATTAATACAAAATCCAGGATCTAGGTTACCAGGAGAGGAGCAGGTGTGGTGGGGGAGGCGGCTGTTAGCGTAAGATCCCTCAGCAAGCTTGAGTGACTGCCGTCTTTCTATTTCTCAGGCAGACTCGTGGGTAGGTGGGTATTTGTTTTATAACTCCTTAAACTGTACATACACATTTTATACATTCTGATACAGTTTTTTAAATATTATAACCTGTAGTATTTTTAAGAGATAGTAGGACATGTTTTGAAATTAGGTAATTGGATTATTGAAGATACACAGATTTTGAAAATCATCACCTAAGAGTCTGTTGGGAGGAGTTTTCCCTTTTCAGGTTAAGGCTTCTTCATGTATTTATTAGTTTGTGAGTTCAAGTGACGGGAAAGGTACAGAGACGTTAAGTGGTGTCTCTGGCACAGTGGCTTAAACGAGGTCTGTGGAAGGCACCCATCCCTGCACCTGGGCCACTTTTCTTCCTTCCTCACTTCTGTAAATATTTAGTGACCGACTGCCAAGTCCTGAGCATTGTCCTGGGGGCCCAGGAGCCAGAGAGGCAATGTGCCTAGCTTGGAGCTTCTAGCAGTTTTCGGGTTCATGCTTACAGGTTTTGTTAATCTTAGCCTCCTAAACTAACGAGATAGCAAAATTCACTTCAGGTCTGTATCATAATTTACTCTTTCTTATCGTTTTAAGGAAGTCATTTATTTACATATTTAGACAACCTAGTTGAATGCATTGTCTGTAAAATTTTCAGATTAATATATCCTTTTTGGTCTGGTCCTAGCCCAGTGAATATTCTAATTCCTGTATATATTTATTCTCAGTTTTTTCCCTTTCTGTGCATATCAAAGCTCTTGATATGTTCTAATTCTTTGGAATTGACTTTGATGTACTAATTTTACCTTTCTGTGTATATTTTTGAGACTCAAAGTTGGATCTGATCTTAAACCTTGACTTTAAAGCAGTATTTTCAAAAGCATTACAAGCGTACTGCTAGAGATTATAAGATGATCTGAAGGGAAACATTATTTATTTTAATAGTCATGTGATTAATTTAATTCATAATTTTATTATAAAATATACACATGAAACCTGTGGTTTCATGGTTGTTTTTGCACAGGATGCAGCTAAAGTCAAGTCTCTATGATAATCCATCTCGCACAGACTGCATGAACTAATGGCAGCTGTTCTCAGACACAGCAAAATATGAAATTAATGTCCGATTACAGATGTAGTGTTTAGTTATAACGGTGAATCAAGGTATTCTCTGATGTCCTCTGTCTCCTCCTTGTGTTGTAACTCAAAAAATAAGCATATGTGGTTTGGTCAGGAAGAAGCAATCCAGAAAATTCATCTAGGCAAATTGTTCAAATAACATATTTTGTTATAGGACAGGGTCTGGACTATAAAGACGAATAAGACATAGACCCTGCCTTTCAGGACCACCAGTTTCACAGAGATAGGCACATAAAAAGTGCACCATAGTGTGGAAAGCGCAATTGTGGAAACGTCCATGGTAAATGGGTAGCTGGGAAATGTGGTCTCTGACTTACGGACCCAGGGCAAGGCTTCAAAATAGTCTGGAGAACGGAGCAGGAAACTTACAGAAAAATAGACCGGCAGAGGGCAACGTCAGAAAGGCCTGTGCCAAGGTACAGAGACCTACAGGAACACGGCCTTTGGGTCAAATGACAGCTCATCATTGATGCTGGTGTGAGGAGAGGTGGGAGCCAGATATGAAGGCTTTTGTAAGGACTGTGATGGTGCGCATTTAGACCTTACTCTGTAAGGGATTATCAGCCTTTGAGAGGTGTTAGGCAGAAAAGTGACACACGGTCTGGGGCAGTGTAGAAAACAGGAGGATCAAGTCACATTTCAGCCCGTCATCCGGTAAAAGAAGGATATGGAGACCACTTAGAGGGAATGTTTAGAGTTTCTGCTTTACATAGGAAATTAGGCTTCATTTAGATGTTGCCCAGAATTTAATGTGTTGAAGGGGTTAGTGATAGGTGATTTGGAGCCAATATATGAAGTTTCTAAAGAAATTGATATTATTCAGTCTGTATTATTAAAAAGGTATTAACTTTCCCTACATAGTCTTTTTTTTCTTTTTCTTTTAAGATATATTTTAGGAAGAGTGAGCTGGAGAGAGCAGGGGGGAGGAGAGGGAGAAGAAGAGTGCTCAGTGCTCAGTGCTCAGACTCCATGCTGAGCACAGAACTCGACATGGGGCTCAATCCTATGACCCTGAGGCCATGACCTGAGCCGAAATCAAGAGCCAGATGCTTAACTGACTGGGCCACCCAGGCGCCCTGTCTTTCTCTACCTAGTCTTCCCCCCCCCTTAAAGATTTTATTTATTTGTTAGAGCACAAGCGCAGGGAGAGGCAGAGGGAGAGGCAGAGGGAGAAGCAGGCTCCCCACTGAGCAAGGAGCCCGATGTGGGGCTCAATCCCAGGACCTGGAGATCATGACCTGAGCTGAAGGCAGCGGCTTAACCATCTGAGCCACCCGGGCGCTCTTCTCTACATAGTCTTAAAGGCAAAGACAGTTTACTTATTTTGTGTATTTAACGCATGCGAGCAGCATATAAAAGTTAAGTGGAGATGCAGTACTGATACGACACACAACGGCAAACAAGTTCTGTTTTTCAGTTAGAGTGGGACATATGGCAGTACGCTGCAGAGTGAGTAGAATGAAATATTTACACCTTTTTACAGTTAATATCCTTCCAAGGAAATCTCAACAACCCTGTTATTTAAAGGGAATTGGGTGGGTGATTGTATCAGTATATGATGAGCCTCCTTTATATATGGGTTTCCAATGTGAGTATTCTGAATAACTTAATTGTGGCATATTGTTTACTTTTGTGCATATTTACTGTTAAATCTGATCTCACTAGTCTTTGGATTTGCTGTATATTGTTCTACCTTACAGAGAAATGTATTAGTATGCCAGCTTATTCTTGTACCTTTGTGAATTTATAGTCACGGGTCTGATGCTGACTGCCTGTGAATGTGAGGGCACTCATCTGTGTCTGTATACATAGCCAGACCCTTAGCACCAAATGTTCTGCCTCACGTTTATTTTGGGAATATTCTCTTAATAGGCATGTTTTGGGATGTGACTTAGTCAGCTAATTTGCTAACATTCAAAAGCCATGAGCTCTCAGCATTATCTTAGCCTTTTAGTATTTTAGTCCAGCAAAAATTTCTGACTCTGATTGGGAAATTAACTATAACATCTTACCAGAAATGATCCAAAAGCATCAAAAGAGAGAGTTCATGCAAAGGGTACAGAGAGATGTTCACAAGGGAAGTTAACATTAACTTAAGAGTGCGTAGTAGAAAGGAGGGAGTAAGCATAGAAATGAAGGACCACAAGTGACCTTGGAACAACTGTAGGTTCCTTTCTCTAAGTCCAAATAATGTTGATTATAATGCATCTTAGCTTCTATTTCAAAAGGTATTTCCTGCAGTTCTTGTCACCAAGTTCTTTTTCATTCTTTTGAAGATTTAATTTCTTATTTCCTTATTTTCTACTTTGACACAGAAATCCCCTGCAAAGAAGCTGAGCCATGCAATTAGTAAATCTTTGGGGTGCATGCCCACCAGAGAACCCCCGCATCCTGTTTTTCCTGAGCAACCAGAGAAACCACTTGACCTTGCAAATATAGTGTAAGTATACACCTAGATATGGACGTGGGTTATACTGAAATGGAGACCTTGCTGAATCCTTTTGGATTAAAAGCAACTTCACGTAACATGAACATTTAACCTTCTGGTTTTTACTTTACTTTTGGGGGAACTCAGGACCTCAAGATTTCATTTCTTTAAGTCATCATAAATATTTACATGGAAGCTTAGCTGCTGAGCCCAGAGCCTAAGTAATTAATGATCTCAAACAGAAACATTAATTAATATATTGAAGAGTAATTATTGAACTGCTTTTAGCAAGGTTGCCTTTTTTTGTTTGTGTGTTCTTCCATAATCAGTGGTAGAGATCATTTCTTCTCTGCAGCAGTAATGCCCATAGTTATTTTTATAATTAATTTGGGCAACATGGAATTGAAAATCAACTTCATTTGCTTCTTTGTATTGAGAGAAAATTAGGAAACATAAGATTGTATTCTATAAATAAAACTAGTGTTTTATTTTTACTTTCTTTGAATATTCATGTTAAATGAAAGAAATTCAGACAGGAACCAAAAAGAGAAGTAGAGAAAGAGGAAGAGTAAGGAGGAGAAATAAGGAAGTGTTTAAATTCAGCCTCTAAACTAAGATTCTTTACTCTGAATTAAATGGTGATGTTACATGTCCTCCTGGATAAAGTCAGTAGCGGTTTTGTTTTGTTTTGTTTTGTTTTTAGAGAGGGGGCAGGGGCAGAGGAGAGAAGGAGAATCTTAAGCAGGCTCCACACCCAGCAAGGAGCCTGACACAGGGCTCGAGCTCACAACCCTGAAATCATGACCTGAGCTTAAATCAATAGTCAGATGCTTAACCAACTTAGCCACCCAGGTGCCCCAAAGTCAGTAGATTTTTGATCATTATTAGTCTTTATTGGGCGTTGACAGGTTTTTCTGTTGGAGTAGACATCTGTTTTCTTTTACCTCCCTCTAAAACACTTAGGGTTCTTGATCTTTTATTTTCTTTCTCATTCAATAATTTGAAAGACTTTTATTAAAATAGTGCATACATATAAATTAGGAATTTAATAATACAGAAAAACATATAATAAAATATAGCACATCCTCCCACACTTCCTTGTGCTTCGTCTAGGTTTTTGATCAGTGAGATCTCTTTGCATTTGCATAGTAACTTGTTTCAGAGCCATTTATTGGATGACCTGTCATTCCCCCACTGACCTAACATGCCACGGTCGCCATAAATGAAGCGTCCTATGTGCGTGGTCTGGTTTTGGGCTCTCCTGTTCCTGTGGCCCAACGGTCTGTCCTTAGGCCAACATCATACTATCTTAGTGACTATAAGGGGTTAAATAATATTTTTAAGAGGGTCTTGTCTATTCTTTGCTCTTCCATATAAATTTTAGAATTGGCTTATTGAGTCCCTCACAAAATTTTGTTTGGATTTTGATCAGAGATTCATTGGATCTAGAGATCAAATTGGGGAGAATTGACGTCTTCTGTGTCATGAATGTGCTCTGTCTTCCCATTTATTTAAATGTCATTTTGTGCTTTTCAGTAAAGCTTTATAATTTTCACTAGAAAGGTATATATGTTAGATTAATTCTTCCATACTTTTAAAGGTTCTTCTGTACATGTGTTGATGTCGCACATAGTGCCTTTTTTTCCCTACAGTTTTTTTTTTTTTTTTAAGATTTTTTCTTTTATTTATTTGACAGAGATCACAAGTAGGCAGAGAGGCAGGCAGAGAGAGAGAGAGAGAGAGGAGGAAGCAGGCTCCCTGCCGAGCAGAGAGCCCGATGCGGGGCTCGATCCCAGGACCCTGAGATCATGACCTGAGCCGAAGGCAGAGGCTTAACCCACTGAGCCACCCAGGCGCCCCTTCCCTACAGTTTTTTTGAGATATAATTTACATGCGATAAAATGCACCCACTTCAAGTGTACAATTCAGTGAGTTTTGGCAAATGTATACAGTCATGCAAATGGTGTTTTCATGGAATTATTTTTCTCAGCAGTGTATTGCTGGTATGTGGAAATGCAAATTGTTTCTGTATCTTAATCCACTATCTGGTTATCTTGCCTGATGTACTCATTAATTACTCATTAATTCTAGTAATTTGTACTCAGATTTTTTTGGATTTCCTATAAATAATTATATCACCTGCAAATAATGATAGTTTTGTTTTTTTCCCTCCCACTCCTTGTAGTTTTAAATATTAATCATACTTTTTTTTTTCCTTTTGGTCTTCTTGCACTGGCTGAACCTCCAGTGCAATATTGAACAGAAGTAGTTTGGTAGACAATCTTCTGTTGTTGCTAATCCCGAGAGACAGCTTTCAGCATTCATTTAGTGTGTTATTTGATGTAGGTTTTGTAGAAACTGTTTACCAGGTAAAAAGAGCTTCCCTTGTATGCCTCGTTTGCTAAGAGTGCTTTTTTTGGGTCATGAATGGATGTGGAATTTTATCAAAGACTTTTCTGCCTTGAAATGATCATGGGAGTTTCTTTATTCTATTAATATAGTGAATTATATGAATTTTTTTTAAACAGCCATACATTCCTAGAATAAACATAAGTTGACTCCCCTTTTAATACACTGCTAGGTTTCATTTGCTAATGTTTTGTCTAGATTTTGCCTATGTTTAAAAGTTAAATTGTCCTGTAATTTCCCTTGTTTTATTTTCTTTTTAGGACAAAGTTTGCCCAGTTTGCTATCTTAAAAAGTTGAAGAGCATTCTCTTTTTATGTTTTTTGAAACAGCTTATTTAAAATTGGAATTATTTGCTCCTTTAATTTTTGGTGAAATTCACCAATGACGTTACCTCTGCCAAAAGGCTCCTTTGTGGGAAAATTCTGAACTGTGAATTCTATTTTTAGAACAATTATAACACCTAATTCTTTTTTCTTTTTGAGTCACTTTAGAACATTTTTTATTTATAGGAATTTGTCAGTTTCACTTGAATTTTCAAAGTTATTGGCACAAAGTTCATAACATGTGTCTGTGGTGTATGTACTAATGTCCCTTTTAAATTCCTCTTTCATGTATTTATGGTTTTTCTCTCTCCTTGGTTTTTCCTTGAACACGTCTTGCCATAGGTTTGTCCCTTCTATTGGGTTTCTAGAGAACCAACTTTTGGTTTTGATGATTCTCTTACTGTATGCATTGTATTTTTGAATATTATTTGTTTCCAACCTTATCTTTATTATTCCTTTTGTTACAGTTTCTTTGGGTTTATCTTGCTACTCTCTTTCTAACTTCTTTTTTTTTTTTTTTAAAGACTTTATTTATTCGACAGAGAGCAAGAAAGCACAGGCACAGGGGTAGTGGCAGAGGCAGAGGGAAAGGGAGAAGCAGACTCCCCGCTGAGCAGGGAGCCCTATGCGGGACTCAATCCCTAGGATCATGACCCAAGCTAAAGGCAGTTGTTCAACCAGCTGAGCCACCCAGGCATCCCTCTTTCTAACCTCTTCAAAGATATGGTTAACTTACTCATTTCAGGTACCCCCCCCCAATATAAGCATTTTAAGGTTATGAATTTCTCTCTGTTCTCTCTGAGTGTGCCCAATTTTTCTTATGTAATTTTTTTATTGTTGTAAATATTTTCAAAGTTGTGATAAGAATTCTTCTTTAAAAATAATGTACTTTCTTTTTTCTTTAAATTTTCTTTTCTTTTTTTTAAGCAATCTCTGCACCCAGCATGGAGCTCACACTCACAACCCTAAGGTCAAGAATTGCACACTCTATGAGCTAAGCCAGCCAGGCACCCAAGCAGCATACTTTCTTAATTTCCAAACATATGAGGATTGTCTAGTTGCCTTTTTGTTATTAATTTTTAGTTTAATTTTATTTTGGACTAATAAGTGGTCTGTGCTATTCAATTCTTTCAAATTTGTTTTGACATGCTTATTATGTGTAATATATGATCCAGTTTTTATTATGTTCCTAGTAAGCCTGAAAAATAATGTTTATTCTGTGCTTGTTTGGTTTAGAGTTCCTAGTGAGTGCGTGTATGTCTGTTAGGTCAAGTTCGTTAATCCTGTTGCTCATATTTTCAAAACTATACATATTTCACTAACAAATTGAAAATTTATTCTTACTTAGTTACTGTCTTTATTCCTAATAATTCTGTTTGTTCTCAAATCTATTTTATTTGCCAAACATCTTTTAGTGTCTTTTGCTTGTATGTGCCTAGTGTAACTTTCCCCATCCTTATACTTTTGACTTTTCTGTGTCCTTAAGTGTTCAGGATGCTTCTTGTAAATTTTAAGTGGATTTTAAAAATCTAGTCTGACAACCTGTCTTAACTGGTGAGTTTGGTTCATTTAAATGTATTACTATAATATTGTTGTTTTTATAATTAGTCATTATAAGTAAAATTGGCTTTCATTATTGCAGTTATAAAAGTATGCTCATTGTATATCTTTTTACCAGGACATATTCTTGAAAACTAGGTAGCATTTTGTACGTTCTTTTAAAAAATTTATGTCAAGTGGCACTCTGCAGGTTTTACTTATCCATTCTTCCTACCCAGCTGCCTTCAGATCTCTGCCTCCACATTAAACGCTGTAGTAAACCCCTCAGATGGACTGGGCAAGAGTTTCTTTAAACCGGGTGGTCACGAGTTAACGTATATCCTGACCAGAGGAAGTGTGTTGGGGAATCCGTTACTTTAGTGTAGACCTTCCTTTAACCTCTCCCATCTGAATTCAGGCCCCATTCGGCTGCCTCTCCCTGCTGTGCCTGAATTCAGAGACTTTCTGATCAGTTTCACTAGCAAGTCACCTTAGTTTTTCACCAGACCTAGAAAAGAGGAGTCTTGGGCTGTGTGGTTTTGGGGAGGGGACCGAAAGAGACAGGAGGTGTTCTGCTTTTTAGGTGGACTTTCAACCAGTCCTCTTATTGGTAATGCAGCCCCTCTCCCCTCTTTCAGAGGCACCAAGCATCTCTAACAACTGAGCATTCCTGATCTTGTCTCAGGAGGACTCCATGTCCCTTGTCTCAGGAGGATTGAACCCTCCCTGTCTCTAGTTTCTGTTGGAAGTTTAGTATGAATTCAGTCTAGGACTGGGAGTTTAAGTATTGGAACCTTGAATTTTTGTTATAGATTCTTACCATTTTATATTTGCCTCAAGTCTTTTTTTTTTTTTAATACTTTATAGGTCAAGTTGTGGTTTCCTGTGTCTTTCCTAATCCTGTTACCTTTTCTCACCCCATAGAGTAGCCGCTAACATTATTTTGGTATTTATTACTCTATACATGTTCTTATACTGTTACCAGATGTTCATGCACCCATAAAATAACATATTTTTAAAAACTTTGTATAAATGGTTATGCTCTACATATACTTTTGTAAGTTTAATACTTTATTAAGTAGTATGTTTTTGAGATTTACCCAGAATCTCAGATGGCATTCCACTGAATGACTGTACAGTAAGTAGTCCATTCTCCTATCTATCGACAGACATTGAACTTGTTTCTAGTTTTTCACTACCATCTAGAATGCAGCTGTGAGCATTCTTATATAGAGAATTTCTCTAAGGTATGAGTGTAACTGCTGGGTCATAAGATAGGAATATCACATAATCAAGATAGATTAGGTGATAATGCAGTAGAAAATTAACCCCCAAGCCTCCTGGTTCAACACATGGATGTTTATTTGTCACTCGTGCAAAGTCCCTTGCGGATGGGAAAGACTCTGGAACAGCTGAACTAGGGATAGTGGCTCAGTGGTTTAGGCTGCTTCAATTTTTGGCTCATCATCTTAATATGAGGCCTCATTGATCCCTGCAGCAAGGGAAGGGAGCCTATGTGGGGCTCATACCCATCTTCCTGTATTCAGAAGTGACACGTGTCATTTCCCTTACAACTCTACCTAACTTCACGGGTATGTCGTCTTCCACATACCTAGGAAAGAGAGGAGAATTAGATATTGGTCAGCTCTAGTAATATATATGCAAGTGTCTTCATCTTTACTTGTTACCAGACTAGGCATTACCTAGAACTCAGATTTTATATTTCAAGTATTTATTAATCTAAATTATTCCCAAGGCAAAAATATAGTCAGCAGGCCACTCAGAAAACACAATATAGTGGTACCTGGGTGGCTCAGTGGGGTAAGCCTCTGCCTTTGGCTCAGGCCCAGGGTCCTGGGATTGAGCCCCGCATTGGGCTCTCTGCTCAGCAGGGAGCCTGCTTCCCCCCCTCTCTCTGCCTGCCTCTCTGCCTACTTGTGATCTCTGTCTGTCAAGTAAATGAATAAAATCTTTAAAAAAAAAAAAACAAAACAGAAATGTTTATTTAAAAAAAAAAGAAAACACAATATAGCTTCCTTTTTAGATTTTGATGAAATTTTGAGCAATTAATCCTATTTGGGTTGACTAGACAACTTTTAAAGTCCCTTTCAACTTTGAGTTTCTCTGTTTTGTAGATTTTTCTTCTATATTCACATGTCACTGGGTCCCAGATCTCACTATTGTCAGGGTCACTCGGCTTTAAAAACCATAGATTACCAAGTCACTTTCATTCTGGGTTAGGTCAGCTAATGATTATTCTGGGGGTGGCCTGCAAATCTATCTTGAAAAAGTTTCATAGTGAATCTGATCAAATTATGCAACCACTTCATTAGAATATAAATGGTTTTAGCTATATGAACAACAAGCTAGTAATTCAGTATTAAGCATCCAACATACATATAGAATGCAACTAAAATAAAATATATGAACAGCAATTCTTAACTTTTGCTGAATTTTTTTTTTAAAGATTTTATATATTTTTTTGACACAGATAGAGCACAAGCAGGGGGAGCAGCAAGCAGAGGCAGAGGGAGAGGCAGGCTCCCTGCCCAGCAGGGAGCCCAGTGCAGGGCTCAATCCTAGGACCGCGGGATCATGACCTGAGCCAAAGGCAGCCGCTTAACCAACTGAGCCACCCAGGTGCCCCTGAGATTCTTAATTGTCCATTCATTTAGCAAATATTTATTGAGAACCTTCCAGGTACTGTGCAAGGTGCAGATGGTACTCACACAGTGTTTTGCTTCTGTGCATGTAGCAAGTGAGGTAGCCAGTTTCATAAAGGGTTGTGTCTGTGGTCTTCCACAGAGAAGAGTTCAAGGTCGAGCTCTAAAGATGAGAGATCTGGGAGGAGCAGGCTGCTGTGCGTTTTCAGTCATGATCAGGAAAAGAAAGTCTCTTAGAGATGAGGGTGGGCCCCACATTTGAATGCTAAAGTCAGCAAAATATTTTGTTTGAATAGGATCATGATTATTTTAATCGTTTTATTATATGAATATTAATTATTTTATTTTATTTTAAAGATTTTATTTATTTATTTGGCAGATCACAGTAGGCAGAGAGGCAGGCAGAAAGAGAAGGGAGGAAGTAGGCTCCCCGCTGAGCAGAGAGGCCGATGTGGGGCTCCATCCCAGGGCCCTGAGACCATGACCTGAGCCGAAGGCAGAGGCTTTAACCCACTGAGCCACCCAGGCGCCCCTGAATGTTAATTATTTTAAAGCGTTCTTTTTTAGACAAAGAATAGATAGTTGTCTTGCACTTCAGGAGTCTTTACACATTGTAGGTATTACTTTTAAACACCTAAGTTGTTTATATTTGTTTTACTAAATACCAGTGATCCTGGTTCAGATGAACCCCACCTACTGAGGGGGTTAGGACTGGGGATAAAATCCAAGGGACTGGGTGACCAACCTGGTTGAGCCTTCCCCTAGGCATTGCTCACAACATTTAAAAGATGGGACATGCTAGAAAATCTGACCTTTCCAGCTGGATCTTTCTCAGAGTAGGGAATAAGGTTTCTTACTAAAGTTTTTAGTTTAGAGATCAAATTTGTTAATTTTTTTTTCTTTTTTCTGGTTTCCATTTCATGTTTAACATTAATGTTCTCATCTCAAAATTATAAGGATACATCTGTCTATAAAAATTTTCTTATTTCTGGATTTTCTTCTTTTTTTTGTTGTTGTCAGCTATGAGATAGGAATTTAAGGGTATTTCTTTCCCAAAATAGATAGCCATTTATCCCAACTCCATTATTTTCCTGCTGATTTGTTGCAGTTTTAATTTTGCTTTCCTTTTAGCAATTAATACTCACCTTGACAATCTGAGAAATAACATAAGGCACATATGTGTCTATGTCTATAAAATAATTCTATACAAGGTGTCTTTACGTTATGGTTTGTCTTTATCTTACTGGCAGGCTAAGAAAGACTTTTGTGAAGAATAACCTTTATAGTGAAGCCTAAAAGATGAATAGAGATTAGCTGTGTTCGGCGTCAGTGGAGGAATGTTCCCAGCAGAGGGGAGCAGTAGGCCAGGGAGCAGGGGAAGGCTGCAGAGGGGGGCAGAGGCAACCCGAGATTTTGGACATGATACTGAATTGAAGGGTTTTTGATGGTAGAGAGAGAGGTTGAGTTTTGCATTTTAACAGATCACTGCCTGCTGTGTAGAAGTCCGGAGAGGGGACAAGGGTGAAAAAGAAGCAGCCAGCTAAAAGAGTTTTTTTTCCCAGAGGCCAAGTGAGAGATGATGGAGGTTTGGACTCTCATGGTGGTAATGAGAAAAGTTTGTGAACACATAAGGAATTTTAGGTTTTACCATTATTGGACTCCCAGCAATAAAATAAAAGCTCCAATGGAAATGTGGGACAGGATTTGAAATTAAGTATGAGATAAGATATATATATATATATATTTTTTAAAGATTTTATTTATTTATTTGACAGACAGAGATCACAAGTAGGCAGAGAGGCAGGCAGAGAGAGAGGAGAAAGCAGGCTCCCTGCTGAGCAGAGAGCCCGATGCAGGGCTCGATCCCAGGACCCTGGGATCATGACCTGAGCCAAAGGCAGAGGCTTTAACCCACTGAGCCACCCAGGTGCCCTGAGATAAGATATATTTTAATGTTCATTGCTCACATTTTACGTTGACATAGAGATTTTTTCCAGATTGTCATAAATTCAAGTGTTGATATTTATTGAGCACCTATGCTGTTCCAAGCCCTTTGCTTACCTCTTCTGTGTACATCATTTCATTTAACTCTATGGCAACCTTTGCAATATAAATACTGTTCACCTATAATGGGTCAGGAAACGGCATTGGTGAGTTTCAGGGACCTGATTACACAACTCAGACTGATGGCGTTGGAACTGGACTCCACCCCCAGACTCTTTACACTGCACCTCACTTTCCCAGTGGGTAGACCTGGGAAGAAATTGTCACTGTGGATATACACAGTAACTGAATGATTGAGCTCTGTGGTTTGTTTTAGAATCAAGAGAGGACATTGAAGAGTTGTATGTTGGTTGACTGAAAAATAGAAGGGAGGCAGTATGGTATGATAGAAGAGAAACCAGGTTAAAAATAGAGACATCTGTTTGCTTTACTGTAAAGTGGTGATAATGAAATTTAATTATCTCAGGATATTGTTTAAGGTTAATGTATTTGAGAGTACTTTTTAAAAAAGATTTTATTTATTTATTTGAGAGAGAGAGCATGCACATAGGAAAGGGCAGAGACAGGGAAAGGGAGAGCATCTCAAGCAGACTCCACGCTGAGTGGGGAGCCTGAAACAGGGCTCAATCTCATGATCCCGAGATCACGACCTGAGCTGACACCAAGAGTCGGATGCTTAATCAGACTGAGGCCTCAGGTGCCCCTGAAAGTACTTCTGAGAGGTTAGGATGCTATCATACTGGATTCTAAACTTTTAAAGTCTTTTCCTTAGACTTAAGTAAATTATATCACAAAAATGTAACCACAAGAGCTGGGACTCTGTCTTATTCTTTACTGAGCTCCCAGTGCCCGGAAGAGTTCCTGGTGCTTGGTAGGCATTCAAAATGCTTTGAATGAATGAATGAATGAATGAATGGCACTAGCATGATTTATATAAACAGACCTCTACCTCATCCCCCCCTCCGCCCTTTTATGTTTGTTCCTTCAGAAAATGGTCACGTATAGGTCACGTACCTACATTAAGTCTCCACTAGATGTCAGGCATATTTCCTTAATTGGTTCATTGTGTTTTGTTTTGTTTTGTTTTTCCTTATCTGGTGAGTTGAGAATATTAAGTAAACAAGATTTTTCAAATACACCTCAAACAAAACCAATTCACTTATCATCAACACTAGCAACTTCTCTTATGAGACTCTGAGAGAAATTAGTCGTTTGTTTCGGTCCAAACATCTTTATAAAACTTTCTGGCTCTTGATGTCTGATAGACTTTTTTGCTAGCCTAATTCAAGCAATTTGTTGTTGCTTAAGATCTAATTATCTAACCACACAGTCTTTATACTTAATTTCTTTAATTAGAGGTTAATCACTATTACATTTCAGTTTATGGTTATTTATTTCTGAGAGAAGGCAGAACTTCCTAGTGTTGGCTTAGTGTGTTTATTCCTCTTAATTTCGTGAAGGAGAGAATGACCAGCATCCCACTGGACACACCTGGGATTGATGTGTTCTCCTAAACAGGGGTTAGCAAACTACAGCCTGTGGGTGAAGTCCTGCCTGTTGCCTGTCTTTTGTGGCCCAGGAGCTAATGATGACATTTTTAAATGGTCAAAGAGAAAAAAAAATTTTTTCATGAAATAGAAAGAATAATAATAATATTTTGTGAAAATTATATGAAACTCAAATTTCAGTGTCCATAAATAAAGTTTTGTTTGGACAAACCACACTTAACTCCTTTATATATTGTCTTTGCTTTCAGGCTACAGTGGCAAAGTTGAATCTTTGTAACTAAGGTTGAATGACCCTCAAAACCTAAAATATTGTACAGCATAGGAAATCTAGTCAGTGGTACTGTAATAGCGATGTCCGGTGACAGATGGGAGCTACACCTGTGCTAAGCACATCAGAATGCAGACTTGTCGAATCACTGTATTGTACACCTGAAGCTAATTAACATTGTGTATCAACTGTATGTCAATTAAAAAAAAAAACCAACAACAAACCTAGAATATTTACTGTCTGGCTCTTTAGAGAAAAAGTTTTGCTGACCCCAACTCTTAAAGAAGGGTTGATAAAAACTGCAAATTTAGGGATCTTTGTGCTTCTTGATATTTTTTTCTGAATTCTCATCATCATCTTTGATGGATCAGGCTGTTTTTTCAACCCAAGGGTGAAGGTTAATTGGTAACTTCTTCTGTTGAAACAGTTGGATAAAGTTTGTTACCTAGAAGCCAGACTGCCTTATTGTTTCTTGCTGCTTATGCATATATAAATATGTAGCCAGTTTGAACAGCTGAGCCAACCAGTTTTTTTCCACACTTTGTGTCAAAACAGAATTAACCTAGATAATTAAAAAAATCATTATTTAAATGATAGTTATAATTAAACACTTTAACACACCTCTTATTTGTTCTATTTTAACTGTTCTTCTATTTAATGCTTATTAGACCGTCTATGCATTATTTTGATTTGATCAAAACAAAACTGTCCTTTTTTTAAAATTTCAACTTCAGAGTTTTGTTTTTTTTTTTAACTTTAGACAACTATGCTTGAAACATCTCATCCTTATAGTATTTGTGAACCTTTTGGTAAAATAGGAAAATTCTGTTTATTTTTATTCTTATTCATGATGACTTTAAGTAAATCAGTACAAATTTGTGAGACCAAGAATAATGTAAGACCATGTGTAAAAACCTATGAAATTTTTAAGACTGTATGAAAAAACAACTGCTCGATGAAAAAATAACTCCTTGTTTATTTTGTTTAGATACTAAAGTGCATTTTTGTGATGCCTTTTTTTTTTTTAAAGATTTTATTTATTTATTTGTTAGAGAGAGAGAGGGCGAGCACAGGCAGACAGAGTGGTAGGCAGAGGCGGAAGGAGAAGCAGGCTCCCTGCCGAGCAAGGAGCCCGATTTGGGACTCGATCCCAGGACACTGGGATCATGACCTGAGCTGAAGGCAGCCGCTTAACCAACAGCCAGCCAGGTGTCCCTTGTGATGTTTCTTTTAAAATGATGAATGAATCTGGATTTGGAGATTCCTTTTGTGACAGGGATGCTTCTGGCTAATTGTCCTGTGCCGAACCGAATGCCTCATTGTTAGCAGCTTTTTTTATAAGCCAAATTTGGGTGTTTTCAAAGAGAGTTATTAACTGGCTTGAACTGTATTCCCAAACAAATTGTGGGGTGTTACAGAATTTATAATGTTGATATGTTGGTCTGGATTAAATCACTGTCTCCCACCACTATTTACTATGTATTGTGACTGGGGCTCTGTGCGTGTTGCTGAGGGTAGAGTCTCATTTGAGATTGACAAGATGAAACTTTTTTCTTAGATCGCTAAACGAATCTGATGTTCTCGTCACTTGAAAGGAGTATCAGATTCATTTTGGGTGTCTTGGTCTTTGGAGATTGAACCTATTTGGAAGGTTATAATTTTAGCTACTTCCAACAGGTAAGTATTAAACTTTGACTCTTAGATCATAGCTCATCTGATACTAATTCTGTCTTGCACTTTGCTGTAGTGATTTTGAAAAACCTAGGCAATGGTGACGTAATCTGCCCACCACTGGGCCAACAGACACCTTTTATTTCAGGTATATCTAATTTAATCTTTGGAAAGAAAAAAGCTGCTATTTATTCTCCTGTTCATATAGCCTGGAATATGAATGTTCTTATGGCTCTTAAGGGTCACGACTCATCTGATACTAATTCTGTCTTAACATTTTGCTGGGATGATTTTGGAAAACCTGGCACCTGAGGAATACAAGAGATTCTCTTAGAGCTTTGAGCTTCTCTTTCTTCATCCTGGCTTGAGTGATGTCTCTTTGGCTCCGTTTCAGGCTGAAGGTCCCAGGTAATTTCTCTCTTCTGGGGTTAGGGCACTTGCTAACCCTGGAAGTATATCTCTCCAAAAAAGAAAGATGGCGGCCAGAGAGCGCTGATACTAAGGGTCATGTGTCATGTAAGATAGTCCTAGAAACAGGATGAAGTTTTTGCCTGAACTTCAGTTTGGGGAGGAGGGGAGGGTGCACACACTCATGAACCACACATGTGTATATATGTACGTGTGTGTGTGTGTGTGTGTGTGTGATGGTCAGGTGAACAGCACATGGGGTGACTGATTATGCTGCACTAAGGAGAAACAGTGTTATTTAATACAATAAAACACAGCATTTAATCCTAGGAGGGTAATTATTTACAAGTGGCTGTAACTTTGGTCTACTGAGTTTCACCTCCCCCCTTGAGATTTTTCTCACTCTGTTTACCATTATCGTAAAGTACTATGCTTCTAAACTCTAAATTTAACATGGCCTAAACACCATCCCCTGGTTTTTTTCTCTTCTTTTCATTGTGGTAATTCACATAGCATGAAATTTACCATCTTAACCATTTTTCAGGTGTACAGTTGAGTAGTATTAAGTATATTTATATTGTTGTGAAACAGATCTCCAGAACCTTTTCAACCTGCAAATCTGAGACAACCTATCTATTAAACATCAACTTTCCTTTTACTACGGTGGTAACCACCGTTCTACTTCCATTTTCTATGAATTTGAGTACTTTAGATACCTTATCTAAGTGGAATCACGTATTTTTTTTTCTTTTTGCGATTGTCTTATTTCATGCAGCGTAATGTCATCAGGGCATCCGTGTCATAGCCTGTTTTAGGACTTAGTTCGTTGTATGTATATGCCACATTTTGCTTGTTTGTTCCTTCGTCAGTGGATGTTTGGGTTGCTTTCACCTTTTGGGCTAATCCGAATAATGTATGGATGGGTGTACCGATAACTCTTTGAGACCCCGCTTTGAATTCATTGAGCTATATGCCCAGAGGTAGGATTGCTGGATGTTAATGGTAGTTCTACTTTCAGTTTTTGAGGATCTTTGTAGTGTTTTCCATCGTGGCTGTACCATTTTACATTCCTATGAACAGTGTGCAAGGGCTCCAGTTTCTCTGTACCCCCACCAACACTTGTTGTTTTCTCTTTTTTCTTACTGCTGTTTCATTTAAAGTAGTCCGCCTAATGGGTATGAGGTAGTAGCTCATTGTGGGTTTGCTTTGTCTTTTCTTTTTTTAATAGTTTCATTGAGATACAATTTACCTACTATAAAATTCACCCACTGTGACAGTTAAATAACTCGTAATGAATTTATATGATTTTGTAACCATCACCATCATCCAGTTTTAGAACATTTCTACCATCCAAAAAAGTTTTCTGCTGTCTATTTTTGGTCAATTCCAGCTCCCTCCGGTAGCCCCAAGGCAACCACTGATATACTTCCTATTTCTATGACTTTGCCTTTTCTAGCAATTTCTTATAAATAAAATAATATAACATGTAAGTCTTTTGTTTCTGGCTCTTTTGTTTGGCATAATATTTTTAAGGTTTATCCATATTGTATCAAGTATCAATAACCTTTTAAATCAAAAACCTTTGATTTTTGATTTTTGAAAATACCCCATTATATGAATATACCACACTTTATTTATCCCTCAGCAGTTGATGGACGTTGGTTCATTTCCAGTTTTTGCCTATTGTGGATAAAGCTGCTCTGAACATTTATGTTTTTGTGTGGACATTTTTTAAAAAACAAGTTTGTTGTTTTAAAGATTTTATTTATGTTTTTGAGAGACAGAGAGCACAAGATTAAAAATAAAATCTTCAAAAAAAGAAAAATCTTTGCCTGACTCAGGGTCACAAAAATTTCCTCCTGTGTGTTCCTCAAAAATTTTATAGTTTTAACCCTTACATTTTAGTCTATAATCCATTTTTATGTTACTTTTGAAGTAATTATGATTGCTTAAAAAAAATCCCTGAAAAGTAATCATTCTTAATATTGGGGAAATCTGCTTTTCTTTGAGCTTTATTTTGTCCCAAGCCAAGCCTAGGGTATACCTATAATGGAATTTCATGCAGACATTAAGTCTCAGAATTATATTTCATTGATGGAATTTTTTATTTTAAGTTTATTTAATTTTTTTTTTTTTTTAAATCTCTATACTCAGTGTGGGCCTCAAAATCACGACCCCGAGATAAGACTCACATTCTCTTCTGACTGAGCCAGCCAGAGTCACCTTGAGTGGAATTTCTTTTTTTCTTTTTCTTTTTTTTTTTTTTAAGATTTTATTTATTTGACAGAGAGATCTCACAAGTAGGCAGAGAGGCAGGCCCAGAGAGGTGGGGGGGAAGCAGACTCCCCACTGAGCAGATAGTCCGATGTGAGGCTCTGTCTCAGGACCTGGAGATCATGACCTGAGCCAAAGGCAGAGGTTTAACCCACTGAGCCATCCACATGCCCCTTGAGTAGAATTTCTTAATAGAATGTGTATACTGTGATCTGGTTGCAATTTAGAATAATCTCAATATTTCTCGGCATCTTTATAGGTCTTTATATTACCCACTTTTGATTAGTACCACAGTTTAGCACCTACTAAATTAGTCCTTTTAATTTTTCTTAAACCTCAAATCTATCTACATATTTCTAACAAATTAATCTTGAAATTACTTCCCTGTTTAAAAGTCTGCAAAACTCTATTGCCTATGGAATTAAGGAGGCACTCCTCAGGACGGAATTCAAGACCCTGTGTAATCAGGCCCCACCCCACTCTTTGAATCTTATCTTTTTCTGCTAATTATGTACTGTAAAGCCTGTGCTGCAGCCAAACCTACCTTCTTCCTACCCTTTAAAACTTTGTATCTCTTCCTGCCCCTCGGAGCTGACTCATGAATTTCCCAAGCCAACTACTCCCTTTCCTGAGTGCCCTTTTTTGCCTTTTTCAGGCTTTTCCTCTTTTGTTTATCCATGAGCCAAGCGTAATTCTATTGTATCCACAAAACCCTTGAACCCTGAAGCAGCTAACTCATATGGATCTCTCCTTTCTTTCCCTAACTTCCTTTAGCTCTTGGTTTATCAGTTATCAGGACACCCAAAGTGCTGTTCTCTTCTTTAAGGATTCTTTGAGTGTGTATTAGACCTGGGTTTCTTGAAGATTGTAAGCACGTCCTTTGCACCTTCAGCTCCTTAAGAGATGTCCCTGGTGTATGTCATTTGTGCACGTTACCTTTCGGGTGTTTGTGGGACTAAACTCCACTGACTTGTAATGATTCTAGAGTATGGAGCACAGTTATAAATTCTCAATGAATTAGGTTAAATTTGGCAATTTACTTGTAGTCCCTCTCTTCAGAGTCACATTTTGGGACCTTGCTTATTGATGGGCTCTGACTTATCTTAAGCTTTGGAAGGCCATCAAGGAAGGGCTACTCAGATTGTAAAACTGTATTTTTTTATGCGCTTTTAGAGAGAAGGTCTTATTTTACTATTCAAAATAATCCTAAAGGTCAAGATAAGGACAAAATAGGGCATCTTCTCCTTTGGTAAAGTAACCTTTCTCTTTTGTCTTACTTACTTTTTTCCTTTTGAATAATGTTAATAAACATTTTGAGGGTAAAACTGGGTGCCTTGACTCCAAGCATGAATTTAAGGAAATATTCTTTTACATTGTATTGAATGATTTTCCTCCTTGGCTTTTCACTTTTTTTTTTTAAGATTTTATTTATTTATTTGACAGAGAGAGATCATAAATAGGCAGAGAGGCAGGGGGGTGGTGGGGGGGGAAGCAGGCCCCCTGCTGAGCAGAGAGCCTGATGTGGGGCTTGATCCCAGAACCCTGAGATCATGACCCAAGCTGAAGGCAGAGGCTTAACCCACTGAGCCACCCAAGTGCCCTGCTTTTCACTTTTTTAATGGAATTCTTTTTGGAACTTAAGTGACTTCTTTTTTCTCTTCAGTCATTTCTTTCCAGCTGTCACCACCTCATGTTTAATTCTGTGTAAGTTCAGCTGTGATTTTCCACCCATGTTCTGTGTCCAGTTTATGACAAGAAAAACCGTCTTGTTAAGAGCTTCTCCACAGTTTCTTGAGATGAATATTTAACATCTTCATTTTTAAGAAATTGATTAAATTGCCATCGATACCATCTGTGTGAACTTAGACTTTTGAGAGCTTAAAAATCTAGAAGTGGTCTAATATAGTGGCATAAAAATCTTGCTGACAGTTTGGACACAGCATATGAGAGAAAGAGAAGTCAGTTTGGCCCAAATAACTGAAGTAATAGAGATGGAGATAACTATAGGTAAAACACATTTGGGTAGAATTAGACCTCCATTTTGGACATGCCCCACGTTGGGCTCCATGCTGGATATGGAGCCTACTTAAAATCAAAAACCAAAAAAAAAACCCCAAAGAGTTTGGACAAAGCTGATTCTGGAAAGTGACATAAAGTTAAATTTCTAAATTATTGTGATCTTAAATGTTAAGTAGCAGTGGAAGGAAGGAAAGAAATAGCATTAAGTAGAAGTACAAGTAGTAACAAACTTTGGATTTTGTTTGTTTGTTTGTTTTTAAAAAATAGGGGAAGTGGGGTGCCTGGATGGCTCAGTCATGGTTCCAGGGTCCTCAGATCTGGTCCTGCATTGGGCTCCTTGCTCAGTGAGGTGCTTGCTTTCCCTTCTCACTTTGTTGCTGCTCTCTCTCTCCCTCTGTCAAATAAATAAAATATTAAGCAAAACAAAACAAAACAAGGAAAGTGACCCCAAATATAAGATGATATTTCCTAAGAAAACGTCTCCAAAAACTAATTTGAACATATAAACCTTTAAATGAATCAAATCAAGTGTCTTGGCATGGATACGGTGGAGTAAGTTACAAATCAAAGAACACTGACGGATCTAAAAATTTAACATCTTCAAAATGAAAAATGCCCTAGACTCCTTCTAACACGCACTCCTGCCTGCGGGAGCATTCTTTAACTTCTTGTGATTGTGTCCATTTGTCATTTTCCCCAACCTTTGTTATGGGGGCAGAGGAGAGAGCGGGACAGTGAAGACCTTGAGAGAAGAATCTATCAGAGTATGGTTGTCAGTCTCCTCCAGGCAATCCGACAGACAGAACAGGGAACCAGGTGCGGTGCTCTTGGCAGTCAGGGATAGCAGGTAGATAGTAATTCAAAAGGCTTCATGATCTGTTGCTCAGTCCTTATAGTGGTTATGCTTAGAAACTTTCAAAGCCAAATAATTTCGTGTATGGATTAGGGATTTCTGTGTATCTAGAGAGAAAAATGGATAATTGAGGAATATCTGTGAACCTTTGAACACACTCCTATAAACTAAAATTGGGAAGTATGTGTCCTGCAACTTGGAAGATTGTTTTGGCTATTTTACTTTTCTCATACTTCCATATGAACTTAGGATCAATGTTTTTTATTTAAAAAGGCAACTATGATTTTGGTAGGGATTGAAATGAATCTGTAGATCCATTTGGGGACTATTGCCATCCTCACGCTATTATGTCTTCCGCTCCATGAACATGAAATGTTTTCCCATTTTTTTTAGCTCTTCTTTAATTTCCTTCAGTGATATCTGATAGTTTTCACTATATAAGTCTTCCATTTCTTTTTTTTTTTTTTTAAGATTTTATTTATTTATTTGACAGAGATCACAAGTAGGCAGAGAAGCAGGCAGAGAGAGAGGGGGAAGCAGGCTTCCTGCTCAGCAGGGAGCCTGATGCGGGGCTTGATCCCAGGACCCCAAGATTATGACCTGAGCCGAAGGCAGAGGCATAACCCACTGAGCCACCCAGGTGCCCCAAGTCTTCCATTTCTTTGGTTAAATTATTTCTGAGTGTTTTATTCTTTTTGATGCTGTTGTAAATGTAATTGTTTTCTTAATTTCACTTTTATATTGTCCATTGCTAGTAGATAG
The DNA here is from genome assembly GCF_963455335.1 of Martes martes. Classification (NCBI taxonomy): domain Eukaryota; kingdom Metazoa; phylum Chordata; class Mammalia; order Carnivora; family Mustelidae; genus Martes; species Martes martes. The sequence goes on from NC_137896.1 coordinate 119,922,342, forward strand.
AAATGCAAGTGATTTTTTTGTATTGGCCTTTTGCCATATGACTTTATGGGACTTACTAGCTCTAATAGTTTTGGTGGGGGGATTTGCTTGTTTGTTGGATTTTTTTTAAGGCTGTCCCCTGTTTTCTGGTGGATTCTTTTTTTTTTTTTTTTAAGATTTTATTTATTTATTTGACAGAGAGAGGTCACAAGTAGGCAGAGAGGCAGGCAGTGGGAGGTGGGGGGGGGAGAAGCAGGCTCCCTGCCGAGCAGAGAGCCCGATGCGGGACTTGATCCCAGGACCCTGAGAACATGAACTGAGCCGAAGGCAGAGACTTAACCCACTGAGCCACCCAGGCACCCTTTGGTGGGTTCTTCAGGGTTTTCTGTATATGAGATTATGTCATCTACAAAGAGAGGTAGTTTTACTTCTTCCTTTTGCAATTTGGGTATATTTTCTTTTTCTTGCCTGTTGTTGTGGTATACCTTCACTGTGGAATGATAATTTGGCTGAATTTAGAATCTAGCCAAAAGATGATTTCCCTTCATTCTTCGAAGATATCATTCTCCAATTATTTTGTAGCCTCTATTACCTTGTAATCTGGTAACAATCTGATTCTCCTTCCTTTCTGTTGACTTATGTTTTACTGGTACTTTTAGGGTTTTCTTTGTAAGATTAGCAATATGAAGTTTTACTATAATCCATCTGGCTGTGAGCTTTTTTTTTTTTTTTTTTAGTTTATTTCTATTTAATTTAATTTGTTTTAATACTCAAAAATTCTTATTCTCTAAAGGCTCATATCTTTCACCAGTTCTAAAAAATCTTTCATTCTCTTTGGTCTCTCTGGAACTCTGAGGTACAGACTTTAAAATTGGAATTAGCTCTCACATTTGTTAACTTAAAAAAAAAAATTACCATCAATCTTCTGCTGGATTCAGCCTTGTTTCAACCTGTCTTTGGAGTTGTTTTTGTTTTTGTTTTTAATCTCAATAATTGTGATTTTCATTTTAAAAATCTCATACTTGTTATTTTTCAGGCTATAATGGGTGCTATTCTATCTCTTAGGTGGCTGAGGATATTAGATGTACTAACTTTAAAGACTTTTATAGATGCTCTGATTTTGCAGGGGCAGGGGGTGGTGGAGTGGGTTAAGGTCTTCTAGCTTCCTCAGAAGTGGGCCGCCATCCTTGTGTGGGGGTCATGGCAGCTCGGCACAGCCCGTTCACCACAATGCCGCCTTGTATTATTTTCTTCCTTGGGGGAGTCTTCATTTTTCTTTTTTTAGGCTTAAAGAGAGTTTCTTTTTTTGCTTTGTTTCTAGCTATGTTTGCATCAATTTATTTTTCTATCTTTAAATCGTTTTTCTTTGGTGCAGGCGGGTAAGCTCTTAGCATGTGCTCAGTCTGCCACCTTGAACCAGAGGTCTCCCCACTATTTCTTCAGCTGATTTATAATTCACTGTCATAGCACGGTCTTCAGAGGTCTCTGTGTGGCCTCTCCAGCAGACTGTGATACACATTTAATGAACGATGTGTGGCTCTTTATTCCCCTTGCAAACTCCCTAATGTATTAGGACATTTCAAATTACTTTTAGATTCTTTTGGCCCAGAAATTAAATACCAGGACTGCTTAGCAGGCATCGCCGGCCTGACGCATTTAGTCGTTTCGTCCATACGGGAAGTGCTGCCGTTTTCATGGGCTCCAGTGTGCCCCTGAGCCCACGGTTTCATCTTCGTGACACCTCCTGCTCAAGCATCCCAAATGGCCTGTTGGCTATCCTTTGAATTCCTTGTCTAGACATATTTCTCAATTTAAAATTCCCCTGAGCCCTTCCTCTGTTTGCACTTTTAGGGTTAGCTCACGCATTGTTTCAAGTAGGTTAGAACCGTAAGTCAAATCACAAGATTTTATTCTTGAATCAGTATTCGTTGAGCACCCCCTGTACGCCAGTCATGGTGTGAGGCTGTTAGGTATGCAGTGTGAGCCCAGGGGTGCAGCAGACTGTGGGCCCTGCTCTCAGAAACGCGACAGCCTTTTGAGACCGATCGCAAAGCCAATGCTGATTACATGTAACTGCAGACTGGTTAAGTCCTATAAGGGAAGAGAACGGGATACTCTGTGTGAGTATAGCAGAGACTTCTAATTTAAATTTGGTAATAAGGAAAGGGATTTTCAAGCTTGTTGAAAAGGAGCTGTGGACTATTTTGTTTATGACATTTTACACAGAGTGGAAGTGCAGCTGCTTTACTGACATGAGGCGGGAGTGTAACCCTCCTCCTGCTCTGCTCCATGGTCACGAGGCACCTCGCGGAGTCCTCTGACGCTCCGGGAGCACACGTGAAGCCACTGTTCTCGAACCGGCCCCTTCATTTCACAGACCGGCTAGCTGAGGCACAGAGGGCTTCATCGCCCAGCACCGTGTGGCTCGCTCAGGCTGCTGAGTACCAGAATCAGAGCAAGAACACAGCTCTCCCAAATACGTGTTCATTTCACTCCCCACTGCTCTGGTTCCCCTTTGATGTGTTTTATTATAAAGTTAAGGTATTTCAGTCTCTGCTATGCCACAGTTCTTTTTTTCCCCCCTTAAATTAATTGTACCCGTTGTTGTCTGCATCGCTCTTCACCTTCTGTGCTCTGCTCCCCTTTGTATATCCTCCGAGTTTGTAGCCTTGGAAGCTGTCCCACTGCTATTTTGTTTTTATTTTATTTCTGCCATGTCATAGAAATCAGCTCTTTCATTTTCTGCCAAGAATTCAAACACACACATCCGTTTTATTCTTTAGGCTTTTAAAATTGATATCAAAGTGTTTATATGAACCCGCTAGCATTCGGATTTGTTGGGTTGTTTTCTCTTGCCTTTTCATTTATCTCGGCAAACGGTAGACTTCTCTGCCAGGCACTTCAGTTGTTAGTCTGGGTTTTGTTTTGACTTCCTCCTGTTTTTAGTGTAACACTTGTGTGTCTTGTACCGTTTTTGTTTTGTTTTTTACTGTGGCAAAAAAGTTCAGGGCCTGGGCAGCATTTTTGCTTGGACACTTAGGAAGCATAAGGAAGTGGTGAAAATTAAGCCGGCCTTGGACCTGAGGCTGTAGTGTCTGGGCGGTGAGTGCAGAAAGGAAGGTGTTTGTCCTGATTTGGGAGACCGGTAGGAAATCAATGACTTGAGCAGAATGGCATGTGAGAGCTGTACTTAGGAACGTGATTGCAGCCGTGCGAGTTCAGATGCGTAACCATCAAAAGTTGTCTGGACCCCAGCAGACTAACAGAAAGCTGCCCTGATGTTACGAATGTTCCGCCAGCCAAGGGCTGCCGCGTGGTGTTGCGGATGGTGATGCAGACCAGGCGCAGAGAGATGAAGGGGCTGTGGAGAAGAAGGAGATCAGGAGGCACGGGGTGACTTGGAGCAGCTGGGATGTTCTTATCCTGTGGGTGCCCTGAAAGGTATCCTGGAGGTGTCCCTGAAAGCCCAGCTGGGGCTCACACTGTACCCCTCCTGTCTCAGCCGCCCTCTGGTGAGCTGTCCTTAGGAAGCAGGGAGCTCTTGACGTCCGAGGGGAAGGTAGACACCATTGTCTGTTTTTTTCACTCTGTGTTCCCATTAACTCCTGCAACTAAACAAAAAACCAAGCCTTACCAGTTTTCCCTTCCTCCCAACCCTGCCTACCTGGAACTGCTCGGCAGCCACGGTCCGGCAGGCTGCTTTCCTCTCAGGCAGCAGGCAGTTAGGGGAGAACGTAAAGGGGTGCTCGGTCAGAATGGAATTGCTGGCTGCATGAATTGGGTCAGTGATTTGCAGCAGAACTTGGATTTTCTTGCAAGACGTGTGGTTCATGTTTATGCGTCCAAAGAGAGGTCCCTGCTCTCTGTGCTACATCTGCCTTTTTGTCCTCGGCAGCACTCGGCTGCTTGACGGGCTTGCTGCCGGAGCGCGGATGTGTGTTCACCTTCTGATGCATGGTTCTCCTGTACCTGCCTTCCCCAAATGCTCCGTGGGATAAACTACCTTGTGGAGAAGATCCTTCGCCATGTGATTGTTCTGTTTCCTTAGAGACAGCAGCAGCGTAACGCACTAGATGCCATGTCCATAGAGAAAGAAGAGGCATTTGCTACAGAACGTAAAGGTTTGATAGCTTTTCCTCGCCTTTATGTTTTTGCTGCTCGAGCTACTGGGCTGATGATGATCATGTTTATTTTTGGCAGGATGCAAGAGCCTCTGGAACTTCCCAGGCATTTACTATAAAAAGGGGAAGCCCACTGTATCTTGCCCTGTCTGGTTCATGGTAAAAATACCTGAGAATCAGCTCTCTTCTCTAAGAATGTATCAGTTTCCATTTTTGAACACAGATTTCATAATAACCATATGAGCAAGTCAGGAAATGACCTTGTTGCGTTGACCTCTCTGTGAACAGAAACTTGTCGAAGTATTTAAATTGCCATCTTTTCTCATCTTTCTAGAAATACAGGAGTTGACATCTACATAAAGTATTGACTAGTTCCTCTTTAAATTTAATGAATAAAATGAACAAAGAAGGAGGGATTCGGCATGGAAAGGTTTTTAAGATAAAATAGTACATTTCTGTTGATTTAGTTATCTGTCTTACAGACCCTTTCCCTGCTTTTTCAGAAGAATAATGTTAAGCTGAGCAACAGTACTAAATAATTTGCTAATCCAGTCATTCATTTTGCAATTATGCCCTTTTCCAGAGTTAAAGTGAGATATCTGGGTTCCTCAGGGTGTCTCTAGCTGCTGTCTGGTGGTGAAAGTTCAGTATAAGAATGTTTGTGGTAAACCTTTCCTTCCTGAGAAATATTTCATTATAAGTATTATACCACAAATGGCTATGATGAACCTGCTAGAAATCGAAATTGAAGCATGTGTGTCTGTTGGAAGGTCTTTTTTACATTGATGAATTAGTTGCAGTGTGTTTAGATTAGTAGTTCGTTTGGAAATTTAAATCTCTCTGTTGGTTCAATAATAGTAAAAGACCAGTATCAAAAATGTACTAATCTAGAAGCAGAGAATCTTCATTGTAAGTGTGTAACATTATATTTATACTACATTTTTCGTACCATATGGGGTTTTTTTTTCCCTCACCTTATGGTTTTCCGAAAGACCATTTTGTTTGTTTGTTTAACTTTGCTTTGGCAGACAACCATAGAACATGAT